>NC_084511.1:20956035-21268535 GCF_024500385.1 Phyllopteryx taeniolatus | reverse complement strand
TTTATTGTTTTAGCAAATAACCATTAACTTAGAATTTTATGGCTGCAACACGTTCCAAAAAAAGCTGGGACAGGGTCATGTTTACCACTGTGTTACATCACCTTTTCTTTTAACAACATTCAATAAACGTTTGGGAACTCAGGACACTAATTGTTGAAGCTTTGTAGGTGGAATTCTTTACCATTCTTGCTTGATGTACAGCTTCAGCAGCTGTCTCCGTTGTCGTATTTTTCGCTTCATAATACGCCACACATTTTCAATCGGAGACAGGTCTGGACTGAAGGCAGGCCAGTCTAGTACCCGCCTTCTTTTACAACAAAGCCATGCTGTTGTAACACGTGCAGAATGTGGTTCGGCATTGTCTTGCTGAAATAAGCAGGGGCGTCCATGAAAAATACATTGCTTGGATGGCAGTATATGTTTCTCCAAAACCTGTATGTACCTTTCAGCATTAATGGTGCCTTCACAGATGTGTAAGTTACCGATGCCATTGGCACTAACACAGCCTCATACCATCACAGATGCTGGCTTTTGAACTTTGCGTCCATAACAGTCTGGATGGTTCTTTTCCTCTTTGGCCTGGAGGACACGACGTCCACAATTTCCAAAAACAATTTGAAATGTGGACTCGTCGGACCACAGAACACTTTTCCACTTTGTATCAGTGCATCTTAGATGAGCTCGGGCCCAGAGAAGCCGGCGGCGTTTCTGGGTGTTGTTGATAAATGACTTTTGCTTTGCATGCTAGAGTTTTAAATTGCAACCACGGATGTATTGCCGAACTGTATTTACTGACATTGGTTTTCTGAAGTGTTCCTGAGCCCATGTGGTTATATCCTTTACACATTGATGTCGGTTTTTGATGCAGTGCCGCCTGAGGGATCGAAGGTCACGGGCATTCAATGTTGGTTTTCGGCCTTGCCGCTTACACGCAGTGATTTCTCCAGATTCTCTAACATTTTGATGATATTATGGACTGCAGATGATGAAATCCCTAAATTTCTTGCAATTGTACGTTGAGGAACATTGTTCTTAAACTGTTTGACTATTTTCTCACGCACTTGTTCACAAAGAGGTGAACCTCGCCCCATCTTTGCTTGTGAATGACTGAGCAATTCAGGGAAGCTCCTTTTATACCCAATCATGGCACCCACCTGTTCCCAATTAGCCTGTTCACCTGTGGGATGTTCCAAACAGGTGTTTGATGAGCATTCCTCAAGTTTCTCAGTCTTTTTTGCCACCTGTCCCAGCTTTTTTGGAACGTGTTGCAGCCATACAATTCCAAGTTAATGATTATTTGCTAAAAACAATCAAGTTTATCAGTTTGAACATTAAATATCTTGTCTTTGTAGTGTATTCAATTAAATATAGATTGAACATGATTTGCAAATCATTATATTCTGTTTTTATTTATGTTTAACACAACGTCCAAACTTGATTGGAATTGGGTTTATAAAGTATCTCCCTTTATTGTGTTTTAGCTTCTGTTATAATTGGTTCCAGTTATTGAAGGCAACACACTGGAATAAGAGACAGCAAAATGAGGTGTGGGCTTTTAAGCATAGCAATAGATCGAGCTGCACAATCTAATGTGAGCCTATACAAGAGGGATATCACAAATTCTTCCTTGAGAAAGATAACTGGTAGAGCACAGACAGCTGCAGAGGCTGAACAATTCTAAAACATGTCAGTTTGATTTGTCGCATATTCTGTATCAAATTGTGCCAGGCACTCGGGTTCCACTGTAGTGCTAAAGGTGTCGGTGGAGGTGGTTCAGTCCACTTGCATTGGGGCAACCATATTCAGCAGATGGAGCTATATTGAAAAAAAATAAACTTTGTATCAGTGGTATATAGAGTGGTTCCTTACCACTGCAAATAACTACAATAATTAAGATAAAAAAATGACGGTGTCAGTCAAAAGTAGTATTATCTAAGACAGAACTTTGATGCAATTCTTGCATTGGCTGTAAAAGACCAGTGGACTTCATTTTGTGGCAGGTGAGAGTGTAACTGACGGCATCACAACGCATACAGGAACATTTCATTTCCTCATTTTTGCATTAACACACTAATCACAAAGATACAGTGCTGTGAAAAGGTATTGCCCCCCTTTTAAAATTATTACTTTTTTTTGCATAGTTTCCCAACTTTGTTTAAAATCATCAAACAAATATACATATCAGACAAAGACAGCCCAAGTAAACATAAAATGGAGTTAAATGGTGATTTCATTATTAAGAAAAAATATACAGTTTAACACAATGTCCCAACTTCATTGGAATTGGGGTTGTATATCTGTTTTTGATATTTTGTCATCTACAAAAAAAAAGTTCCCTAAATCTGTTACAACAAATGCGTTCCTGTTATTACAAGACATGTCCATTCATATAATGCAGTCCTCACTTGAAACTATAATTTTACTGAAATGAAAACTAATGAAAAGCTAGATCATGTAGCCAGAACTAAGACGTTGCCCTGGTGAGTCAAAATACATTTTAGTTTTGTGTACAAAGCCATTATGGCTTGAGAAAAAAAAAACAAAGTATGAGGCTGCCTCCAGTTACAATGGCTTCTCTGTAGGGCATCCTCATTGTATTATAGTAGATTGTTATTTACATCCTTATGGACAAATCCTTATCCAGCTTTGACTACTGGGAAAGTTTCTTAACCTCAATGTCCCAGCATTTGGAATGGGGCGTGGTAATGAAATTCCTCAGATCACTTGTAGGTATGTAGATTTAAAATCTGTTCCGAGAGCATTTTTAGCATTGCATTTGTAAATACCAGAGTTCATGAGCACTGGGTTCTGTATGACGAGGCTACCTTCCTCTGTCATGTGGATCCCTCCTTGAACTATGTAGCGGTTATGTGGAACCAGCGTAGTACGGCCAGGTAAAGTCCAGGAGATTTCCGGCTTGGGTACACCTGTAGCAAGACAATTTAACTTAACAGGTGATCCCCGGTTCACTCTGGTGATGGAGGGGAGCATACTGGTGATGTGCGGTGGATGAACCATTACTGTGATAGGGTACGACAATGTTGATGAGCCAAAAGCGTTAGAGGCTTTGCAGATGTATATCCCTTTGTCAAAAGTAGCAATCTGTCTCATCTGGAGGGTCCCATTAGCAAGAAATGTAACTCGACCAATGGACTGAGGTTTATCCAAAGTGAAGCCATTGGGTAGGGTCCATGCAATCGATGCCTGCGGCCATCCATCCAGAGTACAATGTAAGTTGAGAGTTTGACCATAGGTGATCTTTATTCCACCTACAAAATGATAATTCAACAGTAGTGCAAGAAGATTTGGCCCAAAGATAATGAATAAAAAATGAAAAGTATACTGTACCTGTTGATCCTCTGATCACCGGCTTCCTTCCTGCTTCCAGTGCATAACGCTTCTCGGCTTGACCTGCCACATTCTTTGCTAGACACCTGTAAACCCCTTTATCGCTTGCAGCTAGCTGAGAAATCCACAGAGTTCCATTACTCTGATGGTGGGTAAAGCGTTGTAGTCTAACACCAGGCATCAGCATTGTCCCATTAGGTAGCACCCACACAAACTCTGGGTTTGGTTTTCCACGGGCAGGGCAGTGCAGATGCAATTCCCCACCATTATTTTTTATTGGTAGGAGTTCAATATTAGGAACAGCAAAACTTGGCTTTTCTGCTATTGGTACCACATCTAATTCAACTAATAGGGATGCTTCACCTAGATGGTTTTTAGCCAGACACATGTATCGCCCTTCATCTGTTTTTCTGACTCCTCTCACTTCCAAACTCCCATTTTGATGTACTTGGAAGCGACCACTGAGGTAGGAGAGTTGGAGTGATTGGCCATAAGGAGTGAACCACCAAACCCTTGGTTCCGGTTTTCCTTCAACCTTGCAATCTAATAGCACAGTTTGATAAGAAATGCCTACAATCCTTTTGGCATTCTTCCCTTTGTGGCCATTGATAAAAGGTTCCCTCGATTCAACCTCAAGAATCATGTTTTTAATGTCATCACCAACAGAGTTTCGCGCCACACAGGCATATTTACCCTCATCAGCAAGTGTTACTTTTTTCACCACTAACATGCCATTTTCCATTATCTCATATTTGTCTGATGACAGTGGAATTACATCATTTTGCGGTGAGATCCAAAAGATTTGTGGTGTAGGTTCACCAGTTGCTTGACAGCTCAGTTGAGCTAATTCCCCATATTTCACTGTGACCAGGGATTGAAATTTAAAACTAATTTTTGGGGCGTTTGGGCCAACCTTGAGACTAACTTTTCTCTCATCTTTACCCAGTTTGTTCTTGGCATAACAAGTGTAGTCACCCTCATCCTTTTTGGCCATCTGCTGAAGAAGTAATGTTCCATTCCCAAAAATAATGTAGCGGCGATTGCGATAGCCACTGTCATCAGACTGAATGGCACTGTTGATAAGTGTTCCATCTGGTAGACTCCAGGAGACTTCTGGATCTGGGAGGCCTGTTGCAACACAGTCCACCTAAGAAAGATACAAAACATAAATTGTTGTAACTGCAGTAAAAAAATATTTATTGATATTTCACTTTACACATTAAACAATGTAAAAATAGACATACCTGTATCTGCATTGTTAGTTTTATGATATATTTGTTATTTTCACTATTTTTTCACTATCCTACTCAACCAGGATACTGCGTGTCATTAAACCTGTTCCCTGTGGATACCTGGACATTTTCTCCAAAGTGGACTCTTGGTTGTGTTGTTCTCACATGTTCAATTCTGGGCGGGGTCATCAAGACATCTACCTAATACAGAAATATGTGAAGAATTAATGAGTGAGGAGACCTACATTTTCCTTCACATTGTCTACTGCTGCTACTTCATGTGTGATTGTTTAGGAAGAATGCAGGCAAAATACATAAATTTATCTGCTCTCTATCGGCCCTAATCATACCTGAAACACCTGCATGTCCTCTCCATTGGGTCGCTGAAAGAAACATAGATAATTTCCACCATCCAGCTCTGTTAGCTGAAGTATCCTCAGAGTCCCATTCCGGAAAGCTTTAATTGGTCTCTCTGGACTGGAGGCAGATGGAAGGGAGAAATTATCTGAAGATACTTAAGTCTAATTAATAGCATCTAAAATTGTTAGCATTTCGACACTCTTGTATTGATTCATCAAGTTTCCCATTGAGCATTTCTGTTACCTGTAGTGATGCTCCATGATGGTTTTAGAGGGTAGCTGCCAGATGGTCCCCCTTGGGGATCCACTTGACTCTGGACAGTGTAAATAGACAGTAGAACCATACATAGCTGAGACTGAGTGTTGACGGGATGGCACTGCATGATGATGAGTAGGACGGAAAGGAAAAGGAGGATGGCGGATATGTGAGGAGGAATCTGCCCGCACTTCAAGACGCACGGTTCTTTTTGCAATGCCCACCGTGTTTGTGGCTAAACACTCATACCTGTGCAGAGATCAATGAAAATCTCAATTTCCATTTTAAAAGCATACCAAGACTATCTTTAAAGTGTACACAATAACAAGTATTTGTTCTATAAAGTTCCATAATGTACCAAAAACGGACAACAAAATCCATGCTGTTTTTGTAATTGTCTTCATTTGACCAGTATTTAAAGGACCTCTCTAATGCTGTGAACAGTGGCTCTTATTCCATAGTTCTGGACTTAAAAACAATGTCTTCAGAACCATCCATCCATCCATCCATTTTCTGAGCCGCTTCTCCTCACTAGGGTCGCGGGCGTGCTGGAGCCTATCCCAGCTGTCATCGGGCAGGAGGCGGGGTACACCCTGAACTGGTTGCCAGCCAATCGCAGGGCACATATAAACCAACAACCATTCGCACTCACAGTCATGCCTACGGGCAATTTAGAGTCTCCAATTAACACATGTTTTTGGGATGTGGGAGGAAACCGGAGTGCCCGGAGAAAACCCACGCAGGCACGGGGAGAACATGCAAACTCCACACAGGCGGGGCCGGGGATTGAACCCGGGTCCTCAGAACTGTGAGGCTGATGCTCTAACCAGTCGTCCACCGTGCCGCCGTCTTCAGAACCACCCCCCCAAAAAGAAATATACTCAGTAGTAATTTTAGGCTTGTTTTCTGATGCCAGGTTAAACTAGTATATTTTCAGTGGTGTAATTGTCCTCTATATTGAAAGTCTGGATGTTTTTTTTATTTTTTTTTATTTTTTTAAAGACAATAATGAGTGAAAATAGTGAGGTTAGACATGTTTGGGCAGGTTTGTTTTGTCAAAATCGATCGCTGGAATGCTTCATTGCAGAAGGAAGGAAGCCCCATAAGGTAAGTGCTGCAGATTTATTTCCCCCTAATGCACGGGGTTTAGTCCAGTCAGTTTTATTTATTGCATAGCTCATGGCTCTAAGTCAGTGTTTCTGAACTGTTGTCACCCCTGGACCCACATTTTTCTATTGTCACTCAGTCACGATCCTCATTTTTATTTAAGTTAAGAAAAATAAAGAAATGTATTGTTCGAAAATAGCCTTTTAAAACATGTACGTATAACATAACTACATTATCTTGCATGTTCAAAGTGCCTTTCAGAGCACTCTGTTAAGAACATTAACATGACAACTGGAAGTGCATAAATAAATAAAGTAAAATTAAATGTCACAATTACACAAAATACGGCCACAGAATTTCCTGTTTTATCTTGTTTCATTGATCTCTTCTTTTTAGGAAAGTCCCTTACCTATTAGGGTCCATCTACGAATATATGTACCATTACCTTTCTGATGCATGCCCATTAAAATATTATTTTCCAAATAAAAGAAAGCAAGTGACATATTGCACTGTACATGGTGCCCTCACCTAACGATACAGTTCAGTTCCAATAAATTTTTACAAAAGCTCGAACGCATCATAGTCTATCACTAACCTACATTAACAGAGCAATATATTCCGAATTGCAGTGAAAATAGTATTAAAATAGTATACTATGGAAACCCATGACTAGAAAACATCCATCCATCCATTTTCTGAGTCGCTTCTCCTCACTCGGGTCACAGGCGTGCTGGAGCCTATCCCAGCTGTCATCGGGCAGGAGGCGGGGTACACCCTGAACTGGTTGCCAGCTAATCGCAGGGCACATACAAACAAACAACCATTCGCACTCACAGTCACACCTACGGGCAATTTTAGAGTCTCCAATTCATGCATGTTTTTGGGATGTGGGAGGAAACTGGAGTGCCCGGAGAAAACCCACACAGGCATGGGGAGAACATGCAAACTCCACACAGGCGGGGCCGGGGATTGAACCCCGGTCCTCAGAACTGTGAGGCTGACGCTCTAACCAGTCGGCCACCGTGCCGCCGACTAGAAAACAATCAGTTGAAAAACAGTAAGACGTATATCAGTAGCAAGGACTCCTTTTAATTTTTTTGTTACCTGTCTTCGACCCAAACATAATGAATCCGCAACCCACTTGTGGTTCTTGATCTACCAGTTGAGAATCAATGCTCAAAGACCTTTGAAGAAGAGTTTGGGTTGATGACGTGACACAGGCGTTTGCTTTTAAAGACTTTTTGTACGGTGGTGGCGGCCTATGACTTTGCCGGACTTTGATGGCCATGGCTGGCTGGTGCTGTGTTCGTACAATTTTACAATTACATCGTAATAAATTAGCGATTTTTTTAGCATATAGAATTAGAGATTTTATATAATTTCGGGGTGCTGTTGTGTTCATGTGAGTGTGCAATGGTATATGATAGCAATCTAAGGTATAATACCATCTTGAACAAAGCGGTGTTTGGAAACTCAAGCTAGATCCATTTTTTTCTCCCTGAAAGGTTGTCATTTTGGAGGTGGGAAAGGTCCCACCCAACATCGACAATATATAAAATATGAATAAATAATGCCACTTTTTAGTATAGTACATTCCCTTTTCCACCCTGGCTAGGCAGTGAATTCAGTTTCCAGTTCCGTCGGATTATCGATTTTGGCGATGAAAAAGGGTCGTTCCTCGGGAAAATAGTTATTTACCAATTCCTCCAAAATGGATTGATATTATTGGAAATTACTGCCAGTTTCATTTTCTTGACAAAAAATACATAAAGATAATGTTTAGTGAAATATAGGCCATCTGGACACTATAGATTCTTTAACTGAAAAAAAATCAGTATCACAAACTTTCAAACAAACTGTACAGAATATGGTTCTAACTTGCTCAGAATACTGTGCTTGCACTCAACCAATATTATAACAAGTGCAAACTTTATCCAGTGAAATAGACAGAATTACGTCCAAAGAGAAAAACATGCCATACCTCCCTGCATCAGATGGTGAGACATTCTTGAAATACAGTGTCCCATTGGGAAAGACAAAGAGCCTATGTCCCAGAAATTGTGATGGCTTAACATGGATCCCTGTTGGCAGTGTCCACTTCAAAGTGGGCCAAGGTTCCCCCTTCATGGAGCAATGGACATAGACATTCCTCCCTGGGTAGATGTAATCAGTTGATAAATTCCATTGATAGTATTTTTACTTATTGGGCTATGATGGGTATGACTTTATGGACATTTATGTGTGCAATACCTATCGGAATGATCACAGTGTCACTTGCGGCTTCACTTATGCTTGGAGGCAAAGCTGCAACATGAAGGTGATAAGTGACTGTATCAGCACCTGCTGCATTACTTGCAATGCATTTATAGTCTCCTTTACTCGAAAAATTGGTTGAATGCATTTGCAGAGTCCCATTCTCATGTAGTGACATTTGAGAGATTGGAGTATGAATGGTCCCAATTTCTCGAACAAATGTTCCATCCGGTAGAATCCAGGATATTTGAGCTGAAGGTTTTCCAGAAGCCAGACAGTCAAGAGTCACACTTTTCCCTAAATAGTTTGCTATTTCTGTGGACCTGGGAGGTTGGATCTTGGGGGCTTCAGTCTGGACTGCTAAGGTAATAACCATGCGATCTGATCCAAACTTATTCTGGGCAGTGCAGAGATACTGGCCTCTATCCTGTAGCTGGACTGCTTTAATTACAAAAGTTCCATTTATGAAGACTTCAAAGCGGGAACCATGCTTGGTGTTAGCTGGAATGGTGGCACCTGAGGAAGGAAGTAAGAAAATTAATGAGTCAACCACATGTAGAAGAGTCCCAATGATCATGTCCATATAAAGTTTAGCGAATTTCAAAATAGCAAATGGCTTTTCATCATGTTACAAAACTAATTTCTTTATCATTTCAGCATTTTACCTGTGGATACTTTTGTCCATGAGATGCTTGGTTCAGGTTGGCCTGTTGCTTCACAATGTAGAACAACATCGCCCTCTGCCAAGACTGACACACTGGCTTTGTTCACTGTAGTGATACGAGGTTTGGCCCCACCAGGGCCAGATCCTAACAGGATCACTTCAAATTAAAATTCTTGATACATTCGTCAATATATTTCTTTTTTAAATAAATTTTAGATGCATACTTCGAACAGGCCACTGACCCCCATGTTGTAATACTGTGGTGGTAGGATGATGAGCGTGAGGGGTCGTGTTAAAACCAGAGAAGGAGGTTGCTGTTGGTTTAGCAAGGTGTGTAGGTCGCAGGGTCGAGGGGATTGTCGGTATTTGTGGTGTGATGAGCGAAGGTCTGGTAAAAGGTATAGGATTAGGTTGAATGGGGTTTTGAGGATTGTTGTAGCTTATGCGAGGTTTGGGTGTCACTATCTTCCCTAGCTGGGATAGACGATCAATATACGCCTGAAAAAATACATATGGACAATTAGTACAAACCCATTTCTGCATTTATGCTTCATCACGATCACCACTAGCGATTCTACTACAGAAAAAAAAAAACACTACGACGGTGCAAAAGTCCACCATTATATTTGTTGTTGCAGCAATGCTGAAATAATCATATACAGGTATAACTAGAAAGACACTTATTAGTTAGAACATCCAGCAAGGCCTAACCAATAATCCATCCATCCATCCATTCTCAATACCACTTAACCTGTTCAGGGTCGCGGGGTGCTAGAGCCTATTCCAGCTGACTTCGGGCGAAAGGGGGACTAGACCCCGAACTGGTCGGGAGTCAGTCACATGCTGCCCGGACCAAAGTCAGGCGAATGTACCACTACACCATCAGTGACATCTAACAAATAACTTGAAAGTGAAAAAAAAAGTTTGTGATATAGTGTTTTTGTGTTTGATTGTCCTACTGTGCCCTACTGTTCCTGGTTCATGGAGGATGGTGACGAGACAGGTGATGCAATTATGTATGCTATTGCTAATTAGAGTATGCATGGCACTAACACATTTAAAGAATAATTTTTTTTAGAACCACAAACTACCACAGATATACCTGTCTGTATCTGTTCCTCAGCTTTGATAATAATAGCTGATTTCTGACTTGAGTCCTGACATCAAAAGGATTATTTTGATGTGAAGAATGGATTGCTGTTGTTTCGATAGCGCTGGTTGTAGATTTCACTCTTTTAGCTGTGATCTCTGCTCTGTTGGTGGCAACTGGGCTTTGAGCCCTTTCATGGGGAAAAATCCTGGTTTCATGTGTGGGCACAATGTGTGTCACAGCACCTGGAAGAGACCAGATGGCCAAAACATATACCACCAATCCAACACAATATGTATGACTCAATTAAGTTGTATGACTTACATAAATATATTTACTGTATTACAAATCACAAGCATATTTATCTACCTTGCTTGGGAGGAAGAAATGACTGTTGAGCATGCCAAGGAGGATAGATAGGGTAATGATGGCGGTTTGAAGGCCGGTGGGAGATTGGGGGAATGTGGGGAGCCAGTGGTGGCCTACGGAAATCCACATCTCCCAGCTTCTCTGGGTTTCTGTCTTGGTGTATTTGTGGCACTTGAGCAGAGTTTGGTTGCTCTCGTCCTTGGCTGAGCAAGGGATGAATGGAAACGGCAGGAGCATCAGGGTTTTTGGGCTTTGCTCTTCCTTTATTCACCTCTTTATTTTCCTTGTTAACGTTATCCTTTTTTGTATATTCTTCGCTTAAATGTGACGTTTTGAAGGTTACTTTAGAAGGTGAGACTTTGGCTTGGGTTGGTGAGTTTAGATCCCGTGAAGGTTGAGTGTTTGGTTTTGGTGTTTGGGATGTTGAAAGTATGTTATGCCACATAATGTAACTTTGTGTGACCAACTCATTTTTAAATGATTCCCTCACGATCTCAAGCTCTGTGTTCATTGTTTGGGTTTCTTGTCCTCTAATTATTGTTATTAACCTTGTCTCCATCACATCTTTTTCTTTTTTCTTCCCTGTTGATATTTTTTTGTTAGCACTCTCTTGATCTGTTTCCACAAGAGTCATTTCAGTGGGAAGAGAACTAACTTCTACCTTTGGAAGAATAATTGTTTTTGCATGAGGTAAAATAAATGTATGTGGAGAAATCTCTAATTCTGCATCTTTGTTTCCAGCTGATTGAAAATCTGTACGACTACTGTCAAGATCCTGAACTGTCTGATGAGTTTCAGAGTTAAATTCTTTTCTTTCATCCATGTTTCCAGTATCCTTATTACTACCTCCAACGTTCTTTGTCTGATAGTAGGCAGTGACATTAGTTTTTCCCGGTGTTGTGCAACTAGAGTTGGTGGTGGTTGTAGTAATAAGTGTGGCTGTTGGTGGGGGAACAGTGGATTTGAGCATATTTGATGAATTAAGAAATGATTTGAGGTCAGGATGAATTCTTCTTATAGGGGGTTTTCTACGTCTAAAGGGTAGCCTTCTCCTGTTTGCGTGACCAGGAACAAATTTCCTGTTGCCTAAACCAAATTGGCGTTTCTTTGTCTTTTCAGCTTGGGTTCTGACAATAGAAGTTACGCCATCGTTTTTGGCTGTAATTCCTGTAAAATGTTCAAGGGATGATTCTGTACTTCTGACAACTGGAGTCTGTGAAGTTTTGGGTGGTATTTCTTTTGCTGTTGGCTCTATCCTATAATCAGAAATAGTTGTATTGGGGAAATTGTTGGCAGTTGTGTAGGAGGAAATAGTACTTGCTGGGTTGGACACACTGGCTGGGGCAATCAGAGTGGTAGAATATGGTAACGGAAACTCTGAGGCAATTGGCAATTTAGCATTGGCTTTAGTCAAAACCTCTGCCCAGTAATTTGGATCCAATGTTTTCACAATAATGGTGGGCTTTCTTTTATAATCTTTCTTTGGGATTTTGCTTGAGAAAAAATCAGGATTCCTTTGCTGGTTTCCAACTGTAGGAATCTGTGTCGCAAACGGGCGAATAGTTTCTTGGTAATCTTCTGCTGAACCCTCTTCTATGTCAGTGTTTAAGATTTGCTGCTCTGTTTCTGTCTTTACTTCAGAGTTATAAGAGACCTTTTCCCCTGCCACTTCCACCGTGTGTGACAGCATGTCAACTCCATAGAGATTTGAGGCTAAACAACTATATTCTCCTGAATCTTCTTCCAACAACTTCCTCACCACCAAAGTACCATTTTCCATTACTGCTGCCTTTCTTGTCTTTTGTGTGGGAAGTAGTACTTTGTTTCTGGGTATGTACCATATGGTTTGACTGGGTTGCGCAGATGTCACCTCACATGGGAGTGAAATTGAACCTCCCTTTTCAACTATAATTTTTTGGCCATTGAAAGTGGTAGTGCTTGGTGATCGTTCTTTAACTGTAAGCCTCAAAGACATCAAATCCACACCTGCCTTTGTTCTGATCATACAGTGATATAGACCAGAGTCAGATTGTGATGCATTCATGATGACAAGATCCCCTTTGTCATCATCAATTTTGACTTTTTCAGTCAAACCCTCCACAAAGGACAAATCTGGAAGCATCCACTCCACTTTCACCTCCTGCTGTGAAGTGACAACGCTACACTGTAAGTGAACTTTTGACCCCTCAAGAGCGGTATTGACCCGCCCTGCACTCCCACGGTGAATCATTGCCCAAGAGGAAGTAAGGTCATTATCATCGGGCTGCCCTCTGTGGATGTTGATGATTTTGGTGATTATGGTTGTAAAATCCATCACCAGTTTCTTGGTTGTTGTTTGTTGTCTATTAAGCTTTAAAGTGACTCTGTGTTGAAGCAGCCATGCTGGGTCTGCCACCAAATAACCCTTTAAGTCTGTGAAATAAGGGGAATTTTCATTAGCAACTTGGGCATATTGATAAGTTGTTCTGCTGGTGTTAACTCTTTGTTGACCTCTTTCCAAGATAGCAGGACTTTCATAGTAATATGCAACCAGTTGCCAAAGATTTTGTAGTTTTTCCCTATTAATCTCGCACTCAAGGATGGTTTCCAGTGATATGTTGACAGACAGCCCTTGAGCTGACCGTGGATTCACTGTCCAGTTTATATGAGAACTGTCTCCTGGGTGTCGCATATCACAGTCCACATGTGCATTATTTCCATGGGCATCTGAGAGAACAAAGCTTAGGTGGCCTAAGGGCTTTTCAAAGTCCCGGGTGTATGGGAGGTCGGGCTCTGTGTCAGATTCAGCCCACACAGGGTTGTCCCACAGTTTGAGGGAAGAGCGAAGAGCTGGTCTTTCACAGGTAAGCTGATATTCACTTAAGCCCAATAGTTGGGTCCCATTTAAGGGTTGAGGAGAGAAACACTGAGGACAAATCTCTGTTGTGCTTGTCTCACGTTCCTTTTTGCACTTTATTACTCCTGGAAGCAAAAAGAGAAGAGATGAAGAAACATTTTTAAGTCTCTAGTATTGTGGAAAGGAAAGAAGAATCATATGAATGAAGGACACAGCAGTGGTCATTGAAAGCCTAACATGATGAAACACATCATGACAAAAATGATAGCAAGACAAAACTTCCAACAGTTGTATAAAAGTGGGTTCCCCAGATGGCAATAACTATTTTCCAAACAAGTCCTTTTTTGAGGACAACACCATTTTACAAGGCTCCCGGTTCCGGTAAACTCTGGGAACATTCGGAAACATCTTGGAATATCCAGAAGTGTTTCTTCTTCACTTTTGTGAGTTCACATGTGATCACGTGAGATTTCAAAATTGGCAGCGGAACATACTCTTTATGTCTACGGTGTTCTTTCTGTGTTGATATTATCGGCGCACCCCACATCCAATACGACCAACTGTTAACTGGCAGATTTTTTATCTTTGTGTGTTTCGTCTGTCACAGATAAATACAATATTTTCAGATTTGAAAAATCCTTATGTATGTACCAGGCCTTAGCTGTTACTGTTTGCAGACGTTGAGAGAGCTAATTAAATAAAAGAGCTAATTTCGGTATACTTTTAAATGATCAGTCCCAACATCCATCTATCCATTTTCTGAGCCGCTTATCCTCACAAGGGTCGCGGGAGTGCTGGAGCCTATCCCAGCTATCTTCGGGCAGGAGGCTGGGTCCGCCCTGAACTGGACGCAGGGCACATATAAACAAACAACCATTTGCACTCACATTCGCACCTACGGGCAATTTAGAGTCTTAAATCAACCTACCATGCATGTTGTTGGGATGTGGGAGGAAACTGGAGTGCCCGGCACGGGGAGAACATGCAAACTCCACACAGGCGAGGCCGGGGGATTGAACCCCAGTCCTCAGAACTGTGAGGCAGACGCTCTAACCAGTCGATCACCGTGCCGCCCAGTCCCAACATGCTATCAACAATGTCTCAGATTTGTATGCGTACCATCAGTGACATCTTTGTATCTCTTGATCTTTGTGACATACAATTTCTGTACAACACTTTGATTGTGAATTTACTTTGGGTAAAGTATCATTCTAAATTCTATATGTTCCCTTTTCAGACGTCTATAGTGTTTTCATGCTCAATTAACAAAAAAGCAAAAACGTAAATGAATAAATAAACCAGTGAAAATTAAAATGTATATGGATCAATATCATTAGACTACACCATGTCTAAAGAGTGTTTAAACAAGACAGCACGTTTGTAAACAAGCTCATCGAAACAACTTCACATTCCTGTGAAATATGCATGCTTTGTGGTGGACTACAGGGGAGTCATTCTTTTATTCATGATGTTTTTAAGTACGATGAAGGTAATAAATATCTTTTTATATGATACCTTCATTTGTAGAGCTCCACTGTATCAGCCAGTGAAGTTGACAATCACAGGTCCAAGGGTTACCATGAAGAGAGAGAATTTCCAGTCTGGGAGATGTGTTCAGTACAGTGGCAGGGAGCTGTTCCAACATATTGTCTGAAAGATACAAGTGTCTGACAAAACCAATAAAAAGTGAAATCAACAGGCAGGATCTTTACAGTCCATGTAAAATGAAAGTGGCTCAACCAAAAACTTGGAATAGTAGTGCAAAAAAAGCCCGTTAAAGTGTTTTCCGCACAAGTTTACCTGTTGTTTGAAATGTTTGTGTTTTAAAAATTTGGCGAAAGCTAGAGATATACGTAGTCTGACATGAGCTACAGGTATTACTTTATAGTTATACCACTAAAGAGAAATTCTCACTTCATTATTTTATTTTAATTAATATCATAACTTCAGAAACAAAAACAAAAATCAAAACTCATGCAAAACTACATTTTTGATGACTTACTTGAGTCCAGAGGTCCAAAAGTTCCCTAGTAGTGACACTGTAATGAAGGTATGAGGATGGATCTCTTTGAGAAGATTTCCCTCTAGTTGTAGTAGTTTGAGGGACGACAAACCCGAAAAAGAGTATGGCTCAATAAAGCTGATGAGGTTGTGGTCCAGATGCAGACGAACCAGACCAACCAAGCGCTCGAACAGACCAGGCTTCACTCTTGCTAGCTTGTTATAACTCAGTTTCAATATCTGAAAAGAATCCACAATATGTAATAAAAGTCCACATTATGTAATAAAAACATGCAAAGTTAATGAAATTGCAGTTTTGGTAATAAAAACATATGTTGAAGTTGAACCAACCCACACTCAATATTATTTGCAGTCAAAAAGCTGCAGGGTAATCGCTGCAAAGCTAGCTGTAAACTAAACTAAAAAACACCAGTGACGTGGATGTGGGACTCATTTGAACAGTGTTGATGGACAATGTTGTGTTCGTTAGTTAATAGATTAGTTCATAAATAGCATCCATTCTCCTTACCCATGTATATTTTCTTTTGTTGCAATTTTTAGTATGTTTATGCACAGAGACTTCATTAGTACAGTATATCCTTGATTAATTACTGACAATGGCTGATGAAGTTCATAAAAGCAAGCGACCTGAGACAGCTATGGGGTCCTCTAAATTCAGAAAAGGGGGCATTTAATATAACATTCAGTAGACAATGTGCATATTTTGTTATCACATGTTGCTGTTATAGTTGTAGATGTTCTGTGTGATGCAGTAAAGGAGCTCACTTTAAAAAAAAAACAGCACACTTTGATTCATTTGTGTCCATGTCTGTGACCTTTACATACAATAGAACCTCTAGTCATTGGTTGTACAGCACAGATTTGTTTTTGTCTGCACCGCCACCGTACCTTACAAGACCTTTGTTTTGCAAGTACAGTATTAAAGAATTGACTCACTAGCACATGTTTCTTTTCCTTGACCAGTTTCACTAGAAAGGTGTTAAGAGCACTACAATAATAATAAACTCACCAGTGAGCCTCATAATTGACTTAATTTGTAATTCAGCGTTATGATTAATTGGTAATATTTGAATGTCTTACCACATTTGCTCATCTGTTATTAAGAATAGTTTATGCTTCAACATAACATGAGTAATAGTATTAAACACTCACATACAGTACACAGTACCTGTAGTGACCGCAAGCTGTAAAATGCCCCTGGGTGGATTGTGCTTATGTCGTTACCATGCATCAAGAGCATTTCCAGTTGCCGTAGTGACCTGAATTTTGACGCCTCCACCTCAGTTAGGCTATTATATCTGTAAGCAAGAGAGAAAAAACAAAAAAATGTTTACCTAATGGCAGGATAGGATTGCCTGCTGGTGGTTTTACTGTAGTTTAGTCTTATTTATTATTATTTCATCGTGCCACACACCAAACGAGGTGCCCAGACCCTATGAGTTACTGAGAATACAAAACTGATACCATAAGTGCAATCAAGCATTGACAAGGTAACTCATCAGAGAAAAACAAATAAAATTTTAGCGTACTGTTGCTCATTGGCTGATCAACCTTACACTCCTTAGACTCTTTATTAAACTTTAGTCAAATATAAAGTGTCCTGTTATGCTGTTGAAAGGCATTCAACAAAAATTGTGCAAGTTGAAACACTTTGTGTGTAAACAAAAATTGGAGTCTTCATCTGATATAGACAACAAAACAGAAATATCTGCTGGCATTTTACAGAAAAGCTGACTGACCTTCAGGCCCACCAGAATTCAGAGTTTCGAGTCTATTAAGAAGTAATACAGTACTAAGTGCAGTTAACCTCAGCCAACTGAGCCCATTGTCCACTGGGATCAATAAAAGAGCTAATTCATTTCATTATTTCTTTTTAGGAAAGGCCCATTTCTCGAGGATTTTTCTCCTTATTGCGAAAACTGAAGCCTGGCAGTGTTGTCGTTTTCTCAGTTACTGGTGCTAAGTAACAAATATCAAGCAGATAGACCAAAGGAAACACCAGCAGTTGCTTCACATATTGCAGCTGTTGGCTTGCTTCACATATGGTGAATCATGCCCTTTCTATATGATATTAGCTTGAGTATTAGATTCATCCATCCATTTTCAACACCGCTTATCCTGCTTAGGGTCGCGGGGCGCTGGAACCTATCCCAGCTGACTTCGGGCAAAAGGCGGACTACACACTGAACTGGTCGCCAGTATTAGAGTCAAATCATTTTAAAAAAGGATAGTTCATTTATTTTTTGTTTTGTTTTTTGTTTTGTTCTTATAGGCTTAGAGAGGGCAGGGAAAGATCACCACACTCACACTCACAGAACTGAAACTTGTAAACTTGACTTGAGAAGATGCCTGAGGAATGGAGGAAAAGTGAGCTGGTGCCCATTTTTAAGAACAAGGGTGATGTGCAGAGCTCTGGGAACTATAGAGGAATAAAGTTGATGAGCCACACAATGAAGTTCTGGGAAAGAGTAGTGGAAGCTAGACTCAGGACAGAAGTGAGTCTTTGCGAGCAACAGTATGGTTTCATGGCTAGAAAGAGTACCACAGATGCATTGTTTGCCGTGAGGATGTTGATGGAAAAGAAGGTCAGAAGGAGCTACACTGTGTCTTTGTAAATCTAGAGAAAGCCTATGACAGAGTACCCAGAGAGGAACTGTGGTACTGCATGCGGACGTCTGGAGTGGCAGAGAAGTATGTTAGAATAATACAGGACATGTACGAGGGCAGCAGAACAGTGGTGAGGTGTGCTGTCGTTGTGACAGATGAATTTAAGGTGGAGGTGGGACTGCATCAGAGATCAGCCCCTTCCTGTTTGCAGTAGTGATGGATAGGCTGACAGATGAGCTTAGACTGGAATCCCCGTGGACCATGGTGTTTGCAGATGACTTTGTGACCTGCAGTGAAAGCGGGGAGCAGGTGGAGGAACAGTTAGAAAGATGGAGGAATGCACTGGAAAGCAGAGGAATGCAATTAGCCGAAGTAAGACAGAATATATGTGCATGCATGAGAAGGGTGGTGGGGAAGAGTGAGGCTACAGGGAGATAGCAAGGGTGGAGGACTTCAAATACTTGGGGTCAACCGTCCAGAGCAATGGTGAGTGTGGTCAGGAGGGGAAGAAACGGGTCCAAGCAGGTTGGAACAGGTGGAGGAAGGTGTCAGGTGTGTTATGTGACAGAAGAGTCTCTGCTAGGATGAATGGCAAAGTTTATAAAACAGTGGTGAGGCCAGCCATGATGTACGGATTAGAGACAGTGGGACTGAAGAGACAACAGGAAGCAGAGCTGGAGGTGGCAGAAATGAAGATGTTGAGGTTTGCTCTCGGAGTGACCAGGTTGGATAAAATTAGAAATGAGCTCATCAGAGGGACAGCCAAGGTTTGATGTTTTGGAGGCAAAGTTAGAGAGAGCAGACTTCGATGGTTTGGACACGTCCAGAGGATAAATAGTGAGTATATTGGTAGAAGGATGATGAGGATGGAGCTGCCAGGCAAGAGAGCTAGAGGAAGACCAAAGAGAAGGTTGATGGATGTCGTGAGGGAAGACATGAGGTCAGTTGGTGTTCGAGAGGAGGATGCAGGAGATAGGCTTACATAGAAAAGGATGACGCGCTGTGGTGACCCCAAAAGGGACAAGCCGAAATGAAAAGAAGAATAACAATGATGAAAAGAATCCCAATAGGTGTATATATATATATATCAGTAATATAATGCAATTACTTTTCCAACTTGGATACTGTAGTTACCGTGCCAAAATTACATTTAAGTGCTGACACACTGAGTATTAACTTCTTGTGGTCATATGATATCATTTTCAAGGTTGCTCTCCATACGATCTTCAGCATTATTCACTGAGAAGACAAATATTGAGAGCTGCATTTATTTATTTGTGTAGTTCCATAACAAACTATAATATAACTAAACAAAACGGGTCATAAATGTAAATAAAACCCACAGGATATGCCTGGTGTGAATGTATACCACACTTGTGCATTTGAACTATGGTAAGTGGGTGGTCTGGTGTTTAGAAAGTCCATTATGTCAATTCCCTGAAGGTCTGGTCCCCCTCCAAATGTCTGGTCTGCTGATGTGCTCGCTTGATTCCTGTATGATTGTCCTTTGAACCACGTAAACACATGCATCACAAATGAATAACACAATTGCAATGAAACACTTACAGTGAGAGCCATGTACAATGATCAAATTCAACCAGGGAGCAACTTCAGCATTGCTTAAATGTAAAACTGAGGGCTAGAAAATATTGCATGCATCTGTTTTTGTTTCCTGTAAGTGTGTCTGTGTTATTTCCTTACTGTAATACATGACTCCCAGAGTGAAAGTACAGTTTGAGTCTATTGCAGTCTGAGTCCATCATTGTGCTTTCTTGATGAAGTAACCACTAGATTTCTAAAGACTGTGCTGAGCAGTTTGTTCACACAACTCACTTATCTCGTCAATATGTCACTTGAGACTGGAACATTTCCAAAGGCTATAAAAACTGCTGTCATGAAGTCTATTTTTTTTTTAAAAGCAGCCTAGATGCCACAGTACTAAACAACTACCGGCTTTTGATACGTTAGAATCTGACTTTAGGCCCCACCACAGGTAGCGCTGACCAATCTGACAAATGATACCGACCTGAGCATAGATGCAGGCAAAGTCTCAGTCTATCTTCTGGTAGACCTGAGCGCTACCTCTGAAACAGTCGAGGATGTGATCTTATTTCAGAGGTTTGAACAATGGGTGGGAATCTTTGGTACTGCTCTAAACTGGTTAAGTCCTATCTCGAGGACACAACATACTTTTTTTGACATTGGTTACTGTGTCTCAGCCCAAATGGCCATGATTTGTGAAATTTCCCAAGGGTCAATCCTGGGACCCCTTTTGTTCAATCTGTGTATGCTTCCATTAGACCAGCTAATATGGAGCTATAGTGTCCTACTGCAATTATGCAGATGGCACTCAGATATTCGTATTAATGAAGGTAGGTAAACATGTCACACTGAGACTCTCTCTAAAATGTAATAAGTGAGAACCCTAGAGGTAATATTGGATTCAGACCTGAATTTTAATAGCCACATTAAATCAACAACACCAGCAGCTTTTCACCACCTAAAAAACATTGCCACAATCAAAGGAATAGTGTCTAAACCTGACTTAGCGAGAGTCATCAATGTGTTTGTCTCCAGCAGGTTAAATTACTGTAATGGCCTGCTCACTGGGCTCTCTAAAGGACTTATAAGATAGCTGCAGTACATCCAGAATGCTGCTGCCCAGTTTCTGACGAGAACCAGGAAATACGACCATATTAGCCCACTGATATTTCTGTCACTCAGAGAAAAGACTTCAAAACACTTTTGCTTGTGTACAAGACTCTTCATCTCTGACATGTTAGAGCCATGAACCTTCTCGGTTTCTGAGAACCTCAAGAAGTGGTCTCCTGCTGGTTCCCAGAGTCAGGACTACACATGGTGAGTTTGTGTTTCAGTTTTATGCTGCTAAAATCCTGAACGATCTACCAGAACAAGTGAGACAATGTTCAAATCCAGGCTGAAAAAAGTTCTACTTAACTGTAACTATGACAACTGCAAGTATTTTGTCTGCATTCCTTCCTTTTAATTTCTTCTTTTTCATTCCTGATTAGCTCATGTATTTAACCTTGTGTCTCATTGTTTTGTCACCAGTTTGTTGTACCTCACCATCATGACTCTTGTGACACTTGACCCTGTTTTTTTTGTGTGTATGTTTTTTGTTACCTTGTCTTTTTGCCTTATAATTTTGACAATATGCCATCGCTGACTGCTGACCTGTGTACCGAACCCTTCCTGTTAAACATTGTGTTTGCAGAACTCTCTCACCTTAAGTCCTGCATTTGGGTCCTACCCCTTGTACTGTTCATGACAGAATGAACTGGCCATAAATTTACCCAGCTGACTCTGACCCAATGCATAAAGCCCTCCAGGCACAGGAACGTCGGCTTGTTCAGCAGGATGAGCAGCTTTGCGCTCTGCACCTGAGTCTGAGAGAACTGACAAAATGTCAGACTCAATGATCAGGAGAGGAAGAGAGGTTGCCAGATGGAGAACAATACCCCACCGCATGCTTGGAGGACCCACTCAGCTGACCAACCAGCCAATGTCGGACCAGCTGCTGTTACTTGCTGTCTCCACTGCTTAAGAAGCTAATGTAACTGGGCAAAACTCAACTCTCCCCCGAGGAACGTCAGGCTTCTGCTACTGCAGACACCCGGCCTATACAACGAGTAACTGCAATGTCAGGGAGGGCCAGTTCTGTTAGCAAGCGACGACAAGTGGTGAGTCTGAATTTGATTTTGGCTAATCCTGGCCATCTCTTAATCAATGTTACACTTTGTTCTGCTGATCACAAGATCAACCTTTTCGTATTCGTGACTCTGGTTCAGACGTTAATCTTATGAAGTCTCTCCTCGTTCGGAGACTTCACCTTAGAACATTTCCAATAGCAGTTTCCAGAGTAGCACACCACACTCAATCCCTAATTTATCATTTTAAAACTCACATTCTGAGCAAACTAGGTTTGTGGACTTTGACACCATAAATTATGACTTAATTTTAGGACACCCTTGGCTGGCGTTACACAATCCCTATATTGACTGGTCCTCGGGACAGGTTATTTCATGGGAAAGTAGCTGTGTCTGGAACTGCTTCAAGGTCCCATGTGATGTTCACAGCTCTGTTCTGATTCAAGTATAGTATATATAAGTATATACAGCATAAGTAGTATAACAACACCTCTGCGAGGGAAATTGTTGTCTCTTTCTGCTCGTAAACCTCAAGTTATGAAAGATGTTTTTCTCCACAAACCAGAGAGCAGCCTACTAACTCATGGACGGGCAAACTAACAAAAACATGGCGTTGACCAACTTTTGCTGCAGCCTGTCAAATTAAAATTGAAAACAAACACACTCTTAATATCTTATAATGAGAAAACACCATTATAACCAAAACAGTGACTGGGTTATTTACAGAATCTACTGTGTGAGATCACTGTGCTGAAAGCTTCAGTTACTATGCAAAGACGCACATGGAAGTGATTAGAAGCACCCCTGACCCCGGATTCAGTTTTGAACCACATGCTGGGGCTAAACCTTTAGCCCCTGGCTTTCAAGCAGAAGTCATATTAAATGCACAGTGAGTTATGTTATGTGTTGGCTATCTTACTGATTATTGCTTTGATGTAAAAAAAAATACAAGTAAAAAAAAAAATGCCCCAAATTCCCAGAGCTTTAATGAGGATTGACAAATGTAGCAATGTCTTATGGTCATACGTGTTGAGACATGATTATGCAATATTTTAGATTTTAGACCAGAAAAGAGGTCTGCATTAAATAATTGCATCATTAAAGGGCTGATCCTTTTCTTTGACATAACGCACTACAGATTCCAGAATATTTCCTGTCACGTGTTGAGGTTCGCCCCAAATTGAGTAACACCATTTATATTTTCCTGAAGCACAATTTTAAAATGGGAACAGGTCTTACCCCAAATTGAGCCTCTCTGTGACCTTAGGAAAGTTTTTTGGTACAGCTGTGAGATGTCTGAACGTACAGTGAACATCTTTAACACTTGGACAGCTACAACTCCGTGGACAGGAAGGTTCAGCATGTGCAGGGGAGATCTGCAATAGGGGAGACATAAGAGCCCAGAAGGGCCAGTGATATGTAGAGGGAAACTTAAGTCATAGAGCAGGAGAGAATTGAGCTGGACAACTTAAAAGGCGATGTAATTATGAAAAGATTAGTGACAGAAAATTCAGTACTCATCTACTCAACAACTCCATCCATCCATCAATTTTCTGAGCCGCTTATCCTCACAAGGGTCGCGGGAGTGCTGGAGTCTATTCCAGCTATCATCGGGCAGGAGGCGGGGTACACCCTGAACTGGTTGCCAGCCAATTGGGGGGCACATGGAAACAAACAACCATTCGCACTCACAGTCAAGACTACGGGCAATTTAGAGTCTCCAATTCATGCATGTTTTTGGGATGTGGGAGGAAACCGGAGTGCCCGGAGAAAACCCACGCAGGCACGGGGAGAACATGCAAACTCCACACAGGCGGGGCCAGGGATTGAACCCGGGTCTTCAGAACTGTGAGGCTGACGCTCTAACCAGTCGTCCACCGTGCCGCCCTCAACAACTCATTCACTTTAATTTTTCCTGTGACAGTGAAGCTCTATTCTATTCTACTCATATGCTACGCATGCAACAGGGTGTTGCATGTGTAATATATGATTATGCAGAAACAGTGACTGACCCATAATCCTAATTTAACATGAAACAAGTGAAACCTGACGGATAACCCAGTTTATATAATTAATATATTTACCATTAGCCATAGTAGTGACGAGAGGAGAAGGGGAAAGCCCACTGCAGCCGATCTGGAAAAGATGTTAGTGCACCACCACAATGCCATAACTGGATCACTGAGGATGATCATGCCATCAATACATCTGCAGGAAGTGAGAAATGGAGTAAATGTAATTTAAATGCATTTTAATTGGTGCAGTTAACAATTGGGACATTCATGTACACAATACAAATATTTATTTCAGTCATGATATGGCAGATGTAATTGATATGCATTTTTTTTTTCACAAAAACAAAACAAAACTATGTTGCTTTATTGCAAAGCAATTAGGGGAATGATTTTCATTTGGGTCAGTGACAGAGTAGTGGTTCACTTGCAATAACTACCGAGCAGGCGCAGTTTGACGGATGGATGAATTTTCATTTATTTTAATAATTAAACCACCCCTCAACTATAGTATATCATCTTTGTACTAATGCCCCATACTGTAATCGGTATCCACTGGGTGTGTGTATTATCTATCTATCTATCTATCTATCTATCTATCTATCTATCTATCTATCTATCTATCTATCTATCTATCTATCTATCTATCTATCTATCTATCTATCTATCTATCTATCTATCTATCTATCTATCTATCTATCTATATGTGTGTGTGTGTGTGTGTGTGCGTGTATCTATATAAAAAATCCAACTCGTCTCTACTATCAAGTGGTCTGAAATTGTCTTCCTGGATCAAAGCTACATTTCTACGTGGTCTTTCTCACTAATGACTTTACCAGTCCCTCTGGAGACATTGAGAGAGGACGGAAGTAACAGAAGACAGGAAAAAGAGAGCACCGTACATGTTGCTAGAGTGTGGAGAGGACAGGATTTGATCAGAAAAGAGGAGGGTAACACTGAAGTGAAGGGGTAAAGGATTTTTTTTTTAAAACAAGAAGTGAGAAGATTAGGGGGAAAAAAAGCTTATCATGTTATTAAGACATCCAACCAGGCACTTTGTAAGGTTTTAAAAAAAAAAATCATCAAGATTTTAAAAACGTTCTCTCATTTATATTAGAAAGACCAACCTCGATCTCGACAAGATTGTTGCCTTAACCGTGACTAGTTGAGCAATGGGCACGGATTCATTTATATTGAACTTTCTCACCCAGTCTTCAATGAGCTCTGTTCTTGCCCATGTTGTAGATGGAATAAAATCTTTAGAGATATCAGTTGTAACTGTGATGGTTAAGAAAATAAAATTGTATAAAAATGCTCTATAAATGACCCCCATCTTGTTGATGGTTATTGACACTGGCACATTTACATTCTTGTGCAGTGCACCCACTCCTGCCTGGTACTTCCTGGTAGCTGTTAACAGGACCACGCAGGGTGCAGCTTACTTTACAAACTGAGCTGAAAATGTACACTTGTGGAACAGTTTTATACTTTCAGGCAACTGAGGGTGAACTCCAGGAACCCCAGGAGGAGAGTCAGGCGTAGGGAAGCCCACGTTCCAAAATCCTGGTCCTTGTCTCCATACAGTATGTCATAAATGCATCTGTGGATGGCATCTGATCAAGTATTTATCAATAAAATATGCTGAGGGTACAATTTGGATGTTGCCTGGGGAATTACAGTGAGGCCAGCATGCTGTGGTTTCAAGCATGACAATGCTAGTTTACCGCAGCTCATATTGAAATGATCTTATCGCATTAACCTCTAAGGGAAAAAAAGCTATTTTATGCTTCATGTAAATGTGAATTCAGATATTTTCCACACAAAAAGGAATTATTATAAAATAGGCACACAAAATCGTGATTGCAAATTCAAGAGTAACATAGTAATTATTTAACTACCGAAAATGTCTACAGTCTACTGTTTGAACACAGCTTGTCCCTCAAATGGACCTGACACTGGCATCATAGTATTTGAGTTACTACTGCTTGGCAACAAATTCAGGTTCACTAGACCTAATGAACTCTGGCTCTGTTAGTAGGAAATGTTGGCCAAAGAACCCCTTGTGCCTCAGGGGCTAAGGAGCACATCTTCATGGTAAAAACATTACATTGACAATGAGCCAACTCACAGTTTCTCCATTCAAGATGGAGAAAAAAGAAAGAAGACTACAATGCGATTTTTTCACTCTTTATTCTATTCAGGTAAATCCATCTATTTATATTTGTATATTTTGAAAACAATATAGTTGGATAAAATCAAGGGAAAGTCTTCAAACAATTGTGCTTCTACATGCAGTTTTTTTGTGTGTGCCATTTTTAAAACAAGTGGCAGCTCTGAATGGAAATCTCATTGAAACAATGCTTAGAAAGAACCAGAACAATCATCCAAAAAATGTTCATTTGTTTTCTATGATAGTATTGTCAAGGAAGTTAGACACTGAATGAAATCAGGTGAAAATGAAAAGGATCTGGAAAAGTTCAATACATTTTCATGCACTCACCTGTATAGACATCCATAAGACAAAACAAACTGTAAAATAAAGACCCCCAAACAAAGTCCTAGATCTTTGACTGCTGCCTTGAAAGTTTTACAAGAAAAAGCAGGCATAAAAAGTATCCAATTGATGTGTTAGTCCAGTTGATGCGCGCTTATTTGTAAAAATCTGAGAAAAACAACAAAACACAACACAAGAAGGGATGGAGCACTATGACTATGTGTTTGGATTAGTTTGACCCGCTGTTGGTCGTCAAGGCATCTGGATTTCAGATTAGCTTCTTTCCTCCTTTCTAGTCCCGTTTGGTGTGTTCAGACAGGAATGCTGCGCTACTTCTCCATCCCCTCCTACACCTACACTCCTTTCCTTCACCCCCCTAAAACTCCCCCTCCTCTCGCCACATCAGTCTGCTTTAAACATTAGGGTACTTTTTTTCATTTTTGTTCTTTCTGACTCTGCTAACTTGATTATTTGTCTCCTATTGCAATCTCAGACATTGTTTCTTAAGAAAACATTTTCCATTGCTTCCAAAATAAATTATAATTTGTGGAGCTAATATTTGTGATTCATATTTTCTAGTCGAAACTAATTAATGAGAGGACAGTGTCAGGTAATGTGCTGTTGCAGGTCTATTTTATTATTATGTATGTACATTATCGGATTTAAAGGACAATTTAATCACTTATTTGCTAATATGATCAGTCGAGAAACCAAATGAGAAACTAAAAGACAGAATATTGCAAACATCCATCCATCCATCCATTTTCTGAGCCGCTTCTCCTCACTAGGGTCGCGGGCATGCTGGAGCCTATCCCAGCTGTCATCGGGCAGGAGGCGGGGTACACCCTGAACTGGTTGCCAGCCAATCGCAGGGCTATTGCAAACATGCCACAATATTAAGTGCTGTACTCCTGCAAATTCAAATGACATCCACTATCTTTATCACATTTCTGTCTTAAGACTTAAGACTTATCTCTGCACCCTAGCATTTGGTTAAACCACAACTAGTATACAACTAGTCTCTTGCCCTGCCTCATTCCATGACATCTGGATTTTGGGCTTTTTTACTATCGCTTCTCTTCTCTCCTCCCTCGGTCCTCTCCTGCCAGAAGTGTTCTACCTGCGGCACTTCATTCCAATCCATGGACTCCCTCGCTGTTTATACTAACATCGTATAGCATCATATGTCGGCTGTGGGTTGTGGAGCCCTTTGAGACTCGTTTGTGATTAAGGGCCATATAAATAAACTTGACTGTTAATTTTGAGGTATTCATTCAGCAATGTTTACTATTGTGGTTGTAGTTTAGAGTGGTGTGTACTGTAAATACACTGCATTATACTGAAATGTGTTACTAGCGTTCCAGTCAACTCTGCATTAATATATAACTCAGCTCTGCTACTGCATAATCAGAGGCGAATACTTGGCTTTGGCTTATTGCTTCTCTCATAAAAACCTAAAGGCATGGCTTCCTCCATAGCAGGGCTGGCTGCTGGCATCCAGTACTGTAAATGCGGCACAAATCATAGTGTTTGATCTTGTTAGTACCATTTGGAAACACTTAAGCTGCTGACCTGTTCATTTATTGCCCGAGTCAAGCTCCAAACAAATCTATCTGAATAGGCCTTTTGTACCCAACTACGTATTTCACTTTGGGGGTGGGGTGGGGGGCGTGGGCAGAGGGGGACCACCAAGGCCATCACCACGCACATTTAAAGCTCTCATAAATTCATTAGGAAGGCTGTTTAGGAAGGCTCTTGATTCACTTTAGGGGCGAGCTGTACCGTGAACAACTGTTGTAAAAATGATACAGTTGTGTTTATTAAATGCGATCACTAAGTTTAATTTAGGTAGAAAACAAGTACAAAAAAATCTTAATACGTGTCAATATACAGTTGATATTGAAAATGCAATGATTTACATACACATTGCACTTTATCACAACGCAAGCTCTTGTTCACTTACCTATACAAACTAATAGGATGAATAGACCAAAGGACATTCTTGAGAAATGACATGCTTCATTAGATACAGTATATGCCAGATTTCTTGTATGATTTCATTTATAAATCTTTTAAACCTCAGGTCTCTTAAACAGAGGACAACTGTACATCACTCAACACTATCTGTCTGCACCTGTCTTGTATCCACACACACATGCACACAAACACACACGCACACACATGCCTGTCAGTCATCAACTCATCATAATGATGACTATGGATGCTCCCAATGTCTAAGCTCTGTACAAGACCTGGATTTCTTGTGCCAACTCATTTTGTCCAACACATACAAATGTAAACTTAATAATACATGTGCAGAAGACAAAGAGTAGTTAGTAGGTGTGGTGTCACAAGTGTGAAAAAGTACAAGTGAGTATAAGAATGTTGCAGATGCGCTGGAAAAAAAAAATCCCTGTAGTCAAAAGGAGGTGTTCAAACACAATCTTTTAAAGATTCCCTGCATTGTAGTTTGGTTTTGTTTAGGTTCTGTATTTGGATATGAGAGGGCAGTCGCAGATCTATTTTAGTGGGATCCAGGATCCCTGGCCACCCCAAAATCCATCCATCCATCCATCCATCCATCCATTCATTTTCTTCTGCTTATCTGGGGTCAGGATGTCCAGACTTCCCTCTTTCCAGGCACTTCGTCCAGCTGTTCTGGGGGGTTCCCAAGCCATTCCCAGGCCAGCCGTGAGACATAGTCTTTCCAGCATGTCCTGAGTCATTGCCGGGGCCTCCTGCTGGTGGATCATGGCCAGAACACCTCACCAGGGAGGCTTCCAAGAGCGTCCTAACCTGAGCCACCTCATCTGGCTCCTCTTGATGCAGTGGAGCAGCGGCTCTACTCTGAGCCACTCCTGGATGACCGAGCCTTTCACCCGCTTGTATCCGCGATCTCGTTCTTTACATCACGACCCACACCACCTCATAACTATAGGTGAGGGTACGAAGGGTAGGCGCTCATTTTTATGCAAGCGCAAGGCTCGCTGTGCATGTTTGCTAAATTGGCAGACTGGTCTGCAGCAAGCTGGGCGTACCAGTGCAACGAGGGTGTGTCCTTTGACATCCGGTGGGCGCAATGACAACTTGGCAGAAAGTCAGTCTAAACTTAAGCATGCTCAGACCACGTCTAACATTTGGCACAGCTAGTCTAACGCATGTCGGCATGGTAGCCGACTGGTTAGAGCGTCTGCCTCACAGTTCTGAGGACCGGGGTTCAATCCCCGGCACCGCCTGTGTGGAGTTTGCATGTTCTCCCCGTGCTTGCATGGGTTTTCTCTGGGCACTCCTCCCACATCCCAAAAACATGCATGGTAGGTTGATTAGAGACTCTAAATTGCCCTTAGGTGGGAATGTGTGCGTGAGTGGTTGTTTGTTTATATGTGCCCTCCGATTGGCTGGCGACCAGTTCAGGGTATACCCCGCCTCTTGCCCGCAGACAGCTGGGATAGGCTTCAGCACACCCATGACCCTAGTGAGGAGAAGCGGCTCACAAAATGAATGGATGGATGGATGGATAGTGTAACACAATTTTGGTGAATTTGACTGAGGCAAAGGCAGACAGATACGTGAGTCCCGCGGAACAGAACGTGGTGGATGTCAGACATATTCCATTCATTTATTTATATAATTCTATTGTACAGCAATTGAGTAACTGTGTTCCAGTGTACTGTTTATACATGTGCCAGCCTGTGGGACATTTGAAGTGATAAAAAAGATTCTGCATCCTGTTTTGACAAGTGTTCTCCACGGCTGTTATTTGAGCACTTGTGTGCATTCTGAAGCAGTATGTGCCTAAACATGGCATCTTATCCCACACCATCCATCTCCAAATATGTTTGTTTCTATAATGTACTGTATAGCAATATCATATGTTTGTTGTGACCATGATCACTGGAAGTTCAATGTACAGTCATGTTATTCTGTTTTAACCGGTTTATCTATGGGGACCTCCACCCGAGCCACGATTTTCTGTCTCTTGAGCGCTCACTTGAAAGTCCATGATTCTACCCTGCATTTTTGGTCGCTGGTTCAGCATCAGAATCATCATTGTTCAACATATATGTTGTATACTGTACTGGTTTAATGCAAAAATACTGTTACACACCAATGTATGAAATTAAATAAACAACGTAAGTTATTTAGTTTGGAGAGGGGAAAAAAAGAATGTTGTTAAGTAAAGTTTTATACAGTAGTAGTAATAAATAATGTACAGTAAATGTAGTAATAGTGCAAATCATAATGTTACATTATTCAAGTAAATACAGTACATTGTATTTTTTTTGCCAAAATCATGTTTTTACAGTGTCTTATAAACGACAATTACACAATTAGGGTTATGGCATGTAAATTGGCAAATTGTAACTTCCATCCCCAAAGGTTTTATCTTTAAAGGGGGTTTTGCATTTTTGAAAAGTGTGTCACATACTCATGGGCACACTCATCGTGGGCAAACCCCCGTGGACTAATTTTGGACCTTGTTAAAAAAAGCACCTTAATTGTAATGGAGTGTTACTATAACACTAAGGGCTCTATTTTTGTAAAAGGCTTAAATCTTGCATGGCGGGTGTCGCAACTGTGCGCCAGAGGCGGGTTAGACCGGTGTTGGTAATTTTGTAGACAACCGCAGCCTGGCATATCTGAGAATGGACAGGCTGTGCCACGGTGGGAGTTTATACAGCCAACTTCATTTGCCACCAATCAAATGTGGTGCAATGACAGGAGATCTCTGCAAAAGAGGAGGATGCATGCTTTCGCCTTTCCTTGCTCACTTCCCCCCTCTGTCTCCTGTTCAGTTTTACAAGATTTCCTCTTAGTTTAGTTGGAGAGTGCAGCTCATTAACAGTTGGCTCTGCTGTGATTTGTTTGGCTGTCAGGCCTGCTGAGCTGGCACTTTCCAAAATCATTACCAAAAGTTATGTTTTGTGATATATCAGCCCTTTTGGAGCATAGATTTGAGAGACTTGAGGGGAACTGACCCTCAAGCTTACATGAGGAAATAAACCTGAAATGATAATGGTGATTTGTTGTGCCTCTCTATGTTTAAACTGCAGATCCAAGGGCCCAATTCCAAATTAATGTGTGTATCTGATTTATTTATATCTATTTACATGCAGGCGGCACGGTGGCCGACTGGTTAGAGCGTCAGCCTCACAGTTCTGAGGTGTGGGGTTCAATCCCCGTCCCCGCCTGTGTGGAGTTTGCATGTTCTCCCCGTGCCTGCGTGGGTTTTCTCCGGGCACTCCGGTTTCCTCCCACATCCCAAAAACATGCATTAATTGGAGACTCTAAATTACTCTAAATTTATACCATATTTAATGGTCTATGCTTTTGCTGTAATTTTATATTGATAGCTTATATCTGAAGCTACAGTATCTGATTCCATGCTTTTTTTCATTTATGTTGCCCTGATGCATTTCCTAATTGTGGCTCTTGTGAGCAAAAAATTGGAATTGTGACACTTGAACCATGCTGTGTAAATCCAGCCTTAGATGCAAAAGCAAATACTGATATGCATACAAATACTCACTATGCTCTGTATACAGCTTGTTGACAATATTACAGTTCTTCTGGAAACCAAGGTAGAAAATAATGAACCGCGCCCCACCCCCTTCAAAAACCTTACCATATATCTTTTTGTCAGGGTATATGGCAAATAAGAGTCACTCTTTCTGAACATAACATGCCAGTGATTTTTCTGGATGTAAGATAAGCAGACCCAAATAAAGCTAAGAATGCAGATGGCCAAGAAAATTGTTACAAAGTCCAACAATCTTGTGTAGTTTTTAATCATGTGGCCTGGGCATATCTAATGTGGTTGTCATTGATACGAAATTGATAAGCTTACTGGAGGTAAAGTGAGTGAAACATTCCTCAACCGATTGCAGCAATACATCTCAACCATTTTCTTTAACACGTATTTTTCCTTGATTAAATACCCCCCTAGTAGCGTAGTAGCCCCCTGTGTCAGGTGTTAACTGTTGATACAGCCCAATAACTCGGCAACTGGGCGCATTCATCTTCCACTACAAGTATCAGCTTTGGACAGCCTGGGCAAAGTTCTACACACTCGGTTGCCCAGCAGGCATTCAATCCCACCTGTGCAAAGTCTGGGTGTCAAATTGGGATTAAAGCAACAAACATATCTGATGGATACAGAAGGTGAACGTAATACTTCCTGTGGTGATGTTTGTTCTGCAAGGTAGTTCACATTGATCTTTCCTGTGTGGCACTCATTATGAATTGTGCTGTGATTGAACACGTGTCAAGCTGCAGGTGATTTCATGGGTGAGGAGAACTCCATGGAGAATTCAGGCTATTGAGCTGCTCATCAAATAAAGCCATTGGAACATTCTGGACTTTGCTGTTTGGACTGCAGCCTGTTTGACCCATGAGAGACTTGTGGAATATTTCCATTTGGGGAAATAGCATTGATTATTGTACTGGTATACTACTTTTGTACGCAACATACTTCTCCGTCTTGGAACCGTATCTGTTTCCCGGAATTTGTTAGTTTTTGGGTTTGTTGGTTAGCAGACTACTTCCTTGTTCATTGAGGATGATTAACAAAATAATTCAGAAAATGTTTCTGAACAGTTGATGGATGGTTCCATTATTTCCATAGTGATTGAACTGGTAAAAATGAACGCCTGTACCTTTAACACAAAAATATCTGGGGCCTTTCCTTGGCTCATGTACCATCTATTTACAAAGTAATTTTGAGAAAATTAGTTGGGTTTTTTTACCGCATAATCCTGCTGACTATGTATTTAATGGCCATTAAGGTAATAAAGGTTGTGTTGGCCTTATTTGTACACAATAATAAAATGGGTACATAAGATCTGAAATATAAATGAAAGAATGAACTCGATTTGACATGTTCCACAGTGCTGTTTTATGCATTAGGTAAGTCTTCTATATGTCAATGCATTGCTAGCTGTTATATCAAGACTTCGCTGTTGAATTTGTTTTAAAAGATTAGCTTAACCAAAGTGACAGCAACCCCCAAAAAGATGATCTGATGAAATAAAATGCACTTGATGACATTTTTGTTCATTCTGATTTCCTTAACTTGTCAACATTCTCCAATTGGTGCACCAACTGTATCCGTTGAAACACCAAGGATACGTTAAGCATCCATTTACGAGTAGCACTACAATTTAGCCACAGCCAAACATTCATGAAGGAGGGAGAGAAACATCTATGCAGAAATTCCAACAAGTCAACACATTCTGTAAAGTGAAGGTGCAATGGTGCCAGCCAGCCACTCACACGATCACATGTATTGTGTTGGAAGGTTGCAGCTTCAACTGTATAAAAGGAAGTAGACTTTATTCTTCCACAGCCAATCAAAACTGTTGCAAGGAAGAACCATTTAACCAAATTCCATGTCAATTTTGATGTATTTCTTTTTTAGATGTCCAACTACAGAACATTACAGATTGTTAGGACGGGAGCTACTTAATGTAGTGTTCAACAATGAGTGAGCAGCGGTGCAAGCTGACAGGGCCAATAAGATGCACCGATGCTCTTGTGAGAAACCTCAGGCTCTGCTCCTTATACAGACACTTTACAGACCGAGGACACTACTTCAATGAAATGACATTCCCTACGAGTTTGCCAAACATCATCCCAATAAGCAGGAGTTTCCAACCAGGCGTTGGAGTAAGACACGAATGCCCATTGTGAAAATTAAAACAAGCCTGTTTCCACCACTTATGGCACAAGAATATCTGGCTAGTAGGAGAAAGAGTGACCTGCAGGAGGGGCCTGAGCGGTTTAAAAATGTTGTCGAGGTACAGGACGTGGGAAAGGTTGGGAACCACTGCAATTTTGTATTAGTAGAATGCACTGGACAGATATGTCAGATCACTTGAGGTCTCACCTAGCAAGCTAGAGGACCTGAGGATGCAATAACAAACCTTCAACAAACAAGGTGCAACAAACCTATTGCAAGATTAGTCATTCGAACTGCTCTAAGGGCTAGAGGACTCTGCCTCTTTTGCACAATTGTCAAAAAAAATAAAAAAAAAAATACCGGCATTACCAGATAACTATTAACCATTTATTGCTCAGTTTCTTTTGTCAATGTCTTTATGTCTCAAAAGTGTTCTCTGTCAATTGACTGTCTGTTGTCGTACTAGAGCGGCCGGAGACAAATTCCTTGTATGTTTTTTGGACATACTTGGCAAATAAAGATGATTCTGATTCTGATTCTTCAGATGTCCTGTGGAGTTTATTCTTCAGCTGGTGTTGAGCTCCTTACTCCTTCATCAAAATACTTTTTCGATGATGACATGTTGTAAAAAAAGACGTGAATACAGAGAGGTACAGTTAACCGTAGCTGACAGATTCTACTTAAGTGGTTTCTTGATTGAACAGGTCGGGAGGTAATCAGGCTTGGGTGTGGTCAGTGAAAATTAACCAAAAAATGGGATTAGAGATTTAACAAAGGGGAGTATTACTTTTTCACACAGGGCCAGGTAGCTTTGAATTGTTTTTTCCCTTAATAAATAAAATGACCATTTAAAAATTTATGTTTACTTGGGTTCTCTTTGTCTGATGTTTGATGATGTACCAAATTGGGGGAACTATGCAAGAATGAGATTTTGAAAAGGTGGCCAATACTTTTTCACAGGTTTAGGTTAAATTATAGGTTTCTTGTGGTGCTTCCATCAATCACAGTAAACCTTACAGAAACCTTCACTCGAGGATTTCATTGTTTCCTTCTCACAATGACACACACGCAGTCACCTATGACTTGTGGCAGAAATAACCTTGTCTATGTCGCTGTGGTTGTAGACCTCACGGGCACGTCTTTCCATTTTATATTCATTAAAGTCACACAATGTGCAGAAAATGGTGAAAAGAAAGTGGAAGGTAAAAGTGACTGAAATACAGAAATGAAGGCTTACCAAACATTATCTTGACACATATGTTACATAACATGTTTTTTTGCTTTCTCCAAAAAAATCCATAAAATGGGGTACACTGGCTACTATTCTCACCTTTGTTTCATTGCCTTGTGTAGAGAACCTGGTTTCACTATTTTAATGATCTGGAAAGAATATGGCAAGTGTTCAAAAATAAACACAGACACAAACTTGGCTCTGTACTAGAATGGTTTTGGATGCATGCTGATTTTTTTTCTCTCATACAGAACTTGCAGAGACGTGCTGTCATATGCAAGTGATTTATACAGTAATCCTTTTATAATCCCAACAAGAAAAGAGTCCATGACTGGCGCTTTTATTTTGTCAAAGGCAAAATATTTTTGTAACTGTCAAGTGCAAACATGTGATTCAGAATTCATGTTATTTTACTGTAGTTAAGTTACTGTAAAAAGGGGCTTGGTAAATGCTTGCAATATATTCTCAACGTTATTATTTATTACATATGATGATGTGGACACTTCTGTCTGTCATTGTGCATGTGAAAGGGTGTCAATTCACTTGCATGTGTCACTTGCAATATTTTGAGGGCTTACGTACTGTGAGACTTTGCTTGATTAATGAATGTTGTGAAAGCAAAGCATTCATGAATAAAATTATTGCATTACAGTGGTTCCTTGAGATCTGATTTTAAGTTGTTCCTTGACCTCGCTCGTAACACAAAACAGTTATATCTGAAATCATCTTTCCCCATTGGAATTTTTATGGAAATGCCGTTAATCTGTTTTAGCCTCCCAAAAAACAAAAAAACAAACAAAAAAAACCATTGTAACTTATTTTTAATGAAAAAAAATGCCAAATTATGTTTTATAAAAACATACAGTAATGACATAATTCAATTGACTTAAAAAGAAAAAAAAAATGTTGTCACACTTTCCCATTCCCTGCCATTCCATGCTATTTATTCTGGTATGCACATCCTTGGCCACCCGGTGGCAGTATGAGACAGACATACGGATATGCATGGCAACAGAAGATTTCACACCTTCAGCAGTAATAGCAGTTGTTCTTCACAGAGGATAAACAATATACGATTTTGAGCACTCATATTTTCTGCCTACATATGTTTTTCGCCCGGTTTGTGTTCAATTATCAGTTGCTTTAAGGGTTTTAGATGCGTTTCCCATTATGTTTCAGCATTAGCATTAAGCTAGCAGACTAAAGGCCAACCTACAGCATATGGTTATTTTAAATACATAGAGTGTAATTCTTTTTTTTTTTAGTTCGACAATAAGCTTCAACTGAGAGTAGCAATAAACAGTTTGAAGCCTCTTTTTTTGAGGAATATTTCCTAATTCTATCTCACAATCTGCTACCAGTCACTACCACCATCCAGCGCTCATATCTCAAGCAAATCAAAGCAAAACTACGTCCAAATGACGGCTCATATCTCAAGGTACCACTGTATTCATAAATAATAATGTGTTTTTCAACATTTGCTACAGTAATTAATAAAACTATTAAATCATTATAATATAAAACTATGAATATTTTGTAATTAAATATTTTGAAGGGTTAGCCTTAGAGGCTTTGTTTTTATTAATACATAATAATTTCCAAACAACTTGGAAATTTTTATATTATTGTTGGTGCACTATGTCCATCATGTTTAGTTGAGTGTGCCTCGCCGTTTAAGGTGGCTAAACACAACACAGCACTTTGGACATGCATTAGTGAGGTAAAAATGAATAAGCGGTTGAATCTGAATGTAATTATCAATCCAAAAACCTTTCATGCCATTTTTTATTGAAGAATTCTTATACATTCTAGCAGGTACAAAGTAGAAAGAACGCAACCTTAATGCTGACCATCTAAATCGCACACTTGGATTTGTTGATGGTGTTTTCAGCAGACTTGGAGCCCAAAGACACTTTACAGGTGTAAGCGGTGTCCGTGTTCCAGTCGGACGTCTCCACGGTCAAATAGCTGCTGATTTTGTAAGTGTGGTCCGCTTGTCGCAGAGCAGTGCCGGTCGAGACGGCGCCGCTCACCGGAAGGCCGCGAGCCAGCCACGTGACGTCTGCGAACGGGGACGACTGAGTGGCCACGCAGACCAGGGTGGCCTCTTTGGACTGGAGGTCGGCCCTTGCCGGTGGGAAGACTGTCACCACGGGGGCCGGGAGGTCAGAGCCTGGAGGGAAATGATTAATTTGGTTGTGTTCGGTTTGAGACCCAAGGCCTAAGGTACGACGGTGAGACACCCTCCCAGTGACCCACACATACTAAAATACCATAGAGCATGCATTGCCATAACATTGACATATATTATACATTGAAAACTGATGACGAAGACGACAACATATATGAATTTACCACAATAAATATGCCACCCAAAAAAAATTGACTTGCCACATATTGGGCCCCCGACCCCCATTTTGCGATCCCTGGCTCTCATGTACTGTATCAGAAAAGGCCTGCGTTGATTAATGCTTCCTTTTGATTGGTAATATTTTAATCTGAATAGTTTGCGGTGGTGTACAAGTGAACTGAAGCATTCTGAGAGGTGTTCCCAATATTTAGTTCCTAATAGTCATCAAGTAAAATATAAAACAAAGAAAAGCTTTAAAATGTCAGTTTTATCATGCATATAGCGAAGGCATAACCACACGATTATAGTATATAGTCAGAGTAAAAAACTAATAAATAACATAGAAATCAACAAATTAAATACATGTATAAATCATGCATAGCAAAGGTAACCCTACCCTACAAATATAAATGTAGTCGTGGTGAAAAAAAATTCGGAATAAATAAAATATAAAATGACAACAATAAGTAAATGTAGCAGATAAATAATAAATTGTATCATGCATATTGAAGGTAACCACACTATTACTATATAAAGCCAATGCAAAAAAAAGCAGAATTATATTTAAAAACAATTAAACAACTACATATACCACAGAAACAACAAATATAAATACCAAAGGTAACCATACTACTAAAATGAATACTGTAGTCGTTGTAAAAAAAACTAAATGAAGTATAAAACAATGAAATAACACTAAATGTGTCACATAAATCTGAAATATTTTGTTATCATTTATAGCAAAAGTAATCACACTAATAATACGGAAATTGTGGTCGTAAAAATTAAACTAAGAAAATCCATAGATTATTGTGTACATCAGTAACAAGTACAAGTAATCACACTGATAATATAAAAATATATAATTATAAAGCTGAATAATTGAATATTTATTCCGCTTTTTAATTTTCATAATTTACTTATGTAAATAATACAATTAAATATATCATAAAACCAAATAATTTAATACACTTTTGATGTATACAATAATGTATGGATTTTTTAGTTTGTTTTTAATTGATGTTTTACAAAAAAAACATCAGTAACAGTATATACAAATTCATCTAGCATAGTATGTAAGAGAAAATATTGATTTTAAAGAAAATAAGATTAAGATATGATAAGATTGATTTTAAAAGAAAAATAATGTTTTGCTGTCACTCTGCCATGAAATAAAATGGTGACCATCACTGACAAATACTGGAATAAAAAAGTGACGATGCAAACCTAAAATAAAAGATAATATTTAAAAAATTAACAATATTTGCTAAAATACATTCAACTGGAAATTTGTACATTACTAGATTTAGGAATGGGCTGAATTCAAAGGACTTACTTGTCACAAACAGCTTGGTTCCTCCTCCGAATACCACAGTGATTCACTTTGTGCTCACGGCTGTACAAAAACGGACACAACTGAAGACTTCTCAACGTTCACAACGGCCCTCTTCATGACATTTGCTTTTAATCCCAAACAGTACTGGTTGGAAATATTCACTCCCGAGTCTCTTATCTCCACTTCGGTGGTGGTGGAAGTCCACGTTTCAGTCAAGTGCTCACCATGATGGGAACATCCCTCAGAAGAGCATCTTGATTGCGAATCTTGGAAGAGTAAAAGGTCGGCCAATTAAAAACAACAACGCACTGGGATCCGGAAGAGACGGTACAGCTTCTGACATAAAAGATATACTGTATGATTAAGGCTATGTTCCCACTGCAGGTAAATTAAGAATTTTTTTTTTTGCCCATACCAGTGAGGATAAGCGATACCAAAAATGGATGGATGTGACATGCATTTGATTTCTTCATGTCAATGGGAACAGTACATTTTTTTCAACTCTTTTGACTGTAATGCCACTGCGCTAAACATTTACTCCTCTGTGCAGCCAACTGAAGCATCCTTCCAATCCAGCCGAATCCAGTTTAACATCCCAAAACTGCACACCTTGTTGCTATCTTAAGACCAACAAGCTGATAGCCAGTGTTCCTTCCTAGGTAATAATCCAACATGTGAAGCAGATACAGAGCATTTCGGCTCGACACAAAGCGGAAGTAAGAAGGGGCAGTTTCTGTCACCCAATAAATCACCGTGCTACAGCTACACTCGCAGAGATGTCCCATGTGCTACAGTAATACTCAGCAGAATCTCCTGCCTCTGCCTGTTTAATGATTAACTTGTAATTTACGGGGGAGGACGTTTGAGCACCGAAACGACTTGAGGTGAATCCTGCTCCAAAGGTAGGAGAGGAGTGCGTATGGTAATAATACAGAATAAACTGAGGAGCGTCTCCGGGAATATGTTTATAAAAACTGACGACATAGCCATCATCCCTCTGAATGTTGCAGTCCAAAACAACTTGTTGTCCTACAGGAACTGTCAGGACCACCGGCGTCTGGGTCAGCACCTTGGCTGCGTCGACATCTGTCAAAGAACAACAACAACAGAAATCAACATCAAGAACAACGATGTGCTGTCACCCAACTCGAAAATGTCGTCATGGAGGGCAAATGCCAGAGAGCATCTCACAAGTCAGAGCGGCGATGAGAAGGTAGAAGGTCCCCAGCATGGTGTCTGCGAGCGGTGGGGAAACGTCAGGCAAGCGGGTCAGTGGAGCAGCGCTGAAAGGGGCCTGCAGCTTTTAAAAGCATCTGGGTGGGGCGGAGTGAGGTTTGGCGGAGGCGTCACACTTCACTGATCAGTGGCAGCCTGTAAATATTATACTTGGACCTTCAGACTTAATCCACCACTATTATGTCGCAGTTGTAGAAACCATTCATACTATACAAAAACACAACATAACAGCATGCAACGCACGTCATCTGGAGCAGTTCAGAATCAGTATTTGTCCACAAATGTCAAAATCATGAAACATTTAAATAAAATATACCAAAGTATTGAATGTATTCATGTGTGCAGATTGCTATGGATACGTTTTGCTACTTGAATTTGACCAACCAATCAGAAGAAAAAGGCTGATGTTATTGTGAGTTAGTTAGCTGGCTATATGAGACAACATTTGAAATCTGATTTGTTAAAGAAACAGTCCCATTGTGAAAAGGATAAGTTACATTGGTCAGCACTACTGATTCCCATATCATTGTTTGATCACATCAAATGACAAATTCGATGAAAATCCAAAATGAAAAGCAAATGATACTGTAATCCCATAATGCATAGCGGAACTTTACTGAGTGACACAAGGCCATGGCTCAATCTCCAATAAATACATTCAAGCATTAGGAAAGCGTTGCTTGTTGCCCCTATAAAGCGTAAAAACACATTTTAAATCCATCTTCTTTCTCCTTTCACAGACTATTTGTGCATGTCAAGGCAATAATTCTATTGATTTTTCAAGAGTATTCATTGCTGATTGTCTACCTCAAATCAAGAAACAAGAATAACCTTTTTTAATCTCATTGCAAGAATCCAAATGAATTTAAAGCATATCCATGGCAAATTGTCAATTTTAAAGCAATAATGGTATTAATTTTCAGTTATATCAATTACAAGTTGTCCATCTCAAAGCAAGAATAGCATTGATTTTTCAGAATATCCAGCAGAGGACGTTTGGGGTAGCTGAGGAACATGTTGATTGTCAAGTCACAGTTTTTCAATTTTCTTCAAACTTTCAGTGCCGAAAGCAAGAATCCCATTGATTGACAGCTATCAGCAAATTGTCAAAGCAAGAATCCTATTTGTCTCCACGGGTGTTTGATGGAAATATGTGTGAGACAGCTGAAGCGCATGTGCCTTGTCGGCTCAACAGTTTATTTTAACCACTCGTCTTTAAACTTTCAGTAATTACTGTAGTAACCCAGTCCAAAGCAAGAATCTTTTAGATTTTCAAAGGCAATAGACAAGTGAGGGCGTTGTTTGTTTGTTTTTTGTTTGCTTGGTTTTTTTCTCAAACAACATTCAAATTTTGAGGAATTATTTACCCATTTCAAATCAAGAATCCTGCAAACTGTCCGATGCTTCACAAACTTTACATGTATGCACTGCAGTATCCTCAACTGCACGCCACAATGCCCTCCTGTGAGTTACATTGCTGCTTGTTGCTGCAATGATTTCCCGGGGGCTTCCAGAAAGGCAGTCAGAGTGAGCTCAGTGTCATTTGTGTTTGTGATTTGTGAAGTGAAACTTGTCTGCTTCATTTACATGGAGCCAAAATGGAAAGGGGGGTGCGTGCAGGTGCATCCTGGGATGGCAGAGAGTGGATGCTTCATTAGCCGAGCGTGGAGACTCAGTTTCTGTTGCGTCTCTCGTCCTGTCTCACCTCCTGCATGCGATTAAAACCCAGTTTAGTTCACATCTCATCATAAATGTTCATTATGTGACGTAATGGCAATACAGGATTAATAATAGTTATCACATAATGTGCTCACTTTAAAGTGATGTTTACTTACTATATATATTTACTGCATAAAGCAGTGATTCTCAACTGGGGGGGTCACAGATTCATTTTGGGTGGGTCACGGACAGGTAGTAAAGATTTACAGGGGTTACGTGACAGTCCCAACGTATAACTTACTATTTATCATTTGATTGTTTTGATATTCATGGTTTTTCATATAAATTCTGAATTTACTGTAATTGTGACTTTACTACTACAGGTTAGTGATAGAGTATGACATGTTCCAATTTATGTACAAATTTGTCCACTCCATTGTAAACTGAGGACCCTCTGCAGTAATGTTTAATATGCATCCAAGGGTGGATTTGCCTTCTATTTGTAAAATAAAATGTTAAAAGGCATGCTAGAAAGGTTATTGCTTGGGCTGTAACAACGGTAAAAGTATTTGTATGTGGAACATAGTAGGTAAGGAACGTTCCTAAAAAAAAGAAAAATATCTACGCCAAGATACAAGTGAAATTTTGTGGTATTTAATTTTACACTATTCATTTGTGTACATGCAGTTGTTGTTAATACTCAGTTTCTTTATAAGGTGCTCTGACAGGTACTTTGGATGAAAGCATAGTGTACCTAACCTTTAAAACTATGGTTCACATGTTTTCATAGGTTATGTTTTTAACAATACATGTTATGTTAGAATAATACATGACATGTACGAGGGCAGCAGAACAGCGGTGAGGTGTGCTGTAGGTGTGACAGATGAATTAAAAGTGGACGTGGGACTGCATCAGGGATCAGCCCTGAGCCCCTTCCTTTTTGCAGTGGTGATGGATAGGCTGACAGATGAGGTTAGACTGGAATCCCCGTGGACCATGATGTTTGCAGATGACATTGTGATCTGCAGTGAAAGCAGGGAGCAGCTGGAGGAACAGTTAGAAAGATGGAGGCATGCACTAGAAAGAAGAGGAATGAAGATTAGCCGAAGTAAAACAGAATATATGTGCATGAATGAGAGGAGTGGTGGGGGAAGAGTGAGGCTACAGGGAGAAGAGATAGCAAGGGTGGAGGACTTTAAATACTTGGGGTCAACCGTCCAGAGCAATGGTGAGTGTGGTCAGGAAGTGAAGAAACGGGTCCAAGCAGGTTGAAACGGGTGGAGGAGGTGTCAGGTGTGTTATGTGACAGAAGAGTCTCTGCTAGGACGAAGGGCAAAGTTTATAAAACAGTGGTTAGGCCAGCCATAATGGACGGATAAGAGACAGTGGCACTGAAGAGACAACAGGAAGCAGAGTTGGAGGTGGCGGAAATGAAGATGTTGAGGTTCGCTCTCGGAGTGACCAAGTTGGATAAAATTAGAAATGAGCTCATCAGAGGGACAGCCAAGGTTCGATGTTTTGGAGACAAAGTTAGAGAGAGCAGACTTCAATGGTTTGGAGACATCCAGAGGAGAAATAGTGAGTATATTGGTAGAAGGATGATGAGGATGGAGCTGCCAGCCAAGAGAGCTAGAGGAAGACCAAAGAGAAGGTTGATGGATGTCGTGAGTGAAGACATGATGGCAGTTGGTGTTCGAGAGGAGGATGCAGGAGATAGGCTAACATGGAAAAGGATGTTGCGACCCCTAACAGGACAAGCCGAAAGGAAAAGAAGAAGAAGAAGATGTTTTTAACAGTACACTTTCTTTATTTTTCTGAAATTATATAAAAGTAGGTCGGAACGTCACAACAATAGAACAGGAAGGAACAGTTGAGAAATAGATTTTTGATTCGCCAGTATGCAAGAGAAAGTAACCAATTATTGCTTTGGCTGGAGTTAATTCTTTTGATTATATTTTTTAAATAATTTTATCCCCCGACACACACACACACACACACACACTTGTTTTATTAGCAATCCCACGCGTGTACCTGGAGGGACACGCCCCTACTCCAATATTACTGGCTTCAGGACACGCACATCTGCCAGATGGGAAAATATGTGACTTTATTGTGGCGGCGTTATGTTTCCTACTAACCCTAACACACCCAAATCCTAAATGTAATCCATCCTAAACTGCCTTAGTCCCAACCCTAGATTTAAACCTAACCATAACAAACTTGGTTTTTATTTGGTACAAATGTGTGATACATGTTTGGAATGGTCATGTCGTTACATTTGCGGAGCAATCATACAATCATATTGCAGCAGGGCCAGTCTTGCCAAGAAGTCGGGTGGGCTTCCCAAGAACCTCTGCTCCAGACTCCCCCGCCCTACTCTGTCGTGGTTGTCGCTGCCTGATGACGTCCCCCTCTCTGTTTTTACTATGGCGTCTCCCTCTGCTAAGTGAGAGACAAAATGTCGTTTTTATAGCAGTTAAGGCGGTCACAAATCTAGCAAAACAACATATTTCTCAGAATGACCAATAGAACGTCGTATTTCTATGACCCTGACGTGGGTAACTTTCATTACGGTGAGTAACAATGGTTGTGTTGGCTAGCGGGCCTACAAAATGCAATGGATGCTTTATCAATTTTTGGCATTTTTTAAAAATATGTAAGCACGCTTGTGTAGATTTTCCTAATTTGTTCTCGATTGTTTAGTCGCTTGTTCATTTAATATGTGAAGATGGACACTCGCTTTTTCCAGCGCTGTTGGAAATCTAAATCGAGATAGAAGAGTAGAATCGTGTGCCGAAAACCCTGATTGTACTCCATCTTGAAGCTTTAATCGTCACAACCTTAACACAAAGTAATGAACTTTTCATTATTATAATTTTTGTAATGTTTTTTTTTATTTTTTATTTTTATTTTAATAAAGGTGCTGGTCATCCTATGAAGCCTCACCGATTGTCCCTGACTCACAGCCTGGTGCTGCACTATGGACTCTATAAGAAAATGATGGTGAGGTCACAATGGCTACAGGATATAATTCAACTCTAAAGTATAACTGGATCCAATTTAGGAGATACATAAGTGGACTCCGTTAGGGATCGAGCCAGGCTGCGATTAGCGAATTTACACGAATAATTGATACCCCCCCCAAAGGTGATATAATTTGTGGTAATTGATATTTATAATTGCCTATATTAATAGTTTATATTGCAAATATACCACAAACTATGATGCTTAAACACTTTAGTAGCATTTCATACACTTACAAACATCTTTAAACATTGCTCTACTCTTAAAAATGCATTAGTGTACAGTACAGCATGTCTATATTTGTCATTGCTTGGGAAGCATCTGGTTATTGCGGCTGTAGTTACTGCCCCTTAATGTGTTCCTGTAAATTAATGACTGCTCCTTACAGCACAGACGTGTGTGGTGTGTATATGTAATGTCATGAGTGAATTCTACTTTAGTGCAGTAGTGAGCAGGTTCATTTAATATCGTCAAGCCCAGTTATGCCGTAGCATAGCCTACATTAGTCATTTCCCTTTGTTAACATTTAGATCGGTCTGTGTTAGGGCTAGACGATTAATTGATTTTATCGTTTATTGTTTATTGCAAGAGCAGCACCAGCAAGACAATCACAAGTGCTTGAACACTAGAACTTGTAACGTACAGATTTATTATACACATATAATTTGTTCATACAAAACTTCATATAAAAAATATTAGTGTTGTTCGCTATCTTTCTGCTGGTGTGTGTTTGTTTTGGCTGAGATGCACATGTTCGTGACAAAATTAACATCTTAACATCAGATGTTAAAATTCTACTGTACTAGCACTAGCGACATGACCGAATAGATTCCAGAAATACTGTACAGTATTTTGCCACAGAAATAAAATATTTTTTTAATAGTTTTTTTTTAAATGTTTTAAATTATTTTATTTTTTGTATTTACCACGTCATAGAAAATAAATTTTCTGCTGATTAAGGGAGGGTTATGTTCTGAAAAACAAATTCTGGCAAATTTGTGATTGCAGAACCGCAAATGTGCAGGGGTCGACTGTATAAATTTAAAAGTGTAAATTCTTCACTATTATGAAACTATATCATATTTGGATTTTTTTTGCAGGTGTTTAAGCCATACAAAGCGTCCCAGCACGACATGTGCCGTTTCCATTCTGAAGACTACATTGACTTCCTGCAGAAGGTCAGCCCCAACAACATGCAGGGCTTCACCAAGAGCCTCAACACATTCAATGTTGGAGACGATTGGTGAGTGTTCACAGCTAACCATTTAAACATCCATCCATTTGCGATAGCCCTCCTCATTATGGTCGCGTTTGAGTTGGAGTCTTATCGCAGCTGATTTTAGGCAAGAGGGCAAAAACGCCCCTGACTGGTCCTATCATCAGAAGATATTGCTCAGAATTAGACTCTCGCGGTATATACCACACTGAAGAAAAGGAAAACAATACTACACGACTAAAGGTGAAACGTTAGGTGAAAAACATGGCAATAAAAATAGTCATAACCACATTGGAGTAGTGTTTAGCACGTATACGTCAAACTCAGGCCCGGGGGTCAAATTTGGCCCACGATGTAATTCAATTTGGCCCGCAAGACCATATCAAATGTGTATTAGAGCTGGCCCGCCAGTATATAGTACATGCGGCACTAATATTACAAATCCCAGAATGCTTTGCTCGTGTTTTGGCCCATCAGTCTACACTGGCGAGTGCCCCTTCCCTTTTTGTTGCAGTCGTTAACAACTATGCTACCAGTCTCCTCGAGCAAATTTACACTTCCCCTTCCCAAAAATGGCCAAACGAAAGATGGAAAATGGTTAACTTCCAAGACAGGTGGGAGGCAGATTGTCTGTTCACTAAAGTAAAAGACAGACCTTTTTGTCATGTGCGGAGCAACGTGGCTGTAGCAAAGAATATAACATAACTGAATAGGTTTTTTTTAATGCCCTTGATCAACTCCTCGGCAGGGATTGCTAATAGTTTGAAGTTTGGATTTTTATTGAAGGACATTCTTATTTTTTTGGGTTGTTGGCCTTTGAAAAAAAGATTTACATAAAAAAGAAAGGTAGTTGGAGATAGATAAATAGAAGATAGAGAGAATTCATGTTATCTATTTAAATACAAAACAACAAACAAATACCACTGATGTCTTTTATTGCAAATTTGATTTCTCTTGTTTATAATATTAAAGTTTATTTATTCCAGATTCAGTGTTTATGCAAAATTTAAGTTTGTTGTTGTCAAAAGATAAACTTTAACGCTACATTTCTGCAGAGAAGGATTGTCCCAATTTTTAATTTTGGCCCACCGTGAATTTTAGTTTGACACCCCTGGTTTAGCACATCTGCCTCACAGTCGAGAGGTCCTGGGTTTGAATCTTTTCTCTTTCTGCTTTTTTGGGGTTTTCTTTGGGTACTTCGGCTTCTGGCCACCATCTATATGTGCCCTGCGAATGGCTGGTGACCAGTCCAGGGTGTACCTCGCCTCCCATCCAAAGTCAGAAGCTTTGTGCATTTTTCTCTGCATTTTTGTTTGCATAGTTATTGAGCTGTCGTGTTGTGTTTGTGTGTCTAAGTCCGGTCTTTCCAGGTCTTTTTGAGTTCTGCTCCAGATATACAGGAGCCTCATTGCAGGGCGCCACTCAACTCAATCACAAGGTAACAGGCACAACTTAGTTTGTGTAAAATGTATAAATGGATGGACATTGTTTGTTTAGCATTTATCTGCCTCACAGTGTTTTTTTCTTTTAACACTTGTTACCTCATAGTGGTCCTATTTTATCTTCCAGATCTGTGACATAGCTATCAACTGGGCCGGAGGATTGCACCATGCCAAAAAGTTTGAGGTCAGAATACGCATCAACACAAAAGCACTTTCTGACAATCAGCCTTTGCAAAGGTAATAATTCCCATTTTTGACTGACACTGTCAGGCGTATTTATTGACCAATGTATATTAATTGTACACTATTATATTGTAATGGGTCCACTGATGTAGCTAAATAAACTAAGCAAAATATTCGACACAGGACTCATTACACAGCACTCCACTATTCTAAACTACATCCACAATAATAAACAGCGCTAAAAGAGACTATGCATTTTTTTTACAATTTTTAAACAAGTCCCAGATGTTTTGATAATGTCTGTGACACACTTCCGTCAAAATAGCCCAAGGATGAACAATTATCCCCACTCTTTCGTAACAGTTGGGTGGAAGTGCAGAAGGGCTCACTCACAGCACACATTTTCTCAAATAGGCAAATAAAAGACTTAGAAGGTTGTTAAATTTCACACGGGATGGTTGGGCAGCCACCTCAGACACTATTTATATTCAAGCAGTTGAAAAATAAATGTTATAAATATGTCCCCTAAAAATTAATACAGAGCATTATAGCCTTTGTATAGGCAGAATCTTGCATATTGCTAAGTGTACGTGTACGTAAGTGTACGTATGTAATGTTGTGGTCGGTAAGTGTATATGTTTTCATAGTTGTTATTGTTCATTAGTCAAATATTGGCTTACCACAGGGCAAAGCTGTTACTGTTGTGTTTGCAGGCGTCGGGATTTTGTTACGTCAACGACATAGTCATCAGTATACTGGAGCTTCTCAAGTAAGGCGAAGCACAGTGTGATGTTGCCTCTGACTCTTCTGTATCACTCTACATATATTCAACACTGTGTCCGTTCCAGATACCACCCTAGGGTCCTGTACATTGACATAGACATCCACCACGGCGACGGCGTGCAAGAAGCTTTCTACCTTACTGATCGTGTCATGACCGTGTCCTTCCACAAATATGGAAATTACTTTTTCCCGGGGACAGGTGAGCGCTCCTTGCAGCGTTCTCAGAATGATTAAATGCGGCTTAATATCCTCCGGGGGGGAAAGTCAGTGGACACTATTGTCATGTTACCATGGAAGGCAAGCGCCTACACCCTCACAATGACATCCCCAGTAGAACTTGACGAGAGCTTTCCAGTCATAAGTTCAAATGTATTCATTTTGGGCTTTGAAGGATTTATTTGAACCATTTTTTTTTCATTCAACGCTGGAGTGATTATACATACTGTACATCTTCAGAGGTTTTAAAATGAATTTATTTGAGATTTTCTGTCCTTTAAACCTGTTCAAAGACATACATAAAGGCTATAGTAGGTGACCTTGAAGGTGGCAATTTTAGAGCAGGGCTTTCTTTTCTGGTCAGCACCCTCTCAGTCGACGGGAGGGGTGTCCAAACTTTTTCCTCAAGGGTCACATATAGAAAAATCAAAGGGTGCATAGGGGCCGCTTTGAAGTTCTTGGCTTTTAATTTATTAAACATGGTAAAATCAGTCTACCATGCAGTTTTACATTGTTTATAAATTGAGTTATATTAAAAAATATATACTACATGAGAGCTTTCTGTTAGGTGGTCTGAAGCCCTGTAACCCATTAGAGTACATCCGTCCCTCTTTGAGATTGTGTGCTTGTTTCTCTCTGCAAGTGTGTACTAATGGAGTGTGTGTGTGTGTGTGTGTGTGTGTGCGCGTGCATGGTTGGTTGAAGGTGACATGTATGAGGTTGGAGCAGAAAGTGGCCGCTACTACTGCCTCAATGTTCCTCTTAGGGACGGCATTGACGACCAGAGTGAGTTACACCACAGCATAAATACATCTGACTGTTTTACAGTTACATTCTTCGACTGTGTGTGTGTGTGTATGTTAGGCTACAGGCAGCTTTTCCAGCCAGTCATTAAGCAGGTGGTGGATTTCTACCAGCCTACTTGCATTGTTCTGCAGGTAGGCCAAACATTTATTTGCATCTCACAAGGTGTTCACCTAAGTTTGATTTACCAAAATGTATTATCCCCCCAAAAATGTACTGGGAACAGAAAAAGGGCTTCCCTGAAGCTGGAAGCAGACAGTTGTCCAAAGTTTCAGGGGCAACTGAGAAGTCTCCTTCAACTTTTGGTTGATGAATACATGCATTTAGCGTTACATTTGCTGAGGCAGAACCAAAATTGACGCATTCCATAAATCTTTCAGTGTGGAGCAGACTCTTTGGGCTGTGACAGGCTGGGCTGCTTTAATCTCAGCATACGAGGACATGGGTATGAATTGTAAAGTTGGTCGCTACATACACAGCTCTTCGCATTCCTTTTTCTTTTAAGTTGAAGTGTTTTGTGTGGTCGTGCAGCGAGTGTGTGGAGTTTGTGAAGAGCTTCAAGATTCCTCTGTTGGTCCTGGGAGGAGGCGGATACACAGTTAGGAACGTGGCTCGATGCTGGTAAGTAGGATCCACGTGGGACATTTGTCTGAGGTACAATCAGCTTACAGCATAGAAATTAAGCACAATATGCTTTAAATAGCTCATGAATTCATTTTAGATACACTTTAACTCTGCTTTATTGCAACATAGGACCTTTGAGACATCGCTATTATTGGATGAATCGATCAGCGACGAGCTGCCGTATAGTGGTGAGTTACTGCTTCCTCTCTTCTGTTGGGTTCTGATAACAATGGCAATCTACGTTGAGGGTATTTTTGGGAATCTGGCACCATCTAGTGGACAACCCCTGAAGCCATTTTGTGCTAATTAACTGAAACTGTGTACAGTAATCATGTCAAGCATTTCCTTGTGTTCTTTCCAGAGTACTTTGAGTACTTTGCTCCAGATTTCACGCTGCATCCTGATGTCAGTACCAGGATAGAAAACCAGAACACCCGACAGGTGTAAATCCCGCGCAGTCGTTGTTACGGTGTCACACATGCATCCACATTCTCTTCAGTGTGTTGTTTGTGGGTGCAGTATCTGGAGCAGATCCGTCAGTCAGTGTTTGAGAACTTGAAGATGCTGAACCACGCGCCCAGTGTTCAGATCCACGACGTCCCCTCGGACATGCTGAGCTACGAACGCACTGATGAGCCCGATCCCGACGAGAGAGGCGGCGAGGAGAACTACACACGGTCAGAACACACTAATTACAAGGATAACAAATAATGAGTAGTATGTAATAGTATGTTCATTAAATACATATTTGAAGTTTTGTTAATGACATCACCTCTCCACAGGCCAGAAGCAGCTAATGAGTTCTACGACGGTGACAATGACAACGATAAAGAAAGCGATGTGGAAATTTGACCTGTCTGAAGGACTTGAGCAATTTTCCTGCTTTTAAAAAAAATATGAGGTCACTGACAATTATGATGGCCACAAACCATCTGAACTTTTTTTTTCCCCACAAGGACTTGACTGCATTTTTAAATGTCTCTTTTTGTGATCGTGTTCATATTTTGTTAGTGAGAGACATTGTCACCTGGAACACTTTATTTTTAAGGTTTGGTCGCAACCTTCGCCCCCCCCCGTATTTTTCTGTATGTTGATCTGGGTCATGCGCAAGGTGCTGTTCCAAACACAGTTTAATGTTCAAAACTTCAGATTTACAATCCAAGCCTGTGACAGCATCAATACCGTTGTGAAGAAACATATTTCATGTGCCTTTCTGTTCTCAATGGTTTTACATCAACTTCCATTTGTTGCTGGATTCTACAGAAGTGAACATCACAGTGTAATATACAAATACAGGTCACGATATATATAAGGACTGCAGGTGTGCAGCGGTCAGATGTTTGTACACTGTGTAACTTGTTTGGCTGATACAATTCAGTCTACGTTTTATTCAGATTGTGCTTTTGATATTTTTTTAAAATAAAACATCCAAACACCTCTGTTTGTATGTTCAGAATGGGACTCGCACCACCACCACCGTCAATTACTTTCTGATCAAGATGTTGAGAGTATCAAACCACCATAACTTACAGTTGACAACACAGGAGGCAAAGCTTAGTTGATGACTTTATTCCTCATTCATCCACTGGTGTGCTAAACAATTGACACAACAAAGTTAAGAGAAAACGCTCCTACCTGCAGTGTAACATTTCAGCAAACTGTCTCATTTTGGTACTCGAGTGAACCACAAGCTTATCATCGAGTGCAGAAACGCTCACTAATGATTGTTCCTACAGACTGCAGCCTATACTGGACTTCCTGGTTTTAAATCAGGAGGTAATATTCTGTTGACTATATATATCATATTTGGAAAAGGAAAAGTATTAAAAGGTGTGAATGTTAGCTCTAGTAAAGGATGAGTATCAATGTTTGACTGATTGCAGGGCAAGAGGCAACACAATATATTCAAATAAATGCCTTCATTCACATCCATTAAATATTAGGAATCAACTTTAAAAACAAAAGGCTGAATGGTGGCGATAGTGACACACTGATGGTTAGTCAATCGCATGACAAAAATGCAATAAATATCATTTCCGTGTACAGCGACACGAGATATTGAAGGAGAGGAGATGACTAAAGTGCAGTACTGTGTCACATAGATGTTGGATTATGGGTACTGTAATGAGTGAGGCTAATGTTCACATTCTAGACAGTGATTGTCTTTAAAGTTGACAAAAGGCTGAGGTTAAATATTCCAAGCTTTCTTCAGGCAATCCACACAAGATGTTCTTTATGAAGCTGACTGATGAGAAAATGTTTTCTTTGTAAACGGTTTGCCCGCCAGGACAAAAGAGGCCGACTGGAACTACACAAACTATTAATAAACCTACAGTAAGTGACCTTGGCTCACCATTTTGCTGAGTGACGCCAGGAAGGCTTGCGAGGCTTACAGGTTCGTATCCAACATGAGCTCCTCGGCCCGAAACAGTGAATACTGCAGCAACAACATGAACAACATAAAGACTGAAGATTAACTTTTTTGATGGGGCAGTGTAGGAGTAACTAAAATACTGCATCAGTGCTTTGACAGTTCTGAGGTGTGCATGTGTGTTTTGAAAGGATCTACAGCTCCTCGCTCTCATATATGGGGGCGCTGTGCTGGCCGGGGGTGTCTGCTGCCAGGGTGCGCACGTGGCTCAGAGATGACAGCAGTTTCAACGCTTGGGAGCCAGGGGGGGCTGTTTTCATGGGTGGAACTGCTCGGCCTGGCAAAGGCATAAAAAGTAAGGATTAAAGACTGAAATCAAAAGTGTCTCAACGTTGTAAAGAATTTCTGTGGCTGGTCATATGAAAATGCGATGAAAGAAATTTAAGTGGAACCAACAGAGATCCCTGAGGAACCCCCTTAGTGTTAACATTCCCTTCATGCCAGGTGCCTGAAAATAACTTCCTCGCCACACAACATGGAGCAGCAAAGGCTCAGTGCTCAGCTGTGACTCACATGTATGCACACAATATAGACAAAGCTTTGCAATATGGACTTTAAACATGAAACGACGTCTTGTATTATGTGTACTACACGTTTACTTAAACAGAGTTCTGGTGCTTGTTAATTGTGGGAGTACCTTTATATAAACTTAAAAAAAAGAAAAGAAAAACTCAACCTTAATTATTTGAATCCCAAAATGGGTCCCACTGTAATTGATCAATGCAAGGTCTTCTATTTGTGTCAATGCACACTTTAAGCACAGGGCTAAACTGAAGGCAGGTCACTTTCTCTGTAACCTGTCAAGCACCACACACAGCAGATGGTGTGCGTTACGTGATCGAGCAGAAACCTAATAAGCTCCTTTGTACTTTGTTTCACTGAACAGTCTCCCTCCAGTGGATGGACCTAACGTTCATACTCGTGGCCCATGTGCAGGATTCTGAGGTCCGTAGCAACAGCTTATGTGCTCATCAGGTTTCTGTGTGATGGTGTAATGCAGCATTTGTGCACTTCTATGGTAGCTCAGTGGCAAGCTGAGAGAGGAAAAAGCCTCAGTAGACTTACAGCTTATATCCAGTCTTGCATTGCATGTCGACATGCCAGCTTCATTGATAGCAGAAAGCGTGTACCACCCCGCATCGGACTTGGTCACCCTCTCCATCAACAGACACTGCCCGCCCGAGCGATCTTGGTACAGGCTGCACAAACAGACGGGGGGGACAGTTTGTCTGGTTTGATGTGGTCGAGTGGGAAGATTCTGACTGAGCTCACCTCATTCTGGCTGGGTCAGTGCGTAGCATTTCTTTATCTTTCTTCCAGAAGAGTTGAGGAGGTGGTGACGCATCCACCTTACATTCTAACCTCACAGTGTCACCTTCGAGAGCTCGCAAGTTTGACATCTTTTGAAGAAAGGTTGGTGGGCGGAGAGCCTCCTGGGCTGCACAAAGGGAAAACAAGTGATATGAAACAGCAGTTTTATATGGAAACAGTATGGCTCTAAAAATGAATACCTGCAAATACAAGACCAAGGTTAACATATGTCAGGTTTGTATATGAAGAGTTCCAACTTATGTTGGGAAACGTTGAAATCATTTAAAATGGGAGAAAGTTGGAAATGCGTTTATTGGCTACACCAAATTCAGCTAATCTGAATTTCTTGACATTAGTTGCCTTTTACAATGAAAACAAAGTCGAGGGTATAAAAATTAAGGCAATGGATACGTAATACAGGCTTGTATGTTATAAAAAACATTTGCACAGCATGTGTTCTTAATTTTACCCCAATAGAAGATCTAAATGTTATTTTCAAGCCGTTTCCCAGATTGAAATCTGAAGCAGTTGTGGAATATTGGCACATATCTTTATTATTATTTTTTAACAGAGTTGACTTTCATGTTTACTAAAGAAAGTACAAGCAATGGCTTTTTACCCATGACATCAAGCCTCAGGGTAAATCTGCTTTCTCCTGCACGGTTCCTGGCCACACACTCGTACACGCCGGCATGGTGCACGGTGACAATCTCGATGATGAATGAGTGCATTCCTTTCTCACACACGAGCATCTTGTGGTAGTCATCTGGACGTATCGCTTTCCCATCCAAGTACCAGCAGACATCTGGTGTAGGGAGTCCTCCAACCTGAGTATGAGTGAAGAGCATTTAACTTTAGTACCTCTGCTACCAAGTCTCCCAACCTTTCATAAACATGCATATATCCACCATTTTTGAAAAGTGACACTTTGAATGGGTGTTTGTGCGTCTCACCTTGAAGTCAATTCTACAGAAGCGACCCTCCTCAACAGTGAGATCTTGAGGGATCTGCATGAAGCGAGGGGCGTAACATTTCTCCTGTATTGCTGATCCCTCATTCCCCCGCTCATCTGTCCCACAGTGGTGCTTCCCCCTGCAGGGATTTTTGATTATTATTATTTTTATTTTATTTTTTATTACCACTGTGTTTCACCACCCACTGAGATTTTACTTGTCTGCTACCAACAAAACATGCAGTTTTGTCCTCATTTGCAACTATCCTAACTTTGGGATTTACACACGGATTCATTAAAACATTTATTAGTTCATGTGTTATACACGCCACATCAAAAGATCCTTCCAGCTGACCCTATTTGGCAAACTTGACATCCCTGTGGGGCATTCAACAAAGGTTTGTGTTTTTGTATCTTAAAATGAAATTCATAATCATGTGGCTGACCTTTAATTCAGCAACAGACAACCATTCATATCCCAATCTTTTTTTTCTTGAGCTAAGATTTGAACAGAGAACATTATGGGCGTGAGGACACAATCACCAATCTCTTCAGTGTTTTGCCATTTCTTGGGAATTCTTGAGTTCAAACCACTTTTTCCTAACTTCCCCTGCACCCTTGTCATACACAACTGAACTGAACATGTCATTTCATCCCATGCCTCTTAAAACTACTTAACCTGACTAAAACTTAGGTCAGTGTATCGCACGGTTCTATTTACCATAGCCCACCAGTGTGTCTTCCTTCTGGGGAATCTGGCTGCAATAGAAGAGAACAGTTAATTGCAGGGTTTTATATTGAAAACCAACAAGGATGACACAGTACGTGGTTTGCACGTGTACGCGTATATTCTGAAAAAAATAGTCTTGTTTTTGCCAATGACATGGTGCTATTCTCAGAAAGTGGGCAAAAATATAGCCTGCAGGAGGCCCCGAGAGGGAAACTGGCTCATAAATCAGCCACTTATGAGCACAATAATGCCGATGGGGATTTGAACGCAGCATACACTACACATGCTAATCACTGCACTACGCCCATACAATTTTAACTTTTTAAGAAAAGTTAACAGCACCTGGTCAAGTTGTGAGTCTGAAAGACTGTCTTGATCAAACATGCAGTTGGCGTTGTCTGGACCTAGCAGCCTTCGAGCCATACGCTCCTCATAAGAATGTTTCTGTCCGACATGAAGCATAAACTTTAATCAGTGTGCTAATATGTATTTTAAGTAAAAACAAAACAAAAATCATACCTGGCTGTTTCTTCTCTTCACTTCTTTTGATCGGAGCTTCTTTTCCAGATCCTGGATGAGAGCATCTTTGGAACCCTGGATGTCTTCATCTGTGGAGCGAGAGGAAGACGGCCGAGAAACTACAGTCTTCTTAAGGACAGGCTTCGGAAGACTGGGATAGACGACAAAAAAAAAAAAAAAAAAAAAAAAAGTCTGTGAATAAGAAGGAATTGCTTGTTTGGTAATACACTCATTTATAGAAGCAAGATTAACAAACTATTGTTGATTATTAAACATTCTGTCGATTGTGTGGATTTGGATTGATCCAACTTTGACAGAACACTGAGGAACAATTTGGAAAAAAAAGAAATTGAGTTAGATTTTTATGCTGATTATAAAACAAACTGTTTTGCTAATTCCAAAATTGCAGTCATTTTTTTCTCGCACGTCAAGTTCTCTCCCCCCCCCCCCCCCCCCCACATCTTACCCTCCAAATAAGCAAAATTCCACTGACTAGCTATAGCTAGACTTACCAGCTGATTATGATTGTACTCATCTCCAGCTACATGGCAACTTGTTCGTGTAGTCACAATTGAGAGTGCGGTGAGGTGTGCGCAGCTCCAATAGGTCAGTACTATCAACAGCTGCATACAGAAAGCTAGCATAGTAGGAAGAGGATTTGTGCCCTTTCCTTTGTAAAACAGTTTTAAATAAACATTGCAGTCATGCTTGTGTATTTCATATTTCATTGTATGTCAGTATTTGAAAAGTTTTATAAAACAAGCACATATGTTACGTACAGTATTTTTCAGATTTGAGAAAACTGGGATCTATAATTAAAAAACATGACATGATAGAGAAAAACAGATAGATTTTAGATTCTGCACCCCAAAAACTTTGTTAAAAACAGCTGTCAGACCTAACTCAACAAAAATTGTGTTCCCCAGTGTAATCTATTATGTTCTTGGTCAGTCTTTTGAAGCGATGAAGGCATAATGGACCTTACAATCTTTGGGCAGAATCCGAAAGACAGCGCACACAGAAATAAATATAAACCCCCCCCCCAAAAAAAAAAAAAAAAAAAAAAAAAAAAAAAAAAAAAAAAAAAAAAGAAAATCAGGCTCCAGCTCCAATGTCTCCTAAAACCAACTGTAGAATATCTGAAATACTGTGGACCCCTTGGAGATAAATCTTTTTTCAGGAGGTTGCTTTCCAAATTGTTTCAATTGTGGATATATTTTTCCCCATAAGAATTACTCTAAACATTAACCATCATAAACATTTCCAGTAAGGTACAGTACAGGTAAGCTTTTGCATATTTTAGTGTAGTAAATGTGTTAATTGTCATCCATCCATCCATCCATCCATCCATCCATTTTCTGAGCCGCTTCTCCTCACTAGGGTCGCGGGCGTGCTGGAGCCTATCCCAGCTGTCATCGGGCAGGAGGCGGGGTACACCCTGAACTGGTTGCCAGCCAATCGCAGGGCACATAGAAACTAACAACCATTCGCACTCACGTAACAGAAAAAAAAAAAAAGTTCTATTCGTGATGGTTCTTAAAAGTAAAATTTAAAAACATTTGTTTTGTCATCATAGGCACATACACAAAAAGTCAAAGAAAAATGAAAAATACTGAAACTATCCACTGGGATTCCCCCCTCCAAAATTGACATAACTTTGGTGCGCAACCAGTTAAAACAAGAAATGACAATTTTAATAAGAAATATTGGAATACTTGTACCACAGGCTGTCAGTATTCCATCCATTCTAGCCAAATGTGTGTGTAATGTGAAACTGATGTTTACTCACGTGCTAGGCGTCCCCTTGTAGTTGGCGGGCATGGAGACTACCGGAGGCGGCCCTCTGTTCTGACTATTAGGTGTGTTGGGCTGAGGGAGCGAGGACATGGTTGGGGAGAGGTTGGAGCGAGAGAAGGAAGGGGACGATGGAGGAAGCTGCTGAGGACAAGAGGATTCTTTTCTAGGAAGGTGAGGGCTTGAAGGAGCTAGTGGTGAGCGGGATGGGGAGGTGGAGGAACGGGGAAGGGTGGAGTTGGGGGACAGTTTTGAGTATGAGGAGAAAGACGACCGGGAGGGCAGCACGGAGCAGAGGTAGGCGGCGGGAGCCGACATGGCGTCCTGATTGGCTGGCAGAGTGGCGCTGCCGAGACCGCTGGCACTTGGGGTGCTGGGGGTGAGGGTTATGGTCGAGCGCATGGTCACGCGTGACGTAGAGGAGGGTGGCAAAGAAGAAGGCGGCGTAACAGAGGAAGTGGAAATGGGCGAGCTGACACTGGATGAGGATGCAGACGACTTTCCTGTCCCATTGGGCTGTGTCTGATTCGACGTCAGGCTCAGTGACTGAAACTGTGATTGAGGGTGAGACAAGGACTTTGACACTGACTGGCTATGTGAAGACCTCATCTTAGTTTGACTTTGGACTTCAGCAACACTTGAACTATGCTTGGAACTCTTTAGGCTCTCCTGGGAATTAACCTGGTTCTCCTGAGCCTCCCTTATCACACTTTCATAGCTGGGTGCCTGGAAGGTTGACTGTGACTGAATAAAGTGTCTTGGCCGTGCATAGTTGAAGGCACTGGGAGGGAAGGCACCGGGCTTAAAAGTCGGTATGTCTGACAGGTTCATAGCGTTGCCTCCTGACGGGGAGGACTGGACAAAAGAAGAGCATGAACAACAAGTAAACAAGGTGGAACTATTCAGAACTAGAAAGTGGATGGGAGCACAGTGACAGCTTATAATGAGTAGTTCTTACGTTGAAAGTGAGCTTGTTTGGCGTGAACAGCTTGGGCGCTGGGGCTTTTACTCTGACTTGTGCAGGAGGTACTGGTGAAGATGGAGGGTGAGGACTGGGCGTGTCGACTGTGACTTCTGGTGATTGACGGACCTCTAAGCGCAGCGATAACTCCTCCTGACTGTGGCCGAAGTGATCTTCAGAAGAGTGGTTGACCAGCAGAGGCTCTTGGAACCTGGGCGAGATAGCCCGCCAGTTTGAAATATAATGGTTCCAGGATAGGACCATAACAATGATACGGTTAAAAGAGCCACTGATGTGTGTAACACTCATCATCAATAAAAATGAATTTCATGATCACAAGTTGGATTATATCTATATCCAGTACAAAATTGACAAATGAGCTCTTTTTGTACAGTAGATGAGAGAAACAGCAAGACTGACACCAGTATATACACAGCATAGTTTTTTTTATTAGATCACTATTTTGGTACAAACATTTAACTGCCAGTGAGATAGGGTTTACATACAGTATACAATAATAAACCAGAACCTGGTTCAACATAGACTTTATTTTGTTAGTTCAGAAAAGTCCCAACACTTACACCTAGCAGAAAATGAGGAATAAAGGGGTCCTAATCTTTGACTCCTTTAGACATGATAGACATTTGCAATGTTTTCTGTATATACTATTTATGGAATAATTCTATTCTTTGTATCCACTGTATGTGAGGTGTTTTAGAATTCCTTCTGATCTGAGGCTATAATGTCTGTAATGACAGCTCAAATTCCAGTGGATAATATTCAACGTTCAAAATTTAACATACCTGGCTGAATTATGGCCAGAAAACAATGTTACTATTATAAATGGTGTGTGTGTGTGGAGTGTACATGGGAGCAGTCAAACATTTTGCAATCCTTCAAATGAAATGGTGAGGGCTAGACAACTGGGTTGGTGCACTAATGTGCGTTCTGTCACTAGATTACAGTGTTGTGAAAACGGATTTGCCAAGTAAACAAATTCCGGTTTTGAAATGGTTAAACTCCTCAAAGCTACCCGTCTAACCCTGTGTGAAAAAGTAATGATCCCCTAAAACAAGTACCGTAACTGGTTAGCCCACCTTCAGCAGCAACAACTGAAATCAAGTTTCTCTAACTGGCAATGACTCTTTCACATCCCTGTGGAGATATTTTGACCCACTCTTCCTTGCAGAATTGTTTAAACCAGCAACAATGGAGGGTTATTGAGCATGAATGGTTTTTAAGGTCAAAGGTTAAAACTGATTTTTAAATGTTTTTTTTTTTTTTAATTAAGCCACTCCAAAATTAATTATTATTATTATTTTTAAACCATTCTGAAGTTGACTTGATGTGTTTAGGACAGTTGTCCTGCTGCAGAACCCAAGTGCGCTTCAGCTTGAGGTCACAAACTGATGGCCGAACCTTTTTCAGCATTGGTAAAAAGCAGAATTCTAGGTTCCATCAATCACAGCTAGTCATCCAGGTCCTGAAGCAGAAAAGCAGCCCCAGACCCTCACATTACAATGTTGGTTTGCCGCGTTACATTTACGTCAAACGTGACGAGACACACCTTCCAAAAAGTTCAACTTTCGTCTCGTCAGTCCATGGAATAGTCTCCCAAAAGTCTTGGGAATCATTCAGTTGCATTTATGTTCTTTTTGGTCAGCAATGGTTTTCGCCTTGGAACTCTGCTATGGATGCCATTTTTGCTCAGTCTCTTATTGTTGAGTCATGAGCACTGACCTTAACTAAGACAATGAACACCTGCAGTTCTTTAGATGCTGTCCTGGTTTCCTTTGTGACCTCCTGGATGAGTCCTCGCTGTGCTCTCGGGGTACTTTCTGTAGGTCAGCCTGTCCTGGGAAGGGTTAGGGTTGTTCCATGTTTTCTCCTTTTGTGGAGAAACCGTGGTTTACTGTAATCCTAAAGCTTTACAAATAGCTTTATAACCCCTACCAGATTGATAGATGTCAATTATTTTATTTGTCATCTGAGCTTGAATTTCTTTGGATCATGGCATTTTGAGATATTTTGACTGACTTCATTTTGTCAAACGACCTATTTAAGTAATTTCTTGATTGAACAGGCCTGGAGGTAATCAGGCTTGGAAGTGGTCAGTCAAAATGAACACAGCTTTCCAAAAATTTTTTATTAACCACATTTAATTCATGATTTAACATGGGGGGGCAAATTTGCCACACAAAGCCAGGTAGCTTTGAATAGTCCCCCCTAGGAAAAAAAAAAATCACTGGAGGTGCAACAATTAAATCAATAACTAATTGATTATCAAATTCAAATCAAACCTTGCAAACATGACTAAATTTCAAAGCAACCGGTTAAGGGAGACGGCCCCCCCTTCAGAGTATTGCTTTCTGTTCAGGTGTCTCTGTTCATGATTGATTGGCGCAACATCCATAAATATTAGTGTTCCGAACAATATCATGCTTTTAACGATCAGACCAGAATCTTTTGGCATTTGGTTTTACAATCATAAAACGTTTTTGCTAAAAAGGAGAATACTGACTGAGGATGCCTGTATGCCGTACTCACAATTTAGCACCATTCCACCAACCAACCATCCAACAATTTTGTTTACAGATTGTCCTGTTCAGGGTCAGGGGATTTCTGGATCCCAAACAGTATTTTTTTTGCAGAAAACAAAGCAAATTGAAGCAACAATAAGAGTCCAGTTGCACCCGCTCAACCTTTGTGGCTTACTATAAAACCTGGATGACTGAGAATCTACACAGACATGAGGAAATAAGGACAAAAGCAAGCACTTTGGGGTTTTTACTGATATGGTGACAGTAAGTTAAAAGGACTTGGGTAATTATATTATTAGGTTTATCATATATGATTTACTTAGTAAATAAATGTTATAGTCCTTTGTTTGCATTTGGGCTTGGTGACAACATCTCAGCATTCACACAGAATTTTAAGGTGACTGCAAGTTTTATTTACTGCTAAACTTGTTTTTAATAATACAAGAACACAGAGAGGGGGGAGGAGTCGCATGATGATTATTCCTGTTTATTTTAACATTAATTTTAATGCCAGCAATGGTCAGTGCTTCAGGGATGAAAATGCAACACTTTCCAGAGTTCCTGCCTGGCTGATCTGAGGCCTTGTGTTTGCAGACTGTGTGCGAGGGAGAAAGAGATTAAGTGGGCAAAGCTATATTGGTCAAGGAATTCGGACATCGGCTGGCAGGTGCGGACACACAACTGGTGACTCACACACGGATGCATGCATGCTCACGCACAACGTTTGCATGGTACGGGTGACAGTGTACTATCCTTTTCGTCCTCTGTGACTGACAACAACAAAGTGAACAATGCAACCAGTAACTGTGCTCTGGCATCTTCAGTCATCATCTCAAAAATAGAAGCAAACCAGCAAGCCCATGTCACCTTCAACTCTGCAACTGCTCAATTACCTACATACACTATGTGCACTTTTATATCACTATAGTTCTGAGGTTGTGGGTTTGAATCCATGCTCTGGCCTTCCTGTGTGGAGTTTGCAAGCATGTTCTCCCTGTACTTGTGAGAGTTCTCTGTGGGTACTTGGGCCACTGGCCACATTCCAGAAACATGCATGTTAGGATCATTGAAGACTGTAGTGTCCTTACGTATTAATGTGAGTAGTTGTCTGTCTATATTTGCCCTGTGCTTGGCTAGTGACCAATCCTGGGGTGTACCCTGCCTCTCACCCAAAGTCAGCTAGGATAGGCTCCAGCTCACCCGCGACCCCAATGAGGACAAGCGGTATAGAAAAATGGAAGGATGGATAGATAATCAAAGCATCCAATTACCCACATTCTATTCCCTTTATCCTATTCAGGATGCAAACCAAAGAATTCAAAATCTTTAGAAGCATCCACTCCATTTAAAAGTTACACTGCTGCCAACAGATATGAACAACTGTTGAGATGCAGCAAGGAAGGAGGGCGTTGAAGGACAAAGGTTGCCATGTCTGCACTTCACATTACAGATGAGACTATACCTCAGCCGACATTAATATAGATAGGACACATCACCCTCAGCAAAAAGCCAAAGCATCTGTGCTGACATTCTCAGATGGCATATTGACGGTTTCATTTGATGTAAATACCTGCACAGCCATTTGAAACTTCATTTCTACATTTGTTTTGAAACAAAACACATACTTCACAGGAGACAAAAAACAAAACAAAAAACAAACAAACAACAAACAAACTAATTTTGTCAGTACACTCCTTGGCAAAGAGAGAAAAGCATGCGGGCAGGGAAATATCACCAGCCTCAGATGAGCTCATAATTTATTCTAAGACACAACTTGGCTTCAATATGAGCGGTTTGGCATGCAGTCTGCACACAGGCCATTAACAAGTGGGCCCTCTCAATTGATCAAAGGACATATATTATGACATAACGTGTTCATTTCAAATACAAGGTGAGTTAAGAATGCATACATGGGGAAAAAGGTTTAACCATTTCATTTCAGTCAATTAGCAATGAGTAACAGGTGTACCCACATCTCTACTGCCAGCCATTCATTCATTCAAAACTTCTTCAAAATCAACTTCGTAACTTCTCAAAATAGTTTCAATTAAAACCAGAGTTTTGTGTGCATGCGTGTGTTTCTAAAAATAAAATAAAATACATAAAAGTTCCCGAAAAGTATTAACAGGTAACATAACAATTCATCAGTTTTTTTGTTTGTTTTTTTTTTGTTTTTTTTTACAGGGACACATGCACACTTCATAAGAGGCAATAGTGATATGAAAACAGCGTGGGCTAAAATAAATAAATAAATAGATAAATAACATAATAATAAATACATCGATAAAATATATTTCTTACCTTGCAAATTGTCTTTGGAGCTTTGCGTTTAAAGTTGAGAGGACACTCGGTATCACGCGGCACCGTTTTCCTTGAAAGTTTGAAGAAGGCAGCAGAGAAGCGACAACGAGCTCGCGACCTCGACGAGGACGACAACACGCAAGCAGCACAGCTCCACTTGATTGCTAGATATATATATATATTTTTTTTTTATTTTTTTATTTTTTTTTTAACCCCACAACGTCTGAGCGATATCGCCTCCTCGTGGTCTCACCCTGGCCATTGCACTTTAAGACTCATAGTCCCTTCCAAAATGTGTGTTTTCAACTCAGCCTTCCTCCTTGACTCATTTGTTGAATACTATCGGTTACTCCAGTCTGTCCCATTACGTAATAGAGAACGAACAAAATAAAAACACCTGTCATCACAAAAGCGACCTCCTTTCAAATTAAACAGTGACTACAACACACAAAACATGTTTCCAATGGAAAGCCGTTTACTAATTTTCCTTCAACTTTCCTTCAATTTCACTTTTCAATTTTCCTTCAGTTCAACACGTGTTTTTTCCCCCCACTACTAAGATCATTTTTTGCCCTTAAACTGGATGTCAAGGATATTAAATTAATGCTCATGCAGCAAAGCACAGGGAACAACAACAGTGGTGGTTCTAGGGGGGCCAGTGCCCCCCTAACACTGTGCTTGCCCCCCCCTAATTTTGGTTCAAGCCAGCCCCCCAAAATTCAAATATATCACTGATGTTATTTGTGACTGCTTTTGTCTGGCAAAATGTTCAGTCAACTGTACATTAATACATTTTCATGGAAGAAATAATCAGGTTGTAAATATAGGCCAGTGCTTCTGATAGCGTTTAGGGCAACAGATATATTCTACGGTTGATTTAAACAGACGAATAGGACGTATTTGTTCGGGTATCGTGCACTTACCCGACTTCACTTGTGACATGGTCTTCCAGGGCGTTGCGAAGCAAGTCGGGTGGGGGAACAATCATGGAGTCGGGCAGTACAGTGGGGAAGTCTGCACAAGTATGGAGAGGAGCGCTCTCATGCTGGAACTCTGCCTCGGTGAATCGCTCTTCTTCCTGCTGGCGAATTGCCTCTATCTCCAGCTGCTCCTCGAGATCTGCATAGTTAATGTTTCATGGGTTGTGGGTACTGTTAGTACACTAATTTGACACTTATGTCGGTGTGTCACTATGACAGATAAATTCAAATGGGCTTTATGTATTATATACTGAGTGAGAAATGAACTAACCGTTGTAAACGTCCAGCGTGGCAGAGCATGAAACCCTGCCAAAGGAATTATGGGCGATGCACTTAAACATACCAGAATCTTCTGGAAAAGCTTCAGTTATCACCAGTGTACAAAGCTCCTCTATAGACAGCAACAAAACAACATTTATACACTGAACATTTTCAGGCCAACATAGGTTAGGAAACACACAGTACAGTGTTGGGAAAACTACTTAGTTGGTTATAATTACAAGTTCCCCTGTTGGAAAATGTAATATTTAAATTACTTTCTCAAAGTAATATAACTAGTTACATTTGATTACATTTTAATTATTTTTCCGCTTTAAAAAAAAAGAGAGAAAAAAAGTGGGTTAAAACCATAGATCATTATTTTGGAATTAACCACATATTTATTCTTCATACAAACTCATCACAAATGATGCTGAAATGTAAATAATGTAATGTATAAATGTAAATCATAGAAATGTGTCTGTTGCATTTTAAATGTTGTACTGTATGTTCATATAGTGTATGTGTACAGCATACGGAAAACGATGTCCAATTTAGACAATATTGCTTCATATGACAACTCAGATAAGTCAATGTCCCATAAAAAGGTCAAAAATTATACAGATAAAACTGTTCAAAAGTCAATGTTCATGTATGCGTTCAAAATGTCTAACATTTTTTAAATATCAGACAAACCAATAGATTGCACAACACGGTGGCGCTTCGAGGTCTTATTTGAAAAAAATATTTCATATTTGAGACTACAGCAGAATGGCACATGACCAGAGAGAGCCAATCACAAGCGTCAGCTTTAGAAGGAGAAAGTGAGCTTTTGCAGCTCTTTTGCAAATGTAACTAAAATTGTAATCATGGAAATTTCCAAAATCAACTGTAATCCGATTACACATTTTCTCCCAGTATTGTAATGGATTACGATTACATAAATGTTGTAATCAAATTACATAATCTCGTTATGTGTAATTTGTTACTTCCAACAATGACAGCATTGTTTACTGCACACTATATTTACGAGGATAACAACATAACACTTTTGATCAGAAATTGTTGGATGAAACCATTTCTCATTTAATGGTGTCAACCAATATAATGGTTAATATCATACCGTATACTAACCTGGCACTGATGCAGAACTGGCCTCTGGCAAAATAAAAAGGAAATACTAGTTATTTATTTTAGTGAAGTATCTTGAATAAGTGGAAAGTCTTAAATTGTGCAGCTTTATAAATTTATTTGAATTGTTATAATAAATCATTCCAACAGTCAGCCAGAAACATTGTAGTGAAGTAATATGTTGTATAATTGATTTTGCTGCTTGGAACGTTAAATGATTAATACCAAACACACACACTGACTTTTGCGTAGTATCCTGAAGTCGTCAGAGTCCAGAATTTGCTCGTCCTCTCTGCGCCACAGGACCTGCAGGGGAGGAGTCCCCCTCAGTCGACACTCCAGAACCACCAGCTGGCCCTTCAGCGCACGCACGTCATGGAGGCACTGGAGGATGTGATGATGACCGTCACAGAGAGACGAGCAAAAACAATATAGTTCTGACAGCACCATGGCTGATATCTGTTTTATATTTAATCCAGAACAGGGATTCAATACAGCGGTACCTTGAGTTACAAGTTAAATTTGTTCCGTGACCAAGCTCGTAATATCAAATCCATTTTACCCATTAAAATTAATTAACAATCCCTTGATCCATTCCAGCCCCCCAACAGAAAAGAAATTAAACATGCTTTTAATAATAAACAAATACAAACAACAACTAACAACTGTAGCGTTGTATGTGTGCCTTTAAGGGGTGTGGCCGAGCATGTGACGTCACGAACCTGGCCATTCATTCTACATGTGTGTTTTGGCTTAGTGTCGCTCTACCGTAGTGTTCTGATTTTATATTTGGGTGTTAGACTGTTTGTCCTGTTCAATAAACAGCTGAAAGCTGCATCAGTGACTGTAGCTCTCCTCTTTTGTTTTTTTCCCCACTTCACTTGAGCAGCATCATATCTGAAGCTCATTCCTAACTCAGATTTTGCCTCGCAAAACACAAAGGTGAAAAATCAACCAAGCGACGGCTCTAAAGTAGAGGCACTTAAAACAACAAGAACAACAACAAAACACATCAGACAGTGAAAGACAGTCCTGTAGTTTTCCTTAACTGGGCCTTCCTAAATTTTTGGTGCTCACTATAAAAATGACACCAGGTTTCTTATACCTTTACAAATGTTGGAGCAACTCCAGAATGTTCCTTGTAGATGGGACTTTCTGTCTAGAAAACGACAGCAAACAGTATATTTAGCGAAGTACTCATGAGTGTTTTTTTTTTTTTTTAAAGATGGCTTTCAGATGGGTTATATTTGGCTGCAATCACCCTTTGAGGGCTGACGCAAGGCTGTTGCACCAGGCTGGAGTGTTTTGAAGCGAGTATGGCGGAAGGTGAAGATGAGCTGGTGGAGAGCTTCCTGGTGGACGATGCAGAGGATGAGGTCGTGACGGTCAGAGACATGCAGCTGGTCTTCTTCTGCACTCTCTGGACACTTTGTAGGAACATGCACAAAGGTCAATCTGCACATTCTGACCATTTGTGTTATTTTTGAACATCACATACGATCCGCACAGTGTCGCGCAACTTACTGGGCCATGTTTCAGGCGTTCCAGGAGGCAGTAACCATGTTTGATTCGCACGCTCTGCAAAGAAACAATCAAAGACTTAGAAGAAGAAGAATGTTCGGTGTATGTGCTAACGCTTAGGGGAGTGAGCTGCAGTACTACTGTATACAACCACTATAATAAAAAACAAGTTATGCTTAGTTGCTTACTGTGTTATGTTCCTGTTTCTGTTCCTATGTTCAGATTTCTGTTTCCTTTGTGAGTGTTGCCTGGCGGAGTGTTTCGTACTGTAGGTGTAGGTTTGCTTCGGTGAGATTATTTTTGTTTTGGCCTCTCCTCACCGCCATGAATCTGTCCTCCTGCTTTTAGTTATTTCTTAAATTGCTAGTTGTTTTCTCTCCAGTATCAACCCTTTGACGGATGACAGACAGCCAATCTGTCAGTCAATCACCTTCTAATAGTCACAGTGATAAACCTTCTACTTAAGGCTTTGTTGATGATGCACTCAGTGTCAGAGTGTCCAACAATCATACATGCAAGGCGTATGCGTTCGTATACATTCATTCATTTTCTGAACTGCTTGTCCTCCTTAGTGTCACGGATCAGCTGAAACCTATCCCAGCTGACCTTGGATGAAAGTACATACTGGACCGACCAGTCAATCGCAGGGCACATATGGACAAACAACCATTCACACTACCAGTACATTCACACCTATGGACAATTTTGAATCTTTTTGCCATGTTTTTAGAATGTGGGAGGAAGGCGGAGTACCCAGAGAAAAATGATAAAATAATACAAACCAAATCAAATAGAATCACTCAAATGGAAATAAAGGAACAATGTCTATAGGACCTTTAATTTTAGAGCCTTACTTTATATTTGTGGGGGGGGAAAAAAATAAATCCACAGATCACACATACACAACTATCACACATGCACACTAGGTGTCACTGATGGTGTAATGGTTAACTGGCCTGCGTGTGTTCAATTCCCACTCAGTGGCGGTGTGAATGTGAGCGTAAATAGTCGTTTGTCTTTATATGTGCCCAGAGATCAACTGGCGACCATTCCACGGTGTGGTCTGTATTTCACCCTAGGTCAGATGGAATAGGCTGTAACTCACCTGTGACCCTGAATCGGATAAGTGAAAGAAAAAATGGATGGCTGGACGAATGGGTATGTACAATTGATTAAATGGGCAGCAATGGCTAGATTTATTATTTTATTTTTTTCAAATGACAACTTGTAAATGCATGTCATTATTGTGTATGTATTACTCTCACCCAGGGTCAATATGCATAATACTCAGTGTCAGGTGAAGGATGAATCATTTTAATAATTTTGCTCCCCAGAGATGAAATATCAATTTTCTATATGGAGCTGAGACTGAGCCAGTATCGTCCATTCAAAGCAGTCCTCCCTGTTTTTGAGGCCAAACATCAGCCCCCATCGTGCTGATGAGGCCTTTCACACCAAAAAAAGAATGCGCATGCCTCTGTCCTGTAAGCCTGGAGAGGCAACTGGCAGACAACACTGAGGGTCAGGTTCCCAAGCTAAATTAAACTGTGACCTCCTGAGCAAAGCAGAGTCTCTGTGTCCTGAGATAAATCTCTTAGAATAAAACGTCACCACAGATTTATATGTTGCAATTATGCCTTTCAAGTGTTCTGAGAAATCAGTAGCTCAGTGAAAATAAAGAATTGAAGCTCAGGAAGTGAAACAATATCCAAGTGTGCGTCCAGTTTTCTCACTCAGCTAATCACTTACAACAGGTGTCTTAGTTAGTCTTGGTTGGATTTTTGCTCCGGGAGTATGGGGTACCGAACCCCTTGAAAAGAGCTGTTCGGTCCATGTACGACCGGTGTCAGAGTTTGGTCCGCATTGCCGGCAGTAAGTTGGATTCGTTTCCAGTGAGGGTTTGACACCGCTTAGATTGCCCTTTGCTTTTGTTCACAACCTTTACGGACAGAATTTCTAGACACAGCCGAGGTGTTGAGGTGGTTCAGTTTGTAGCCTCTGTATTACGTGTCAGCTTTTTGCAGATGATGTGGTTTCCTTTACTTCATCAAGCTGTAATTTCCAACTCTCACTGGAGCATTTCGCAGCCAAGTACTTTGTATCGGTCCGTTGTGGGTAAGAAGGAGCTAAGCCAAAAGGCAAAGCTCTCCATTTACCGGTCGATCTACGTTCCTACCCTCACCTATGGTCACGAGCTGGGGGTCGTGACCGAAAGAACAAGATCCCCGATACAAGCAGCTGAAATGAGTTTCCTCCGCAGGGTGTCCGGGCTCTCCCTAGAGATAGGGTGAGAAGCTCGGTCATCCGGGAGGATCTCAGAGTAGAGCCGCTGCTCCTCCACATCGAGAGGAGCCAGATGAGGTGGCTGGGGCATCTGATTTGGATGCCTCCCGGACGCCTCCCTGGTGAGGTGTTCCGGGCACGTCCCACCAGGAGGAGACCCCGGGGACGACCCAGGAGACGCTGGAGAGACTGCATCCTTTGGCTGGCCTGGCAACGCCTCGGGATCCCCCCAGGAAGAGCTGGATGAAGTGGCTGGGGAGAGGGAAGTCTGGGCGTCCCTGCTAAAGCTACTGCCCCCGCGACCCGACCTCGGATAAGCGGTAGAAAATGGATGGATGGATGCATTCTCAATGGGGTTTAAATCCGGCGAGTTGGCTGGCCAGTCAAGCACTGTGATGGCATGGGCATCAAACCAGGTTTTGACGCTTCTGGCGGTATGTGCTGGGGCCAGGTCCTGTTGGAAGATGAAATCTGCATCTCCATACAGATCCTCAGCAGAAGGAATCATGAAGTCCTCTAAAACATTCAGGTAGACTGTTGCGGTGACCTTGGATTTAAGAAAGCAGAGCTTATCAACACATGCACTGGACATTGCACCCTAAATCATGACTGACTGTGGATATTTCACACTGCACCTCAAGCAGCTTGGGTTCTGTTCTTCACCCGTTTTCCTCCAAACCCTTGGACCTTGATTCCCAAATGAAAGGCACACTTTACTTTCATCGGAAAGAGGACCTTGGACCACGGGCACACAGTCCAGTCCTTCTCCTTGGCCCAGTTGAGACGATTCCTATGAGACTTCAAGCGAGTAGTACGATGGTCTGGGACAATGTTGACTGTGCAAATGTTGCAGATACTCCTCAGTCAGTGTGCAAATGGAGCAGATGCTACTCTGGCATAAGTGGCCAGTATTGGTCAACAACAGATATGCAAATAGTGCAGCGTGGTGAGACTACTACAGTGAGTGCACGAGTAATATATAATTGGCCCGACAGAAATGTGACAACAAATTCAAGATTAAAAGACAAATAATTTCCAGCATGTTGCAATGGAATTGTAGGTTAGGTGTTTAAGAAGTTGATTGCAAGAGGGAAGAAGCTGTTGGAATGTCTGCAAGTTCTAGTTTGCATTGATCGGTAGCGCCTACCTGAGGGAAGGTGCTGAAGAGTTGGTGACCGGGATGTGGAGGGTCCGAGAGGATTTTGCACGCTCTTGTCTTAGTTCTGGCAGCATGCAAGTCCTCAAGGGTGAGTAGGGGGGTACCGACAATCCTTTCAGCAGTTTTGATTGTCTGTTGCAGTCAGAGTTTGTCCTTTTTTGTAGCACCACCAGACTGTGATGGAAGAACACAGGACTGACAAAGTGGAACGGGAAGGCCAGAACTGAGATTCCAACCTGAGAACTGTCAGGCAGTTCCAATCCACGCCAAGTTCAGCAAAAATGTTCTGCTGCTTTACTGGACAGGATAATATTTTGCATTCTCACTGTTGCATCACTGCAAAACTCAAAACACTCCAACACTGATTTGTCCAAGCTCCTCGACTGGGGAGGACAGATTTAGCCCATACCGAGTCACCTGATCCCCCGGGCCTGCCAATTACAGCAGGCGATCACTGCGTCATGAAGGCGGTTGACCTTTGCACTGTGAACCACAACGTCTGCCTTTGCATTTCTTTGCAGCTTTCCCACTTCAACTTCCTAAATTGATCTTTTACACAGCACAGGCAGACAAACACAAACACACATAGAAAAGCATACCTACTGTATTTCTGGTTACAATTATCCAATTATCTACAGCTTCCTAAACATGTAAAAAGCTTTTAGCTTTTAGCAGGATGGATGAAAGGAGTGGGACCACTTTCATATCAACACAGAAACTTTCCGACAAGCAATAACGAACAAGTCAAAAGTCAGAAACCTGAATTAATATTATGTTGGGAGTCACAAAAACATGAGTGAATTCAATTCAATGTTTATTGTCATCTTCCACCACTTTGCATACAAACATATGTTAGCATGCCATTACCACCAAGCAATAAAACATAGATCCAGTGCAAAAAAGACAAAAACAAAGTAACAAATCTTTAGTATTGATACAGGGTTTGGAAATATGTATTCTTTATACAAAATATTCAATCTCAATTGCGTCTCTGAATTAAGATACAATGACAAGCACACAGTTGTTCTGTGTTTATAGTACAAACATCATCAGGTCCATATTGTCTTGACAACAGCTGGGAGCTGTTGGCTATTAACTGCCTTCATCTTAACATGACATCATCATTATACTATATAAAAAGTACAGAAAACCAGTCAGTTCCTCAGTTTGACGCGCTCTAATGAAACATTTCGGATCAAGTAAAAATGCATCTGTATGTAACATTCAAGGTCCTTCTTCCACTGCCACCAGCTACTTCCTCTTTCCATAATTTTTGCCCTGCTAATTCTATACACACTCCCATGAATCTTTGGCAAGAAGCTATATGATTCTTCAGTAAGCTAAATCTAATCTGTTTCCAACTATTTACTTGGTTTGGTGGCATTAGATTGTGACTGTCATTTTGTAAATGTGCAACTATGCATTAAATGTGACATTCAAAACTTACTGCAAATGTGGAAAAAGTAGGTCCGAAAGCAAACATGAGTTGTTTTGTAGACTGGTCAAATCAATCCATGGTCTTAAGTTTAATGGGTTTTAGGTGAAAAACTAATCATGCAACAATCCATAAACTGTAGTACTAATACTTCCCTGTATGAGTGCAGCACAAGGAGAGTATGCAGCCTTACATGTCACCTGATATGACATGACTGCATTCAGTGACACTACCAGAAGCTTTGTGATGCAGAGCTGGGGGTGGATGGAAAGCGAAGAGAAAGTGAACAACACTTGGGAACAAAGATGATAAGGAAGATGAAAGTGGAATGGAGGGAACGTGAAGGGGGAATGAAATGCACCAAGAGGAGACATGTTGATAAAGTGAAAAGATTTGATGGTGGAGGCTTGGGAGATGCTGCGTGGGCTCAATCAGTGAAGGTGTAGGCGGAAATGCGGCAGGTTCTCGATTTCGTGATACAGCTTGAATGAGATGAAGCACCACTGGCACGTTTACTACCAATAATCCAGAAAGAATCGCCAATTACGTAAAGCCGTTTGAGCATTTATTCTAGAAGACTTGATATCCAGCTAAAGGTCATTGCGTCATTGTACTAATACGGGTAGAATAGGGCAGTCACGATCAAATCTTTTTAGAATCGATTATCCGATAGATATTTCGTTGAGTACTCGAGTAATTGCTGCCCCTTCTCTCCTTAAACTGCATATGTTGGTACTGAGTGTATGGTATAAACTCTACACAGAATGTGAGACAACAAAATCAGCCTTTGCTAAACGGTTAGCACTCGTGATTAGCATTAGCGCACTAACGATTACCAGTTTAGGTAAAAAAACAAAAAAAACAAAACGCTAACTACCATTTCCCTCACTCATACATCATGTTATATGTACCTTAAACATCTAACAGTGTCTTAAAAATCACAGATGCTCCTCTGTCGTTTTTGGCAAAGCTTATCAGTGGCCCAACACTGAGTCCGTCTGCAACAAATGTCCCTGTGAAACACTGGTTTAGATGGCGCAAAAACGGTTCCGGGAGGAATTTTTTTATCTTCTTTGGTCCTGGCGGAGCTTCGAGGCAGAAATTTTGTTGACCTATTGTTGAAGTCGACTTAGCCAAGTTATTTGATTTTTGTCGTAGCCCTAAAGTACAACGACTGTGTCTTACTAGTAATGTTTTTTTTCCATGACTGTATACACAAATCGGATACCTTTGCCATACAAGTAGGATGACTACGTTACTTGTGACGCAAAACTGTTGTCAACTGTGTGCCAACAGTACTACATGTGACATTCTACAAGTGCACTGAACTGTCATACTGGTGGAAACGGGCAGCATATTCGTACATGGACCTTAAGCAAGATATCAAAGATATTAAATATTAGATATTGAAATGCTGAAACGGATTTCCATAGGCAATCATCACAAAAGTTGTCTATAAATTTCTGAAGTTCCAATTTAATTTATTTTGGAGGCAACACGGTTATCTCTATGCTGTGCGTACACATACTATATAGACAGAAGTATTGGGACATCTGGCACCATTAAACCATGAAAAGTTGGTCCTCTCTTTGCAGCTCCAACAACTTCCACTCAGGGTGCGGGTACTCATTTAATAGCTCTGATTTACTTGATCAAAAAAGTCTGAAGGGGTTGAGGTCAGGGCTCTCAACATCTTTCAAATCAAAATCATCTAACATTTTGGAAGCACATGGTTGTCCAAAATGTCTTGATAAGATGAAGAATTACAGCAACACCCAGTTTGAATGGTTTAACCCAATCTGATTGGTAATTGTTGATTATTTTTAATAACAAGGTGTGTCCTGGAATACAGTATATCGTTTGTCCATTTAGCATATTTAAATCTTCCGTTCAGCTTGACTATCTGAGGAAAAAGATTTCTAGGAACTCTACTTCATCACTAGAATTCCGTGTGCTTCCATGTTACAGTTTAGAATTCCGTGTACTTCCATGTTACAAGCTGAAATTACCCCATGGAAATTATTATTCTTATCATTAGAGCAACAATACTTTTTCCAGTTAAAAATCATCTAACAGAACCAGCTGCAATATAATTCCGTAACAAAAAACAAAACAACATTACATATTATAAAAACAACAACAACGAAAAAAATAACATATTTGGTGCAATTTTCGGAGACCAACAGAGGAATGTTAAAACAAAGGGAAAACGGAAAACACATGAATTAACAATGTTCTCATTCACACCAGAAGGTAAAATGAATATTTTCAGGTGAATTCAATCAAACTTTCAAATCTGAGAGCAGAATAAGACACGACTTTGGTCCTGTGCTACGGCTATTACTCAATTGACAAATTTAAGATCATTTGCATGAATATTTGATATATCAGGTCAGGATCCCAGTTGAGGCTCAGTGAATTAAATCACAGGTCAAAGAGGAGTATATTTCCTATTGGTTTTGAATGTCACTTAACAAAATCATCTTAAAGTAGTCCTCATATTCACCTTTCAAACAAAACAACATTTGACATTCAGTCAATTATACAATTTGTTTCAGAAAACATACAAAAACATATACACTGTCAATCTGTACAACACAAACATACAAAGCCTGGAAATACTGTTGGAGTGCATTTGTGTAGCTTTACACAATCAATGAATTGTGTGTGTTTCAAATGCCATACTACATTAATTTTTAAGTAGACAATTGTGATGTCTGCTAAGTATATTGAGAAAGTAAAAAAAATTAAAATATTATTTAATACTAACCTAATAAGAACTGGTAAATGAACAGTGTTGAAATTAAATGATCTTTATTTTCCTTAATAGTCACTGGTGAAATTTAGCCCTACTTTTAGATAAATAACTTAGCAATATAATGCGTTGGATGGTGCAAAACAAATTCAGTTAGCAGACAGAAATAAACAATAAATGAATAAGGAACTAGGTTGACATAACCTGCCTCCAAAGTGCATATGGGCTGAACACTCAACACCGTAAAGTGTGGAAAATCTTTTCAGGAAGAATGTGGAGCTACCAAACACCTCACCGAGGTCCTTTCATAGTAAACATTTAACAGCAGCCACAACATTTAAAGGGATACTGTATCTTTTTCACAGTATTTTTTTTTCTTTGCACCTGTGAAAAGTTATTTTTGTTGTGATTTATTTTAAAATATGGTGAATTTTCACACACCTTTAGTAACTTTAAAAGCTATTTTAAAAGAAAAACAGCCCGTTGGCGGCGTGTTACCGAAATGCATAGTATGAACAATCGTTGTGGTGGCTGGATTGACTTCAACTCGAGGTTGGAATTGCTATATTGAATAAATAAATACTGTCCCTGCAGTGAAATTGTGAATGTGGCCTTCTTGTACCTACTGTACCCTCGTCTTCATTTTGGTCTCTTTTCTCTTGGAAGTTGCATTCGCGATTGTCAGCACTCACCAGGAATAAAGTAGTTGCTCTTATTCCTTGTGTGCTCTGCACCTATTTCCATATCCTTGCTTAGGGGTCTGCATAAATATCCTTTTTATGGCAGACAACGCCTATGTGCATTGCCAAGAGTTATTTTGGTCCAAACCTCTACAAAATGTTGCGATTGAGTTCTGTTTTTTTTTTTCCTTTTCATTGATCAAACGAGCGTTGTCAATAAGGAAACCGGCAAGGTGACGTACGCGTGACGTCACTTCCGCGATTCGCGGCCAATATGGACGCGCCCGTTCGATCGAAGGTGTTGTGGTAAAAGTGCAATAAATTGATTTAGAGGTGTATTTTTCAGCTTTTAGTTGCTTTTCCCCTGCTAAACTAATCAATTTCTACCAATCAAAACATGCGTTAATTTGGCCAGTATCCCTTTAAGCATCTCCATGTGGCTGTTCGAATAGCTCCAGCAATTCCGACAGTTGACGAGCAATGTGGAATGTGATTAAAGAACATTATGAGGAATCAAATGTGCAACCTGCTATTCGCTGTACAGGGAATCATTTTTCCGCACACACTTTTGTGAAGCGCTCAGATGATTTCCATAGAGTAAACAGGGATAATAAAGCTCCTATTTTTCCACCGTTCATTCCATTACATGGATACTGTTTGTAAGAAGCACAGCAGCAGAACTTTGGAACGTCTATGTGGAAGAGAAAGGATGATCCAGTACGGAACTGACTGATCCAGACAAGATGAGCTGAAAGCGGAACAGAACAGCTGCAGTGTGCACAGGCGAGGAAAAACAAGATCCAGTGAATTTGTTGGACAGTGAAGCAACAGACATTGACAAAAGCAGCTCCAAAATGATGTCAGTGTGCCATTCGTCACACATTTTCACGGAAAACTCTTCTTGGCCTAATGTCCCATGCACGATGTGACAAACTGTACGCAAGCGTGAAAATCCGAGCTGATGAAGGCCTGCACAAGCAGCTGACCTTGCCGCCACGCGTCCAGTTCATTACCAGTTGAACAGAGAGTTCTGACCCAACGTCATGAAGTAAATCTGACTGCTGCCTCCTGACTGCACTGATGCAAAGAAGACCTACAATAAGAGAGAAGATGGCTCAGGAAGTTTTCAAAATGAAAAATAAATGATTTATAAAAGAAAAATATTAAAACACAATATATAATGACAATATCAATTAGAATAACAATGATCAATGATTAACAAGCTTTACATTGTCGTTTTAACAACAGACTTAACTGCTACCTGCTCAATAACCAAGTACTTAATTTCAAAAAGGCTCTTGGAGGAAGTTGGTGGAAGGTGTAGTGACGACATACCTTGTCATTCCTTTCACACAAGAACTTGAGTTTCTGGGCCCTTTTGTGCATGAAAACTCCCTCCAGGTTTCCCGTGTTGGCAGACCTGAGCTCAATGGCCTTCTCTCCCCAACCCATCACTTGATTGGACTGTAGGTAAGCTGCGCAGACATGGAGCGGGGGTGAATGTATAGTACATGTCAGAGGAAAGTGGAGGTTAACCTGAACGTTGGAAGGACTACAGTCTATCCTTTCAAGTTGAAGAAACACTATTTGAAATTCATCCAACATTTTCAGGAAACATATGGCAGTAAAGTCACACTAAACAATCTGAACGCGAGACGCTCCCGTATCATTCTAGATCTCAGCTCAGTAAGAATAGTAGGATTAATTCTGGGTGTGTGTTTTGTTCTTTCTTTGGCTTCATGCTGTCTTTTTGCAAAATGTATTCAAGGAGGACCTGCCTCAATGACGGGTTACAAGAAAGACGTTATTTAAAGTATGCAGACTCAAAATTACACCAGCAAGATTCGATAATCTACATGGTCATTTGCATTGTCAGTTTTTGACAACGATTTTGTTGTTTTTATATATTTGCAGTGATTAATGCCTTCTAAAACCAAAGGGATACATTTGAATGTTAAAATGACAACTTTGTGTGTACATTTAATCAAGGTTTTATGATAGTGGCACTTTTTCCATTATTTCCTATGGTGAAAATTGTGTCAAAATACAAACAGTGGACGTCAACTGACACCCCCGAACAGATTGTGCTCCACCTCAGAGATCCACTGTATATAAAAAATTGTAAATTACATAAATAATAATTTGTTACGACTGTTCTGTGCATGAGAGGGGCTATATACTAGAAACAACTCACAAATCTATACACCACTGAAAATTAAAACCACAAATATGAATTATAAATAAACGTGTATAAATCGATCAGTCTGTTTTTTTTTTAAACTGTTGGCTCCATCTCTTTTGTGCAGGGTTAGCCAATGCTGTGCTGTGTGGTGATTGTATCGGCAACGTGTTCAATATGATGGCATACTAGCCAAAATGAAGCCACAAACAACAACAACAGATACGCAACACAAAGTCTATATCGCTATGCTCCTTGAGCTTAGTTTGAAACTTCTGTGTTGATATGCTTGTGAAGTTAAAAACAAAAAAACTCACCGACAGATGCGGGCATCTCTCCCCACTGCAACACCGTATCCTTGGTGATTCGGCCGTAAGTGTCAATGTAGACTCCTTCGTCTTCGTAGCAAACAAGAACCTCTGTTCCGGCACTGTTTGGCAAAATGATGATGGCGTGCGGATGGATGGAACCCTGGATCTGTGAAACAAACACACACACACACACACACACAAACAGACACACACACACACACATTAAGAACTTGAATATAGTTTGCATATAGTTAAAAAGACAAATGATTGCTCCAATATGATATGAATAATTTCCTGATATTAATTGCTCAAAGTAAATGATTTATTGCTGTCCAGTGTGCCATTCCCATTTGTAGATATATTATTTACTTGAGTATTTACAGTATGTACAGTTGTCACATAGACTGTTCTCATTCAACTCAGTCTCACTGCCTGCTGCTGTAATGTACTGTACATTATTTTTGGATAATTAATTCATTTCATGTCTACTTTTGCTGCAGTCCAACCGGGACGAATAATGGCCCATTATGTTCTATTCTACTTTATGATACAATTTTCTCACATGGGTAATTTTGGCATAAAAGTGGAATCAACAAATTAATTTATAAGATGAGCTAATATAAGTTGTATTGATAATGAGTACAATGACAATCATTAACGGTAGCAGTTTCCAGAGAAACGAAATAGTAAAAGATAAATGACTTCCAAGTATACAGTACTACAGTATTGTAGTATTACTACTATCAGTATGTGGTAGTATATCACAATTATAATAGTCACTACTTTTAAGTGACAATAAGAGATAAAAAACAGGATCTTTGGCAGTGTATGTACACAAAACGTCTTTCTCTCTAAAACAAAAATAATTAGGGAATTATTAACCACTATTCATGACTAAACCGAGCAAATAAAAAGTACTACAGGTCAGTGATGAAACCTGGTCAGAATGAAATACTAAAAAAAATTAATAAAATAAAAATACATTATTCTAAAATTCCTTGGAGCCATCCATCCATCCATCCATTTTCTGAGCCGCTTATCCTCACAAGGGTCGCGGGAGTGCTGGAGCCTATCCCAGCTATCTTTGGGCAGGAGGCGGGGTACACCCTGAACTGGTTGCCAGCCAATCGCAGGGCACATACAAACAAACAACCATCCGCACTCACATTCACACCTACGGGCAATTTAGAGTCGTCAATTAACCGACCATGTTTTTGGGATGTGGGAGGAAACCGGAGTGCCCGGAGAAAACCCACGCAGGCACGGGGAGGACATACAAACTCCACACAGGCGGGGCCGGGGATTGAACCCAGGTCCTCAGAACTGTGAGGCAGACTCTCTAACCAGTCATGCACCATGCCGCTACTTGGAGCCATTCAGTCAAAATCAACTTCAGCAAGGTCTTTGTGGAATCAGTGGAACCCAGCAAGATGTACACTTACTGTAACCAAGCAAGTGAACACAGTCTATATACATCACCAGAGCGTGAGCCACCACAATCCTCAGCATCAGAACCGGCATCCACAGACGCAATGTAATCTTAATCCTCCGCCTTGGCATCAGCATTCTTACATAGCTCACACTAACCACCACAGATGACTTGGTGTGTGTGTGTGTGTCTGTGTTAATATTTGCTACATTGCGTGGGTGAGTGATGCATTGTGTATGGATGTGTGCGTGTGCTTGTGTGTGTGTTTGTGTGTGTGAGAGAGAGAAAAAGAGACAGAGAGAGAGAGAGACAGAGAAAGAGAGTTTAAGAGGCAAAAAGGTGGGAATGAGGTTGGAAACTGGCTTAATATACTAGAGGCACATATACACACGCACGTATACACACATACAGGCAAAGGAGGACAGGAAGGGTGTATTTTTAGAGCTTATTTCTCCCTCCGAATATCCCACTGTCCCGCTCTCACCCTAGCACCCCTTTACCTTCATTACTGAAAGTAGCACATGGTCAAAGTGACTGAGTTTTGTGTATATATGTGTGTTAGAGAGAGATAGAGATAGAGAGCAAGAGAGCGAGAGAGAGAGAAGTATGAAGCATAGCCATGTTTTACAGACTTGCAGCGTTTATCAGATAGTAAGAAAACGTTATCGATGAAAAATCAACCATACCATGCAAATTTTAGCTGGGATATATTTGGTTCACATGAAATATAATCTAATGATGTAAAAAAAGTTTTCACAAGATGTGTCAGAATGTGAGCTACTAGACGTCTGCCCACACACAGTAGCACAAAGATAAACTGCCAGTTATTCCTCAAATTAAAACAGCAAGTGGGCGATCCATTTGCGAAATTACACTTTGATTACGCTTGACCTCAAACAGGTCTACAGTTCTGTTTTGACACTTGTGTTTAGAGCTACCAAGATTAGTCCACTAGTCACAACAACGTCGACGATCAAAATTGTTTCCTATTAATAAAGTAGTCAACGTCGTCATTTATTTTTTTGAAACTTTGTTTTTATCTCAAAAGTGCCAGTATACTCCTGCTGTTGACTGTTTTCTGCTTTCTGGCCGTGACACATATGTGCAATGTGGTGGTCATTCAGATCGGCCCATGGAATACCTGGAAGAACTACGGCTAACCCGCGCCTGAAGGTTTGCGCATTTCACCAAAAAATGCAAAACCTGCCAGATAGAACTTTATTGTCATAATCGCATGACAGTGATACACGAGCACTTTAAAAAGGTAGTACGTTGTGGCTGATTCCATTTCTGACGAAGAGGAACAGTCATCTCGGTGAGCTATTTGGCCAGTTAGCTGCTAATATTAACGTCAATGGCAGTGAGCTAGCTACTTGTTGAAAGCTGTAAACGTTGACATTGGCGTAAGGTTAACGAAGATTTCATCAGCCTTAGCATACAGGTTATGCGCTTGCTGTAATGTCAGCTATGCTTTAGCAAGCCATCTTAGTGAGGTGACAACATGGCGGTCACGTTCCCATCAAAGGCAATGCACGTACATTGAAAATAAATCAGAACTTGATTATTTCTCAACTGAATTTCATAAGGTTTACTTTTTTTGTTTTTTGTCAACATCAAATCATGTCCTCTTAATACAGAAAGTTTGAAAAAAAAAAAGCCCGCAAAGATTTTCACATATGGAAGGTTAGTCCAAGTTCCCTTGTGATTATACATGATTGAGCATAGTTTTTGGTTCCATATTAAAGTGTACTAAACATTTACAGCTAAGAATGTTAAAGGCTAGAGTATCGCCTTCATTTTAATTTGCACTACCATATATAACCACGTCAGGAATCCTGGTACAAGCTGCAAAGTTCATTAAAAAGTTGTCATTTGTGGCAGCCCTACTTGTGTTATCTGAGTACAGCTTCTAGTTAAGCCCATGATACAACTGCCAACGGAAGTAGTGCACAATGCTCCATGAAAGATTCATTTTTGCTCAAAAAAGAGATATATTTCAGATTGAAGTTCTTTGTTGTTGCCATTTTGAGTCCATAATAAAATCCAGATACAGTGACTATAGAAAAACTTTTTTCCCAATAATAATGTAACCTATAATATGTACAATTCAATAAAATAAATATGTTCGAGCAGACATCTCAATATACCTTTTAGAATTGTGGCCAAAAAGTTTGACCTTTTCTCAAATGATGTTGGGAGACCTGATGTGTCTCCCCCCTACAAAATTTAGGGACAGAGATATTTGTCCTCATAAGAAAGTGCGAACCCCTCCCCTTCCACATCATCAGAAAGTAATGTCATACTAATATTTATGTCACTGACATATCGATCGTCATGCAGCCTACACACCCTGTGGCGTCAAGACAAGCTCGATTATGTTTTACCATTCCTAACTGTAGCAAACTGAAATTGATCACTTGGTGGCTTATGTCAATAGATACCCTACCAGAACAGAGCCATTTGCATGTAAAACGCCACAATAAGAAAGTCTATATGCAATTTATTGCTAATGTAGAAAAACAGCACTTTTATTTCGGAAATACTTGGATTTCCAAGTAATCTCATCAATTCAATCTTCTTACCCCAAATTTCCTCTCACGCTATATTATGTCTCGTGCTCTCACTGGCTCGATACTGACTGATTAGGACGCACTTAGTGTGATAGACATCTAGAATTAGAGAGCTGATGAGGCGCAAAGCACACACTTCATGCCCTTGTTGTCGCTACACTTATTTCTCTGTTTGATAGGCTCTGTGGTGAGAAGACACAGAGCTTCAGGATCATTTGGGGCACTTTTTTTTAAATTACAGTTTTAGTATTAATAACAAAAATAACAATCATGTGCTTTATGAATGCTGAGTCCCCTGATTTGCCCTCAATCTTCCCACCCTCCTTGATGTTGGTGCCTCAGAATAGGATCAGTCCCAGCAATGTGACAAGCGATGTTTAACAACACCCATCAATTGTGAACCACAAGTTGTTGTTCCCACCATTGTCAATAATGTCAGAAAGCCCTAAACTTCCCACCCTCTTCAGTTAATGTGAGAAACAGTGTCAAAGGGGACTCTAAAAAAGATCCATGTCATGCAAAGTAATTCCCCATATTTTTAAGTTTAAAGTTTAAAACATGGCTACAGTCCAGTTGGCCATTCACATCTGCAAATATAAAATGTATTATTCATGCACAGTTGCCACGTACACTTCTCTTTGCCTGACATTTTTTATTTTTTGTATTTTCTAATATTATTTATGTGCCGCTGAACAAACCAAATTTTCCCACTGTGGAACTAAAAAAAAGACTAGTCAGGATGCAAAATTATGGTTGTGGCACTGTGAATATCCTGGAAGCAATCATTTAAACATGCTATGGAACACAAAGTTGTACAAAAAGAGAGGACACTTACATGTGTGGGCAGGTAGAGATCATACGGTGTACCAGAGTCTACATCAATAGCATGGAAACCAGATGAGGAACCATAGATGACCTTTAACCTTTGACCTTCCTCCACTGTCAGGTCAACAGACAGTGGCTTTTGTGGTAAAGACCTGAAAGACTGACAAGAAAATACAATTTAATGATTACGATCCACATGGATGGGCACAGGAAGTCATGCCAAACGCAGTATACAGTATTCTCGGCCTTTTCCGAGGAAGGAACAAAAGTAGCTCAGGCCACGGTGGATGTAAAGAAATGGGGCACAGCTCTAATGAGAATCTCCCGAGAGTCTCACTGCCTGAATACATCATCTGTCAATGAGGGAGGGTTTGGTTGCGGATTGACCTCAATCAGTGTTTAGTCCACCTACATTTATGTTTTGGTGGATCTGAAGAATTATTTTTTAGCTATGTCAGAGATGATCATCGTGAGGGAGTAGCGATGAGAGCTGACCGGGTGAAAAGGCAGACTACACTGTGGACTAGTCGCAATCACAGGGCACATAAAGAAACAGACAACTCAATTCACACAGTCACTGAAAAAGAACTAAACCCACATTGCCAGCACCAAAGTTAGGCAAGAGAACCACTACACATTAAACACCCAAAAGATACAGAGTGATTCAATTTTGTCTGTTTCACACCGAATCAACCTGTGAATTGTTTCCCAGGAGCATGAAGTAGAATATAAAATATATGAAAACATGACCAACCTTAAAGGCCATGAACTTATGGTAGGGTTTGGGTGCCCAAGCGTAAACCTCCACTGCATTCTTCAAAGCAATTACTAGGAACTTGATCTTCTCGTAACGCACTGTACAAAGAGACACAAATATAGTATATGCTTTGAAAATTAATGCAAAAATAAACTAAACGCCTGCTTCCCCTCTACCTTGCTTTACGGTATCAAGAAAAGTCACAAATGTTAATCTACCTACCCACTTTATAGTGGACACAACCTTCCAGATCTCCAACAGATGTCCAACCTTGTCTTTTCTCCACTTCCGGGTCATTCCGAAGGATTTTATTTCTCAGCCAGGAAAGGTAGTAAAGGCGGAGCTTGTTCTTTTTACCTTGAAACAAAGACAAAATCAATCCTTCATATACACAAATGAACTTTAGTTGCCTTTACAGAACACATCTTCAACAGTTACTTCTTATTTACCTTGCAACAGTGCATTAATGATGACCTGATAATGGCTAATGCAGTCAAAAGACTGCAATATTTAAACATACACCTGACAAACCTGTGTGTACCTGATATAGTAATGAGCACATTGAGTCCTTCAAGCACATCCATCTGCTGAAACCTTCTTCTGCTAATGAGTGAGTAGACCTTCCCCTGACCACTTCGGTCCAGCAGCCAAAGACCATTTTCCGTCCCCACCAACAGATTCACTCCTGCAGATCAAACCCAACAAAATGCAAAACTCATATTCTACACAAGAAAATGTACACCATCTCTAGCATGTACTGTATATGGATCAATATCACCATGCGCTTCCTTTGAGACGTCCCCATTTCACCCTCCAAAATTTCCATTGAACTTCACATATTCATGCTGTTAGAAATGCATATTGGTCAAATTCCCACATTTTTTTTTTTTTTAAAGAAATGATTTGCAAGCAGACAATGTACACGTAGACAGCAAAATATGTACGCTTGCTGACAGGGTGGACAATGACAGAGTGGACATTTCTGGGTAATGTAAGCATTATATGAGCTCACGGTGGACCTTAGCAACTTGATTCAGTTAGCAAGCTGACTGTGTATTGCTTAACAAATATATTTCAAAATTGTGAAAGGTTTTATAACAATTGATATTTTACTATGAACAGAGTGGACAAGTTGAGCAAAACATTTGAAGACTTATTGCACTGGTATGTGCGCAAATGTTTGGCAACTTATAATAAGACCTCAGAGTTTAATTATTCTGCTACATTTCATGACGACTGAATGATTCTGATGAGGACGTCAAAGGCACTTTATAATAATATTGACCCACAATATAATCATATGGAGCAAAAGAAAACGACTAACCCCACAGTCCGGCACAGAGCACCTCTGTGGTGAATTTCTTCTTGTATTTGCGAATCTCAGGACTGTCACTCTGTGGTCGAATATTGGTTGGGTTCACATTCACTACAGACCCCTTCCTATGGTTCTCTCGCTTGACTGGGTCACCCTTACTGCATGCTGAAGACATTTCAACCAATTCCATTTTTTTTCTCATAACACTCACCCTTCTGCTATTATAACTCAAACTTTTTTCTACAAAGTTTGTACATTTTTTGGGATGTGTACTCACTTGGGCTCTGTGGTGGCGAAGATATTGGGGTCAATCTTGGATCAATGAAGGAGAAGAAAGTGGAAGAGGTAGATGAGGTGTTTTTACTAGCTGGACTGCTGAAAGCCTGAGGGAAAAAAAAGAAAAAGAAAATCATAGCCATTCAAAAGGAGCCTGCCGTGTGGTTGTACAAACACTATACTATACCAATACCCTTGATCAGTTTGAGTACAAAGCTCCTGTAGTGCTAGATTACTTCATTGAGTACAACTGTCTCACTACCTTCCTCTAGAGGTCAAATGTAACTAATGCAACTAGTCAAACGGCCATGTTTGTACTAGCTACTACTGTAGCTACTGTAGATAGATAGATAGATAGATAGATAGAGGAGAAATGCAATTTTTATGTTTTTTTACATTGAAAACATTTCTTAGAAGTCTTTAAAACGTCTCTCTGGATTGTCTGTTAAAATACACAAAGGATAAAAAGCACACTTAACTTACATCTGTCACACTATGGTTGAAATCACTCAGTCTGTCTAATGCAAATGCCGAGTACGGTACCAGGGGTGGAGCCACGGCGTTCCGACACTACTCAGTGTTAGAAAAACTTGGCGAATTTTTTGCTGGCGGCTTTTCTGACCGCTACAGCAACTGTTTTTTTTTTTTAAAAAAGTCGCTAGCTAAAAATGTAGTGACTTTCTGAGTTGTTATTTGAGACTTTTGTCGACTGTGACACTCCCTCCACATCAACACTGCAAATGAATTGTGCTTGCGCGATGCCACCACTGGCTGATTTGACATCATTCTCCCTACCCACCCATAAAGCGAGCGAGCGCCCATAAAGATTTGTTTTTCCAACGTGGAGGTTGCACTTTCATCAGAGACGCAACTATTCGTATGGAAGCAATTTAAAATTTGACTTTCCAAATACTGTACTATTATTACCTTGCATCGGCCAGAGAAGGAACAATTCATTTTGATTTTAATGTACTTGCACAACATAATAGATTTTACAATACATTTATGGCAAAAAAAAAAAAAAGGTTACAACATAATCCAGAGTGAAGGAGATATATTAGGAGGTATATTTGTGTGGGCTTCTGTTTTGGTTTTGTGACACATATTGGTGTCATTAAGAATAAGAATAATAAAAATGTGATGTTAAATGTCACACCAGGTATAAACAGCACTCACATTTAGCTCCCGGCGTGTGGGGGATTGCGGTGCCATGGGAGATTGCGTGTAACTCTGTTCTCGTGTTCGCTGCTGCTGGTTTAGTGCATTGCGAGAAGGACTTGATGAAGATGTTTTCTGCAGAAGGTCTGGCAGCATGTAGGTATCATCTGATGACATCTGAGAAATCTGTGGAGAAAATACTAACTCTTCAGAATAATATAACGTCTCACAGTTGAAACAACTAAACGAGTGATAATATCGTATGTGACTGTGCATGTGTATGTGCACGTGTGTGCGTGTCTGTGTGTGTGTGGACCTGGTTAAGATTGTGATGAGGCTGCAGCACAATGCCATCTGGTATTTGTTTGAAGTATTTCTCTCCCTTTCCATTAGGGAGGCCACAACTAAAAAGATAGTAAAGTGTCAAGCAATTAGAACACAACTTGATTGTAAGTAATGCATTTATGAGTGTCAAATACATTTTCGAGATTTAAAAAGCAATGGAAAATGGCCATAGTAAGCTATTACTAACTCATCCTGAGGCAGAAAACTAACAAATATCACTGATCCAGAACAAGACCTCCAATATATCTATTGCAAACATGTATCAAAGCAAATGAAAATACGTTACATTGGTCATACTGTACAACCAAATAGCAAACACTCACAAGTCTGTAATGGCAGAACCTGAGTGGGTACAATCAGACAGCAAAGGCATAAGAGGCTTAACATTAGCCTTTAGCATTGGCCTGACAATATGTACTAGATTTTACGCCGATCTGATCGGCGTTATCGGTATCGGCCGATAATTGGCATTTTATGCTGATCGGCTTTCATGTCATAAATCGCCGATCTGATCAATGACGTCATCGATCGGCTCCGCACAAGACATTTAACTCCGCGTCTTTGTCGCGTATAAATCCAAAAGCTAGTTTATTTTTAGCCTTGTCACGTGTCTTGTTGCGCAGTACTGTAACTATCTGATGGCCAATAAAGATTTTTCAAGCTTGTCGGTGAAAAAACACATTGTTGGTGTGGGACTATTTTGCGGTGTCTCAGACAAATAACACGTACGTAATTTGCAGTCTGTGCACAACTGAAGTAATTTAATTACAGAAAGTTAGCACCCATTATTTCTATCATGTAATGTTGATCCAATCCTTGAATGCCCCCTATAGGTCATTGCTATTTTAACTTTTGTCTAAAATGCTAGAGAATAATTTTGAGCTGGGATGGGCTCCAGCACGCCAGCGACCCTTGTGAGGATAAGCTGTACAGAAAATGGATGGATGGATACAGTATACAGTACACAAGTATATACAATAAATGAACAAGTCATGTAAATAGAGACATTGCTCCATCTTGTGATCGGATCGGTGATCGGTTATCGTTTTTTTTTTTTAAACTTGCTGATCGGCCCCAAAAATCCTGATTGTGTATAGCCTAATATGTATGCAGCCCCAAAGTTCCAATGGAAATTACAGTACGTAGTTTTAGAAAGTTTTAGATCATTTTTCAAAGAAAATGTAGCAATATTGTTTATTGTGCCTGTGGCATCTCTAAGAAATGTTGAAAACTATTGAACATTTCATTTTTTGTCATCACTGTGTTTCGAAATGACCAATGAGGAAATGTTATTCTCTGTCATGCATTTAGTTTGGTCATGAACATGGGATGGTCATTAAATTGCGTACTGTATCTTCAAGCCACTTTGTGAGGACATAAAAAAAAGAGCCCCTCCCCTTTGTACTACCACTAATTATGGATTGCAACTGTACTGTTTTTAGCAATTGTAAGCAATACATTTTTTTTAACTTACAGTATATTAGTTCACTTTCACTAGGACTGTCATCATATTTTGTAAATAACTTGTCTATTCATAAATGTTAGTTAATCCATTTAATTTACGACATTAAAACAATCTCTCTGTAGTTATGACTTAGAGATATGTACATTAGCTCACCTGTTCCTCTCGTCTTCATCACTACTCCCAAACTCATCGCTGGAGGAGGAGTATTCTGTGGCCTTGTTGAATGGGCTCAGAACAGTCTTGACACCCTGCATCATTGAGTGATTAAAAAAAACATATAATAAATAAATAAACAATAATAAAATATAAAGCAATTAAATATTGAAACATTGATGAAGTAAGATGTGTCAGTAGATAAAAAAAAACACAACACCAGAGAAGCAGAAAGTGACATGGACATTGTTATTTTGAATGCATCTGTAAGTGCATGTGTTTGTGATGATAAATATGCTTGGCATTATTTTATTTTAATTTACTTTATCTACCAAGCTTTAATGTTTCCAGACCAATTTTTATGATCATCTCTTTTTTTTCTACCTTAGAGATAGATGCCTTGTTTAAACAAAAGAGAATGTGATCGTTTACAGTTTTAACATGACTTATGACACGATTCAAGAATGATTTACTTGTAAATGTCTGCCAGTGATGTCGTTCTGCTGCCGTTTGTGCTGCTGAAGACGCTGCTGCACACGTGGACTCTCCAGCTTGAAGTGATCTACAGTACAAAAACTCAAATTACTTGCAGTTATGGTAAGAAGACAATCCAAATCTGTAGCTCTACGAGAAACATTTTACGAGTGCAAAATTCATTCTTGGATGGGCATTAGGCTGGCTTGGATGTGGTTCTACCAACCATCAATGATTTATTACTACTACTAATAGTCTTTCTCCCAACAGCAGATTTCCGAAATAAATATTTATATTTCCATAATGAATAAATAAAATACAGAAACCACTAAGTCCCTGAAAACTGTATGCTGCTTCAAATAGGCGCCTGAAGCTAAACTGAGATGATCAAAGTTTACTTCCAGCTCTCAGTTTAATAAAACACTAGGCAACTTTCTTGCTAAATCGTTTCAGTTTAACACTTTGCTGTTCTACAGTTATGCAGATGAAAACCACAATAATCTAAAAATGGTAATTCAGCCTCACTGCCTTTCTAGAGCAAGAACTATATTGGCAAGAACTGTATTGGCTATCATTACGATTATACAAAGAATAATATTTGATCACGCTTACCACACGTGTTTGTACTGTATATTGAGTCTCATTATTGTTGGTCATGGTGGTTTTTATCAAGAGCTGCACACATATCGCTTGCATCATCATTAATCAGAGAAGTGTTTTAAATAAATATTTAATGATATTACCCAATTAATATACTGTACAGCACATCTCTAAAGAGATAACAAGGCTGCTTAGAACATTGCATTTACATATGCACTGGGATTTTTCTTTTAACATTATAACATTTTCCTCATAATTTTACTATTTCTTTTTCTTTTCAGTGTGACCCAAGTAGCATTCTTATTCTGGTCATGAACATAAAGAGATGCCACAATAGAGGACAGAATCATTCATTTTAACAATGACAATCTTTTTTTTTTTTTAAATGTTGTTTTACCATTCATAAATTTCAAAAAGAAACCTGAGAGAGAAACTGACCTGGACGATTACTGCCGATAGAAACCCCATGAGACACAGACCTTAAACCTTTATCTGTCATTAGCACAGGACTGCCACTAGATGGGGAGAGAAACAAACAGACAAATAGAGTGCAAAATGCAATTTAACAGCAATGAATTACTGTAGTTACAGTTATTCCAGTCTTGCTTTGATAACTTCTTCAATACTGGTTACAGGTGACAGAAATAGCCATACCGGTAATTATTCCATAGTATATTTACTTCTTAATGACAAGTAAAATAAAAACACCAGCATTCTCTGAAGCCTCATTACAGGTCCATCATTTTTAAAAAAATGTTTTTTTATAATCTGTTATTCTTTTATCTGGTTTGCAAGATATTTAGGGTTGGAAAATGTCCTTTTTCAAACTATTCTCGTAGGTCTTCTCCGCTTAGCATTCAAGATGGTCGGAGTTCTCATTATTGTGCGACATGTAAATGAGCTTTGCTCTGATTGGATCGCTCATCTTTCCCAATTTAAAGATGGAAAACAACATTGCTCTAATTGGTCCAAGATCACAACGTCTGCTAGAAGGCTTGGACGGCAAAGCGTTTACAGCCACTTTGTGTCCTTCAAAGTCTTACTATCATTGTGAACCACAATTCACAAAGTGTTGGATGGCTGTCCCGCTAATTTGGAACATCTATGTAAAGGGGATGTGGGTGAAAATTAAAAAAGAGGGGAATATTTTAAGTTGATGCTCACCATCCACTCCCCTCCATCCATCCATTTTCTGAGAGCCTATCCCAGCTATCATCGGGCAGGAGGCGGGGTACACCCTGAACTGGTTGCCAGCCAATCGCAGGGCACATACAAACAAACAACCATTTGCACTCACATGAGTGCGAATGGTTGTTTGTTTGTATGTGCCGTGTGATTGGCTGGCATACTATTGATTGATCATACTATTTGCGCTCACATTCACACCTAAGGGCAATTCAGAGTTTCCAATCAATCATGCATGTTTTTGGGATGTGGGAGGAAACCGGAGTGCCCGGAGAAGACCCACGCAGGCACGGGGAGAACATGCAAACTACACACTCCGGGGCCGGGATTTGAACCCCGGTCCTCAGAACTGTGAGGCAGGTGTGCTAAACAGTCGCCCACCGTGCCACCCACTTTGAGAATCACTGGCCGAAATCACTGCAAGTCCACCATTTGAATCTGAGGCAGTAGCGCAGAAATATAGAAACATCCTGTTACTACCTGGAAGCTGCCGTGTTGTGTCCCTTCACTAGTTCTCTGCAGTAGAACTTAGAGGTAGTACGTTCCGGGACCTAGAAAATACCATTTATATTTCATTACATACAGTATACCGTACAGAGGACCCCGAAAATACATAAATCATTTGAACAAACTGAAAAGAACACACATTTTTAGAGGTAGAATTGTAATTACACACATGCAGAATACTATACTTTACAAGTGCAGTTCGTAGAGCAAGGGTCTTGTCTAGAAGCATGTGACACTTCCTAAGTAAAACTATTCTGGCATATGAAATTGATCACCTCCGTGTAAACTCTGACTCTAACACACTGCTCTCAAAGTTAGGGATATTGGGCTTTCGGGTGAAATTTCAGGATGAAAATAAAATGCACTAAAACCTTTAAGAGATCAACTTAATTTGGCCTTCTCTATATTTTATGTTTTGTGAGTGTTAACTGTAATGGTGTAAGGAAAATAGTTCCACAGGTAATGATTGATGGAGGAATATTTTATCGAAACTCCTATTTTATGTTTTATTAAATTATGATTGGCACGCTGTTGCTCAGACCAGTCTAATTCAAGGGTGGGCAAAGTACAGGGTTCCCGCTTGGTTATTTGATCTGGCCATCTGAGGATTTATATTATCGAGTCACCTACATATGTGAATAAAATATTTTTGTATTTATTAATTCGTTGATTGGCTGAATATTATATTAATATCATCACTAGAAGCCTGATTAGGCAAGGCACTGTGCCCACAATTAACTCTACTTCATAGCTTAGGTCGATACACATTATGTTACACATCCAAACAAGCAGTGAAGCGATGTTAGTGCTCCCAATGAGCCATATTTACCGTACACCATAACTGTAAAACATTTGACCAAAGTCAAACTAAAATTAAAGTTATCAGTGCTGTTTAAACATCCAAATCCCACCCTGAGCAATTCACTACTCAAAAACTGCTGATCAGCAGGCTCGTTTATGTGCATCGACAGGCATGAACTGCTTTGCATTTACAAGCCGGAGGACGGAAGAGAAATGTACCATGTGATATTACGTGTTTGTGCACATTTAGTATGGATAATATGAATAACGCAATGTCTCAATTTTACACATACATATTTTTTAACATTATGTTGGTACTAATAATGTTGTCCATTTTATTCAGTTTGATCATTTTTGTCAAAACTACCATCTGGTTTGAAATCTCCTAGGTCACAAGGCCTAGTCACATAGAGGAAGATACAACTAACAGGAAAGGAAGTGAGCTGAATGCAAGTTGTCCATATCCTGTATAACACACACACATGCGCGCGCAGACACACGCACTGGTGTCAGGTTATGTGGCACTGTTAGTGCCTTTTCAAAGCCGCATCGCAATCACAGGAGAGATTGAGTTATTAACTGCTCCGCTGACTCCATATGGCCTCCTGCTATTTCAACATAGCAAATAGACAGCTCTATTGCCTTTCCTGTTGCTGTTGTAGTTATTAGTTGTCCTATTAAATCCATATGCTGTTCTGTTAGTAAATACACCAAATGGGATTTTTTGTTTTGACCTAGCAGGACAGCAGGTATATTAGACACCAGAACAGTGGGGAGAGAAAGTGGGCCCTGTGTATGTAAGACAGATGTCTTTCTTTAGAACAGTGTGGTAAAACATAAACTGTCTCCTTCTGCCCAGATCATACATACTGCAAAATACGCACACTCACTCATGCCAGCGTCCTGCTGGTGAACACGGGCTTCTGAGCACACACAAAAATATAATACCATGTGAAGGACTTTACATCCTTGGAGCAACAATTTCCTCCTTTTGATGGCAGCTTGCCACACGATCACATTCACAAGAAAACACAATAAACGATGTAGGGCTTTTATTATGGTCAGCAATAGCTTGTGTATGCTTTCTGGCTGGGCAGTTAAAAAAAGCAACAACAAAAAAAAGGCAAACCCTACCTTGGGTGGTGTCTCCAAGTCCCAGAACACATCATCAGAGGGTGACACAGGCGTGAAAGGGGACAAAATTGAGATTGCCATATCTGACATAGAGCTACTGTGAGGGGCAACTCGACTAGAGCGCAAATTGGCATTCTGTGAAACAAACAAACAAAAATACAGACACACACTGATGTTAACGTTTGCATTGAAAGTACTGTACTGAGGAAACTCTAAGTCGAATGCCTCATGGCTTGTACACTTGGCAGTTTTTTGACCAAAACTTTCTGGGAAAAGAAAGTGTTTGCAAAAAATCAATTGTTTTCAAATCACAGTCATGCATGATGTCACTTGACACTTCAGCATATCACGAGAACTCGTTTTAGCAAGCATCAAAGGATTAAGTCTCCGAAAGGGTTTTTCCCTTTGTTTAGCCTTTATGCAACAGTCAGTCCAAAAAAAGTACAAGCAAGACACAACAAGAGAAGAATAAACACTGACAGTTACTTGAACTAAACAGACGCACATCCAAAGCAGCAATAATATTGCAATCATTTGCGTCTGTCTTTGTATATTTTGTCACAGTGGCTGTCTGATGTTGTACTAGAGCGGCTCCAACTACCGGAGACAAATTCCTTGTGTGTTTTTGACATACTTGGGAAATAAAGATGATTCTGATAATATAATAATAATAATGTGTTAATACTTTAGTCCAGCTGCAATATTATTCATCTTTGCCCTACAGCTTTGCCATTAAGCTAACACTTATATAGTTTGTACATCTTCAAATAACAGAGGTTAATGTTTTCTCACTTGGATGACAGTATTACTTTTACATTGCCTGCACAGTTAACAAAGGATTTACGCAGCAACATTTTTACCCTGGAAATATTATCCAATTTTAATCAGAATTTTTACCAGTATGAATTGTCCTTAGAGCTTCCACTTTACTACAGTTCATTTTCATGACAGAATTGTGAAATACCTGGTTAGTGTGAGCTCTCTGCATGGCTGGGGTACAAGGACTAGAACTGCTACCAGAGCCTAGCCTTGAGTGCATCTCGCTGGGCAGGCCCGTAGCTAAAAGCATCCTGGCTAAATCTGAGTCCTGGTAGTCCATCTAAAACATGAAGCAGATTGTGCTTGTAAGTGTGAAGTGGGTCTAATCAGGATGCCTTACTATGTTTAAGATTCAGGGCAGTAGAGTACATACATTTTAAGTACCGGAAATAGGAATTTGAGTGAACTGTGGCAAAACCAAAAAGGAGGAAAACCACGAGACCGAAAAGTTATACCTCTCCATTAGCCTAAACATTTAACAACATTTAACCACCATTTTGTGTGAAATTATACCGTGAATTAAATGTGCAATTTTATGGCAAAAGGCGCTTAGGCAATTCCCACTATACTAATTGAACAGCAGAAAATGATGATAGTTCCAAGGCTGCCTACAACAATGGAAGTCCTTTCTGTTGTCTAACCAGCAGTCACCCTAACCATATTTTACCAAAACATTTTACTTATTTTCTTTACAAGCGTGAGGGGTAAGGTTGTGGGTGGTGGGGAGTAGGAGGAAGCAGGAGCATCAAAAGAGAAGTTCAGTGATTTGTGAAAAGACTAGACAACACCAAGGACAGCCTGCCTGTTTAACACAACGCGGGGGGAATGACGATGATAAAAGGTGTTTGATAGCCAAGGAAGGCAGGGCTTTACCGCTGAGCGCTGGCAGTTTGCGGGGCAGCTGGACAAGGAAGCAGCGGCGGTAGCGCCAGGAGCGCCCATGTTCCTGCTGTTAGCCATTAGCTTTTGGACAGCTGCCTCTGGTTTTTCTCTTTGCCTCTCCTGTTCCCTCTCCTTCTCTCTCTGTCTGTGGTCATGCTGCAGGGACAGGAGCTGCGTTTGGTCTTTAGGCAGGGTGCGGTGGGATCTCCTGCCTGACGAGGGCTGCTGAGGCTGGGGCTTGGCTGGTGACTGGAGATGAGGCTGCAAGTGCTTGGCCTTAAGCTGAAGCAGCTGATTTGGAGCCACAGCTCTCTATGCAGCAAACATGGAAAGCACACAGAAACAGACAATGCAAAGAAGCGACTAAATGAAGCAGAATTTGTGTACCCTATGAAAGGAAATAAGCTGTTCAAAACTTTTTAATGTAGCTTGTAATAATATTTTAAGTTCAACAAATTCCATGAAAGCAAATACACGACAACAGTGTTTATCTGGATATTAAATTTGATTGAATTTAATAATAGCCATAACACATTGGAGTGGCATGGGTTGCGGGCACAGGGGACAGGTCAAACAATGCCAACCATAACCAGGGGTACGTCCAGCATTTAGGCATATTCAGCCCAATCACCACATTGGCTCTACCTGAGCACTATCGAAGATTGTAAGTTAAAATAAAACAATCTAATCGTGTTCTACTTTCATTGTTTCTAAAACTAGTCACTAATGACACTGAAAAAACAATGTAAACAATCATCACACTCAGGTGCTGGTTTGTGGGTTGTCGTATAGTTGACTTGTACATTGTTCCATCCATCCATTCTCTGTACCGCTTATCCTCACTAGGGTCACGGACCTGTACATTGTAGTTTACATAAATTAGTCAACATACCATATGTTTACCGAGGTCTAACTATATTGACGCTTTCAATGTGACAACTAAAATGGACATCTTATTCACCACCAAGTAAGCTCTGCAAGAGAGGATACAGATCGGCGTTCCCGTCGATGCACCTCGCGAATCTACGCTCCCTACCCAACAAAATGGATGAGCCGGCTTCCAACTTCACCGGGCAGACCGCGCCATGGAGTTATCGGGGAAAACAAAAAAAGGCGGCGGGATATGCTTCTATATCAACGAAAAATGGTGTACGGACATCATGGAGCTCAGCACACACTACAGAGTCGCTGTTTTTGAACTGTAAGCCATTCTACTCGCATCTTTCATTCTCGCCAGTGTTTACATTCCGCGCGAAGCTAACACGAATGCCGCACTGCTAACGCTCGCTGAACAAGTAAACGAAATTGAAAAAAAAACACCCAGACTCACCCCTTATTATTCTCGGGGACTTTAACAAAGTTAAACTCAATCACAAACTCCCTAAATACAAGTAGCACATTGACTGTCCTACCAAGGAAAATAACATTTTAGACCACTGCTATACTAAACTAAATAATGCATACCATGCTATCCCCCGTGCAGCTCTGGGCTCGTCTGATCACTGCTTAATTAATTTAATTCCAACATACAGGCAAGAACTTAAATGCGCGAAACCTACGGTGAAAACAGTGAAAAAGTGGACCAACGAAGCAAAGATAGAACTTCAAAGCTGTCTAGACTGCACAGACTGGAGTGTCTTTGAAAATTCAGCTGGCAGCCTGATGAATATACGGACAATGTCACATCCTTTATCAGTTTCTGTGAAGAGGTGTGTGTACCAACAAAGTCATTTCGCACATTCAATAACAACAAGCTGTGGTTCACTGACTAACCTAAGCAACTTCACCAGGCTAAAGAGGATGCATATCTGTATAATCACGCTAGAAACTAGCTGACGAAAGAAATTAACATTGCAAAGAGAAACTATGCAGTAAAGTTTAACGCTAACGACTCTAAATCAGTCTGGCATGCATTACAATCGCTAACCAATTACAAGCGACCAACTCCCCAAGCTGAGAACAATCTACTGCAGATTTGAAAAGGACACATTCATAAACCCACACCCACCCAGCCGCACCAACGACCACCATCACACCTCTGACTTCTGCGTTGACCATCCACGAACAGGATGTGAGACGTATCTTCAGACAACAAAAGATTAACAAAGCGGCGGGCCCAGACCTTGTGTCCCCATCCTGCCTCAAAGTCTGAGCGGACCAGCTCGCTCCAGTCTTTACACAGATCCTCAATAGGTTTCTGGAACTGTGCGAGGTACCATCCTGTTTAAAACGCTCCACCATCATACCAGTCCACAAGAAACTTGAAATCTCGGGTCTGAATGACTACAGGCCTGTCACCCTGACATCTGTGGTCATGAAGTCCTTTGAGCGCCTCGTGCTGGACCCCCTCAAGAGTGTCACAGGTCCCCTGCTGGACACCCTTGAGTTTGCCTGCCGAGCAAACATGTCTGCAGATGACGCAGTCAACATTGGACTGCACTTCATCCTAGAACACCTCGACGGCGCGGGAGCTACATGAGGATCCTGTTTGAGGACTTCAGCTCTGCGTTCAACACCATCATCCCCGAACTCCTCTCCTCCAAGCTTCTCCAGCTCAGCGTCTCACCTGCCATCTGCCAGTGGATTTACAACTTCCTGATGGGCAGGACACAGCAGGTGAGGCTGGGGGACACCACCTCATCTACACGCACCACCAGCACCGGGGCGCCCCCAGGTTGTGCTCTTCTCTCTCTACACGAACGACTGCACCTCAACATACCCGGCTGTCAAACTCCTGAAGTTTGCAGACAACACCACAGTCATCGGCCACATCAAAGACGGTGACGAGTCTGCGCATCGACAGGAAGTGGAGCGGCTGGAGCTGTGGTGCGGCCGACACAACCTGGAGCTGAACAAACTCAGGACTGTATAGATGATTGTGGACTTCAGGAGGCATCCTTCGCCACAGCTTCCCCTCACACTGTCCAACTGCCCTGTGTCAACCGTTGAGACCTTCAAGTTCCTGGGAATTTCAGTCTCTCAGGACCTGAAGTGGGAGATCAACATCAACTCCATCCTCAGAAAGGCCCAGCAGAGGATGTACTTCCTGCGGCATCTGAGTAAGCACGACCAGCCAAAAGAGTTGTTGAGGCAGTTCTACACAGCAGTCATCTAATCAGTCCTGCGTTCTTCCATCACTGTCTAGTTTGGTCCTGCTACAAAAAAGGACAAACTCCGACTGCAACGGACAATCAAAACTGCTGAAAAGATTGTCGGTACCCGCTACACACCCTTGAGGACTTGCACGCTGCCAGAACTAAGACAAGCGCATGCAAAATCCTCTTGGACCCTACACATCCTGGTCACCACCTCTTCCAGCTTCTTCCCTCAGGTAGGCGCTACCGAACAATGCAAACTAAAACAAGCAGACATTCCAACAGCTTCTTCCCTTTTGCCGTCAGCTTCTTCCCTTTTGCCGTTAACTTCTTAAACAGTTAACTTACAATTCAATTGCAACATGCTGCCAATTTTTTGGCTTGAGTTTGTTGTCACATTTCTGTTGGGCCAATTATACATTATTCGTGCACTCACTGTAGTAGTCTCGCCACGCTGCACTATTTGTATATCCCTTTTTGACCGATACTGGCCACTCATGTGCCTGAGTAGCATCTGCAACATTTGCACAATCAACTGAGTAGGATCTGGAACATTTGCACAATCGACATTGTCCCAGATTATCGCACTCACTCAGTAGTCACTTTAAACTGCTTACATTTTTTGAAGTCTCGGCGCCCTTTGCAAAATGGTTATTGCACCGGATGATTGTTCTATTAGTCATTTCAAACTGCTCTAATTCCTAGAGGACTCTACATCTTTTTGCACAATTGTCAAAAGAAAAAAGAAAAAAAAAAATAATAATTGTACCGGCATTACCAGATTACAAGCAACCTTTTACTGCTCAGTGACTGTTTTTTTTTTTTTTTTTCCCCTCAATGTCTGTATGCCTTTAAAGTATTCTCTGTCAATTGTCTGTCGTACTAGAGCGGCTCCAACTACCAGAGACAAATTCCTTGTGTGTTTTTGACATACTTGGCGAATAAAGAGGATTCTGATTCTGATCACTAATTCTTTCAGAAAACACCTTTTACAAGTAAGCGCTTTGCAAACACTTTCCATTGTACATTCCCTTGTGTCAAAAAATGCAGAAGTGAGTCAAAACAAATCAGTGTGATGTAATAAAGCAGCTACATCCAGTTTATTGGTCGGATCGCACATCACTTCATCTACTTAAACACACACACGCACACGCACACACACAATGTAAACTTCACTCCTAAAAGGGAAAAGAATGACTGATTCTGGACCTGGGACACCATGTAGTTCACTGGAAGTTGCAACTGATCTTTAACAGGTGTAGGAGGGGTGCGAAGCGAGGAGGATGAAAGGGAGGGAAGATGTGAGTGAGCCAGTCAACAGTGTTAAGGCATCCATAGCGACTCTGAAATCTTGACTTCTACGACTGCTAATATATTTGGTTTCCGAGCCTTTACACAGGACATGGGCAAAATTGCTGGTACCTTCCTGTTAAAGAAAGAAACAATTTAGCCCATGTAAGTACATTTTAATTTCTGTTCATCATCTCAAACACATCAATGTTTTGCAAACACTGAATCTACTCTCTCTACTAGTATTCTAAATATAAAGTATGAGAAAAAACTTGCTTGAATGTACAACATCCGTACAAAATAATACAGTACATACAGCATCTGGAACTGGTGACGAAACATATACAGAAGCTAATGTCACCGATCCAACACAACAAAAGATAAGTCATTTTGGCATTTTTGTGAAATACAAGAAGACACTCTGGGTTAATTGATATATAGTTTAGGACTCTAAAGGCAGTATGAAAGATGAAAATGTTTTTTTGTTTTTGTTTTTCGATCACAGTAAATGTTTGAAGAATGCAATTTTACACTTACAGAAAACCACAAACGTGAGGCATTGGTCTTAATGTGCACATATGAAAATATGTTTTCTAACAAATTAATTTTATGTTATATATTGCTGCAAAAAAAGAGTACAAACAAATTAGTCTAGTAAAGGAAAATTCTGTATTTAAAAAAAATCTGATTTACAAGAATTCAACCACTTTTCTATCTATTGTCTGTTCATCCTGAAAATGATGATCATTGTGTGTTCACTAACAAATTGATGAAAACTTATTTTTCAAAAATGGTGTAAAATAATTTATGTTAAACAGTGTAGAAGTACCTACATGCAGTACCCTGACCCACCCCCCCCAAAAAAAATGACATTAATGACTGTAGTTTACTGTATGCCTCTCAATCATTGTTTGGTTAACAATAAGGAACATTGCTTGCTCTGAGATTTTCACAAAAAAGTTACATTTGGGTGTACCAGGGACTTTGCATCTAATATGTTTTTAGCTGAATCAACCACTCCTGAAAGACTATAGTGATCGCACAAGGAGGCATGCTGCGGACAACCTTTTGAAAATAATCCGAACATTTTAGAAGGAATACGGAGAGACAGGACAAAAGTAAAAGTAGAAAAAGAAGCAAGGTGCATGCTGTGAATACCAGAGGGAGGGCAACAGTGAGAAAACAAGGAAAGGAAGAGAAGACATGCAGCGAACAGTCGAGACAAAAAGAGAAGGCTTTATAACAAAAACGGAGGGCCTGCTGTGATAAACATTAGCTTTAAAGCTTGTCAGGATCTAACACCCCAGCTACTGCACACTGCACGACATCGTCTTCTCTCTTAATCCTAACGGGAGTCCTTGAAAACTAATACTTTTCCCTTCACTTCACGCCAAAATGATAAACACGGTCTGTACTAACCAAGGGTCTCCAATCAATTAGACGGCTGAACTACATTCTATCTTACTTTCTACATTTCCTTTTACTAATCGCTGTGTGTGGCACTTTGCATTATGCCTTTTTTCCCTCGCGTACTATCTCACTGACTCTGAATTCTGTCCTCTTACTTTGGGGTAGACACTCACATGCATGTAACAGTTGCATCTCTAGGTCGCTCCAGATCATTCTTCAAAGCATAAAATGATAGTCTTGTAACATCCAAATGGGAATTGAGCCACATTTTTCACTGTCACAACTACGACTACAATAAACAAAGAACTCAAACTTGCTCTTTACTGGTCAACCATTTGCAGACACAAAGGCAGGTTACAGACTCTCACTGACTTATTCTGAGTGCACATACATCAAAATGGAGAATGAATTGTAAAAAAGCAGAATGTTGAAAATTAGGTACCTGCTCTGAGTCCAGGGGCCTTATGGACACATCAGCATTCCATTGTCTGTCTGCATGGTCCTGTTACATAAACACACATAAGACACACTTTATGTACACGTTGTGGACGTTGTAGAAATGTGATTCAGCCACCATTAATTTACCTTTAATTTAAGCACCAGAATCACCCTCTCTCTACATAGAGTACACACAGGCACAAGAGTGCATGTACTAAAACGCGCACATCACACACAAAATAATTGTGATACTCTGAGGTCTAAAGATGACTTCTGCGAGGTGGGATCTAAAATATTCAGAGATTACAAGATGGTGGGAAGCTCTTAGCTAACGCACGATACTAAATATTTTACAATGACCTCTTTTTAAATTTCTATGGAATTTTTTTTACATGCCCAAATAGTGTATCTGTGTATCTAGGTGTTGGTTGAGGTTTTGACCAAGGACCTCAAACGTCACAAAGAGAGATGATGACTCTAAAACAAAGCTTAACTGGATCATAAAGTAAATAAATGTCACACTACTTGCCTAGGTTTTGGGTGTTTTTTTTTTTTTTTACCACAAAATAGCACAGCTGGAAACTGTGAAAACATACTGCACTGAATGCATCAGTTAAAATGAGATGCTAACAAATAGCAACAGTGGAGGAGAATGAGGGTCTCCAAGTATTTACTTTTCAGCATCTGACTTTTGGCTACAGTAAGGAAAAAAACTTAGGGCAACACAAAAAAGCAAAACAAAACCAAAAAAAACGCTGCAGCAAAGTGGAGCCTGTTATGTATAATACTACATCGCTCAGAGCTGAGGAAAAGCAACAAGGTAGACCAATAATAGCCTGTGTGTTCTTGTTATTTGTTTCCATGAATTAAAATATTACACTGATGACAAATCTACTTGACCCAATGAACGAGTAGCAGTGGTTTATGTCACCAATATACAATAGTAGTCGCTTAACACGCTTGCAACCCTGATTGACTACAAGTTTTGTCTTGAAATGATAAGGCAGGTACAAAAGAGTTGTCTCTATTTGAAATTACGTGAATTGAAATGTTCCAGCGGCTCCTCCCCGTGCCCCGTGCCACAACCCAAAAACATGCATGGTAGGTTAATTGAAGACTCTAAATTACCCGTAGGTGTGAATGTGAGTGCGGATGGTTGTTTGTTTGTATGTGCCCTGCGATTGGGTGGCAGCCAGTTCAGGGTGTACCCCGCCTCCTGCCCGAAGATAGCTGGGATGGGCTCCAGCACTCCCGCGACCCTTGTGAGGATAAGCGGCTCATAAAATGGATGGATGGATGGATGAAATGTTCCAGAAACATGTGCTTGCAACAGGTGCACTATTTCCTATTTTTGGTTTCACTTCCATTTCCGACAAATTTGCATGGAAACATGATATTCAACTGTTAACTGTCTACTGCATCTGCCACATAACAACCCAGCGCTGTTTGATGTTTAATTACAGAACTAGTAGATTGCATTCAAAAATATTGCAGTTATGTGATCATGGAAGTGGAAGAAAAATGCAGAAAATATATATATAACATTTTTTAAACAGCTGAATTGATATGCCATTAGGTTTTTGTCACCAGCAGTCATCTTCATCTTTGACAGTCCATATTTGATATTATGGTGCTTCTTTTTGTAGAAATGGTAGTAATATAATATAACATAACTCCTCACTCATAAGAGCTGTTGATACCTATCAAACCTCTAACACTCTACAATGTAAGCAATTTACAATCAGTTCAAAACATACAAGAATGTGAAATACATCACTGGAAAGAAGTCAGTCAGCAATCAGTGAGGTTTGTATTTGTTTGAAGATGAAACCAGTCAGTGATATGCATCTGCCGTCCACAAACGACTTGATAGTGTTGTTAGCAAGACACGGGAAAAAAAGGTGTATGTATGAAATATGAACAAGGGCATGGCAGTGGTCTTTCAAAAGCATTTTTAACCAGTCTGTACAAAAGGTCAACATTTTGTTGCAATGTTTGACAAGTTCTCAAACAACTTGAAGACAAATAATTAAAATGTGATCTTTACCTGTTTCCTGTCATTTCTCTGATATCTGTCATTCTTTAGGATTCTGTTGTCATGGTTATCAGATTCCTCCCCAAGTATAAGCTCTTGTAGTTGTGCCCAGTGAAAGGCAGCGTCTGACAGCTGTCGCCTCTATTGTTGGAAACATTCCAATTAAATCCAGGTTTCTTATTTTGTTTAGTTACAAATAACTCAAACAAATCGCACTTACATCTTCTAACATTTGTCGTTTCTCATGTTGTTGTTGGATCCTCCTCTGTCGATCAGCCAGTAACTGCTGCTTGTATTGTTCTTGCTCAGCTATTTGCTGCAATGCCAAGGCACAAATTTGAACTTGAATGACAGATTTTTTTTTTTTCTTAAAACATTGATCCCCTTTTGTGTCCCTCAGATGTTATACCATATTTTTCAGTGAGGAAAATCACATGAAGACTCATTTTGAAACCCTTTAATTGGAAAACTGGATGCAGTATTATGTTGTGTTCACTTGTGGAAATGAACACAATTGATTCGTCAGCAGAAAACTGTCACTTCTGTGATACAGCAGAATGTAAGAATGGAATATGTCATAAGTCATTTAAAAATACTTTGGTTTAAGATTTGCAGATGCAGCTGTCACCATTCCACCTACTCCCAACCCTGCAGTAGAAATGCAAACAAGATATGAGTTTAGCGTTCTGACTCATACCGTGACATCATGAACTATGCTGCTTGGCTAAAACGTGGCTTAATCTAATTTGCAACAGACTCGACTACAGTGAACCCCCACATATTTGTGGTTTGGCCTTTGTAAATTGACCTATTTGCAGATTATTCAGGGGAACCTATCCTCCTTCATGAAAACACACGTGCATCATGATTTCATGCTTCAATTCTCATTTACATTGTTCTCCTTGTGTTGCGCATGCCTTGGTCACCAGATGACAGTATAATACTGATATTCACAATAAATGAAGAAGAGTTTCACAACTACATGACTCAGTACGCCGCAGTAATATTAGTCATTTTTGCAGAGGATAAAGAATATAAGCCTATTGAGTATTGTTACAGTATATTGTCCGTCTGCATCTGTTGCTGTGTTTATATTCAAATACAGTATCTCTTGTTTAAAGGGTTATAACTACGGCAACATCAATGTTAATTTCGTTAGGCTAGCAGCTGTGGTTTAAATAAATACACAATATGTAAATCTCTTTGTTGTATGTGTAAACCTCAACTGGGAATGGCAATATACAGCTTGAAGCCAGGATTTGGCATCTTTTTTTAAAGAATTGTTCACTATCTGATGCTTACAGCAAAGTCCCTTGCCACCATTTAGCGCTTGTAAGTCAAAAAACAAAGACAAAAACAATTGGTCGAGTGACGGCTCATATCTCAAAAAAAAAAAAAAGTCGGGTCATTCGTAGGCCAAGGTACCACTGCACTATCAATAAGCCTCATGTGTGACAGTGTAGGCAATTTATTTGTGTTGAATAATTGAACTACTGAATGCAGTTGTTTAAGTAACATTGGTTCATGATGATGAACCATTTTGTGGCATCTATAAGCAATTACAAGCTCATTTTGGGGAAGTGTCAATTATTTGTGGATTTTCACTATTCGGTGCAGGGCTTGGACCCCATTTAAAATTACCGGTACTAATAGTCTCATGTTTGAGTGCTTGCTGCAATGGAACATCACGTCAAGATATTACAACATCATATTGAGACTAAAGCTTGCAGGCAAATGAATATCATGACACAGAAAAAGGAAACTGAGATTACAATATTGATACAGTATTTGATATTGATAGAAATCCATGCATCTCGTTACGTTGCACCAATGAAAGTGAATAAGTTTGTTTGGGAAATGGTGAAAACAAAAGTGAACATTAGAGTAAAAAATTGCTTCAAAACAACTCACTTTACCTCACACGATTGTATTTATAATAGTATGTCATTGTGTGATAATGGTGTATCAAAAAAAATCAACTTACCTGTTGTCTCTGCTGATCCCCACCAACTCTGTGGCCCCTATGTTGGCTCTCTTCTCGATCCTCTGTCTGTAAACGCAGAAACTCCCGCCTTAAGGTCCATTCGCCAGGAACATTCACTATGGAGCTAGATGAAGCAATGGAGATAGCAAAATACACAGACATTCTAATTTCCCAATTATTATTATAATCATATCATATTTAGGTTGATGATAAAACAATGGAAACCAAAATGTCAATGCACATTTTTAAGCATTTCCAATTATAAAATAATTAGTTACGTAAGCTGGTCCACTGGTCTTCAGTTTCATCAACAATGTACTGCACTCTTGATTAGAGACTAATGAAGGAGGAATACCTACCAGTGGTGAACGGTAAGGGCCAGCAAGATATTTTCTGCTGGCCTAATCAAAATCAGAAGCACTGACTTACATTTACACCCTAAATCATATTTTGTTCCCCCCATGAAATTGTATTAATTTGTTCCCAACAGTCTTTTCTCTTCATTTTGTAGCATTTCTGCTCGTTGCACGGCTTTTGGTATGTGTAAGTGCATGTTAGCTTTTTTTTTGTCCAATTAGATTTCAGCCTCTATGTACTGCTGTGTCAATGTACTCTGCCCAGGGCCTTCAGAATCAGTAGTGGTGAATGATGTATGTAACTTTAAAGAAATCCCAGATACCAAATACACCGCCTGCTACTGATACATAATAACAGTCAGATGTACTATTGGATAATTGCCAAGTACAGCTAAATTAATATATCAAGTAATTTTAAAGCAATGGGTCCTGTGATTTCATCCTTGCAGCTGTGCTTACTTTTCTTGTAGTCGTACTTACCTGGGTTCTCCTTCCTCCTCTGTGACCTCGTCTTCTTCCTCTTCACTTCCACTGTATTCATACTCTGGACCCTCTGAGAAGCACCGCAGGATGAGCAAGAGAATAACGTGTTAATATTGTTAATTATTTACAGTATAAACCCCCAAAAAGAATGCTCTGAATTAGGAAATCTGAATTTTGTATAGTGAATTATAGTATCAAATGTAATAGCACCAGACACCCGAAACCACTTGTGTCCCAACCCTCTTAGCTGCCTGCCTGTGTTTCAACACTGCAGTTTGTCTATTAAAGTAGGCTTACAGTGTTGGACACATGATGTTTGGTAATGGCTGTTGCCTGCAGGCGTTAAGAAGTACATACAGTAAATCTCTAGAGCTGTGCTTTTTCATAATTAAACATTACGCAATACTAATTGTTTGCTCCTGTGAACTTACAATAGAATTCTCAAGTCTTTGCTGAAATTCTTCCTTCTAGTGGACCTCCTTATATCAAAACATTATTTTTATTCATCTGTAGAACCATGTCCGCATTTAACCTGTAAATACAATTTTATTCCGAGTCCCACTGATATGTGCATGCAACTCTTCCTCTGTGGCTCCAGGAAGCATATTGTCGATTGGGGAGGAAGATGGGCCACGGGAGCGTAGAATAACATTTGGTTAACATATGGTCTGGAAGCATCTTGTTATAATGTGAACATTTAACTGGCACACCATATGTTACCATCGACTTGTGGAAGGGTTGCAGAATACTGGTGTTTGCGCATACTAAAAGAAGCCAGATAATCCGTTCTCCATGCGCAATGGACGGAGAAATTTCTCTCTCTGATGGTGATGTCATTTGGGCTCATGCCATTGGTATCCGAGCCAAAAATCAGTTTGCTGAGACACGACACGGTTTAATGCCAGGTTTTGGTGACACAAAAGACAATTATGGGGCTAAAATATAGGGACCCTTTGCAAAAACCCAGACACCCATACTGCATCATTTTAATTGATCTTTTTTTTTAAATCAATAAAGCGCTACAGTATGTGCCCCCCCCCCCCCCCCCCCTCACACACACACACTCATATGACTAGTATTTCATTTATGAACACTCACATTTTACCAGTCATTAGTGTTTTTATAAGCTAACAGAAGATTAAAACCACATGGATTTTCTGTTCCCTACTTTCTTCCACACTCAGCAACTCTCTCACGGTTGTCCCTTATTTATACTCTCTTTCTTGCGCTTCTGTCTAAAAGGTTCGCAGATGAAAATGGATGCCTGTACATCTGACATTTGCTGGACAAGACAAGGGTCTTACACCCCTTGAATATCAACTCATTAAGTAAAAAACATGATCATAGGTAGTTTTTTAAATGTATTATTTTTGGCCCCTGCATGTGCTCTGTTCACAAAAAGGCAACATATCTCCATTACAACAAACAAAAACAATAATGTATTATTTTTCTATCAACATATCCCCTTATCTTGCTTTTCCTGTGTTTATTTTTAAATAAAAAACTAAAAATATAGCAGCAATATATATTATAAAGTTTAGATGCATTTAAACATGTTTCATGTTGTCATTAAGAGGTGCTGTGTGTAGAATTTAAAAAATTAATTAATTCAATTTTGAAACAAGGCTGTAACAAAACAAAATGTGGAAAAAGTGAAGCACTAGGAATACTTCGCAAATGCACTGTATGTCCCCTTTACTGTAAGTATAATAACATTGTTAATGTTGGTTTTCCACAGGGTCTGTTGACAAACAACACCCAATTACCTTTCTCCTTTTTCTTTCTGGTTCTGTCGAGGTGATCTTTGAGCATGATGCGAACTTGTCTCTCATTAGTCAAATCTCGGATGAAGGCATGCCTCAGCAGGACGTCCGTTGTGGGCCGGTGCAGATGGTTCTTAACTAGACAGCTATCAATAAATGACAGAAAGCGCTTGGACCTGTGAAGAGATGAAAAAATGAATGATATATGTAAGAATGTGACAAAAAACATGATATTTGGCTGTATCTTGCAATTCAGTCTATGATAGCATTGAAGTAACTTTTTTCTCTTTTTTCCACAATATGAGCACACATCATATTAAAATATAGTCACAATTGGTCCATATTTATTTGCAACAATTATTCCAAGATAAATAATTGAATAATTAGAAATATTATAAATGTAACTAAAAAGGATTCATGAATGAAAATACTTTCAAATATTAAGCTGAAATACAAACACAACTCACAACAATAAATGTTTTAAATCATTAATTCATACATCAATTGCAGAACTGAGAATTTCAAACTCACCTGTAATTAGTATCAACACCTACAAAAAAAAAATCCCTCTAAAAATGTTCAATTGATAGTCCTTGATTGATAGTCTTTTGCTCAAGCAATGTTTCCAATGTGTCAATTAAAGCTGGCAACGTTTGAGATGTGCATTGTCTAAAATCTTTCCGAGAAAGATCCCTGAAATAACATTGGTACGCCTGGAGCTGCAGAGAAGGGAGAGAACTGGGTAGCCCAGACTGTTCGAGCTACGGAAGGTTTTCCTACGAACTTGTGTTTCTTATGAGATTAATAGTGAATGAAAAAAAGCATGGTTCATCCACCAGTTCAATTTGAGGCATATATTAATTATGCAAAGGAGTGAAGGAGATGGCGTAAGAGAGGGAAGCAAGTTACAAATTTACACTGGTAACACTGGCTTACAATTTTTACAAAATTTTTTTGTAAATTGTCTATGTTTTTTCAACTGATTTTATACAATTTTGCATTGCTGAATCCGAAAATGACATCAGTTTCTCTTGTTCAGGTCAGGATTCTATGCCAAGTTGTTAACAGTTTATTAATCAAATATTACAAACTTTGCTGACTGTAAATTGAATAGTGCACATTGATAGAAGTAAGTACCTGCAAATTGAATGTTACATCATTACTGTTTAAAATTCAGGGCAGGAACCTGGAACCTCTAAAGCAAAAATACCTGTACATTTAAACAAAAACAATCAGCACATCAAAATTGTCCTAAATCTGCTAAAAAAAAAATTTTTGACATATTTGTTGTTGACCAGTGTAATCCTTTTCGATACTATGTTGCAGATGAAACTCATGCTTATTGTAGTATAAATTATGCTTTCTCAAATTTGTAAAATTTGCCCAAATGTGAATTGTGTGCATGCGTGCTTGCCTGAGTGCATGCGTGTGCGCGTCCAAACTCACCATTTTTTGGACTTAAGTCTTGGCGGAGGGTTGCGTGGAATCAGAAACAGAGCTCTCATTGGATGCATGTCACACAAAGCTTCACACACATTCGGGGACAATTCAGGGGGGAGAGAGAAAAAAAATGTCATTCAATTGGGGAAATACCTTGTAAAAAGTAATAATGCAGTAAGTGTCTTACGTGGGGCTCCTTCTGCCATCTCTAAAGCAGTGATGCCTAAAGACCAGAGGTCACTCTGACAAGAAAGAAAGGAAAAAAGTTTAAGTTGGGTGCACAGGATGAACTCACCACATTACACTACTGTAGGGCTGCATGATATGGCCAAAATAATAATCACGATTATTTCGATCAGTTTTGTAATCAAGATTATTAATAACAATTATTCTTCATGTTTGGGAAAAAAATCTTTATTTTTATTGCATTACGTTTTAACAAATATGTAACAGTTTTGAGTTCAAAGTGAATCTTTAAATAACAATAAATGATAATAATTGTAAAATAAATGTACCCAAAAAATGTTACTTTAGCAAGGACTAACTGGATAAATGTGCTATTACAAAGTGCAATCACAAACTGAAACTTAATGGAAGCAAATCCAGTCAATGCATAAAACGCAATAGCATTAGGCTGTGAGCACTGGCTTCATTTGGAAATCTCCATCGTCAATATAGTGAATTGTCAAGGGAGGGTAAGTCTCCATTGTTCTGCCTGATTGGTCACTTATACACGGTCACAAACTACAAAGAACTCGACAGTTGTGATTTCCCTCTCAATTTACTTTTGCCGTTTTTGCTGACCCTACGTTCGCGCTCTGGTGGCTGACTGACTCGGTTACGTGCACTGCTGCAAATGAAGCACTTTTCATATGCAGCAGTGTCTGCATTTTAAATGTTTAAAAAACAATCAAAAACAAAAAAAATCGCCGATGATCAAGCTCATTTCATCATGGCAGTCAAAATCGCGGACTCAATTAAAATTTGATTAATTGTGCAGCTTCACACTATTGTACGTAAACAGACTTATAAAGAAGTACAAAACCCAATATACTAATACTTTTAATTATTAACATTTTAATTACTTCATGTTAATCATGCATTTTTTATTTAAGGACAATCTGTGACGTCCATCCATTTTCTATGGCTTACCCTGAGCCTATCCCAGATGACATAAAGCGAGAGGAGGGGTACTATCTGGACTCCAGCCAATCACAGGGCACAATGAAGACAAAATTACATTCACATTTATACCACTGGTGTCATGGGTGTGTGTTCCGATTGTTGTCTTCCCACTGTCTCATACACACCTGCTGCTGAGAGCATCTACCCCCCCCCCCCCCCCCCCCCCCGTGCCTCGTTCACCCTAATTACCCCTTGCATTTAACCTCGTGTCTCATTCTTTCTAGTTGCCAGTTCGTTGTACCTTGTCGTCGCGTTCCAGCATTCCTTTTTTCCACGTCACAGACCCACAGTAAGACTAGACCCTGTTCCGATTATCGACCTCGCCTTTTTGCCTCACGTTTTTGGATACTGTTGCCTTTTTTGGATTGCCTGCCTGTGTACTGACATCTGCTCGTTGATTAAACCTTTTTCTTTTTGAAACTGTCCATTTGTTTTGGAGTTGTGCATTTTTGGGTCCTATCCTCTGTTCCGTTCATGACAACTGGACAATTTAGATTCTTCAATTAGCCTTACTTATGTTTCTGGAATGTGTGATGAAACCAGTCTACAGTATTTGATATGCAAACTCCATACGTCAAGATCAGACTCAGCAGAGATTTGAACTCAGAGCCTTTGATTGTGAGGTAGTCTTGTTAACCACTAGATCACTATAGTTGATACAGTACCATCCATCCATTTTTTTAATACCACTTATCCTCACAATTTCAGCTGACTGGTCGAGAAGCAGGGTAAACTCGGACTGGTTGCCAGCCAATCACATGGCACATATACAGACAGCCAACCATTCACAATCAGCTTCACAACTGAGGATAAATTAAAGTCTTCAATTAATCTAAGAAGCATGTTTGTGTAATGTGGGAAGAAACCAGAGTAATGGGAAAAAAAACCCATGCAAGTACGGGGAGAACATGCAAACCTCCACACAGCTAGGCTGGAGCCCGGATTCGAACCCCCAACCTCAGACCTGTGAGGCAGATGTAAAAACCACTCGCTCACCATGCCGCCTCATTACATGCATATGGAAAAATCTATATGCTGAGGTATAAACATTCTGTTTCTTGTATAATATATATATAGAGGTTATTTTAAATGGTTTACAATAATTCTGTTTTTTTAAATTGGAGATATTTTGTTTTGTATTGTTCAGAAACATGCTTTTTCATACCCTGTAATCATATGTGGCTTCTGGATTCTCATCACAGGCAATAACCTCTGGAGCCATCCAATAGGGAGTACCGATGAAGGTGTTTCTTCGACCAATCGTCTTGTCCAACTGTGCGGAAACCCCAAAATCCACTAAAACACACATTACACAACACACAATAAGGTACTATGTGATCATTGCACAAATGTACGGCTGTGTATTGTTGTGCCTGAAGCGCTCTGCATGTGCTCAAGATTCCACAATGCATGTGTCTATGTGTCATACCAAGTTTTACTTCAGCATTCTCTGTAAGCAAAACATTCTGTCCCTTAATGTCCCTGTGAATCACATGATGGGAATGGAGATGGGAAAGACCCTGGAGGACAAACATGCACAAAAAACACAGATGCACACAGTCAGATGACAAATGAGGTCATAAACATTCACTGAATAGGGTAACAGTATTTCAAGCTTGTTGAGATGCTTTTCCCCTTCAGGAACAAATACCAGCGACTATTAGTTTAAGTGGTGGAGTGCAGTAGAACAGGATACTAATGAATGGCACAATTTTCAAGTGCGCGCACGTGTGTGTGTGTGTGTGTAAGTGCGCATACTCTCACTTCTTCAAAGGGTGTTAAATAGAGGAAACGAGTCCTAATTCTGACAATGACTTCACCGTGCAATGCTGTGTGTTTTGTGTCTTATGATGTTAAAACAATGAGAAGACAACACAGCTGATGACAGCAGAAAAAAAAAAAAATATATATATATATATATATCTATCTATCCCACTGGCAACATTCCAGAGCTCTTTCTCCTTCATGCATATAACTCCTCAGAATCCTCCTAGTTTTATTGAGAAAGTGGTTCTCAGGCCCTTGTGATCTCTTATGATGATAACCATAACATTGAAAAAAAACAATAAATAAATCCCTCAAACTGTTGACGTCACAGTTGGAAAAAATGAGAGGGTTGTTGTTCCCTGGACATCAAGAAGCATCAGTGTCAATTCAGTCGCTCTGTGATGCTTCCGCAACAGTCCCAACTATGATTTTTTTTTCATTCCACATACAAATGTAAAGAGTAAAGTTTCATCAGGACTTTAAATATCCCTTTACTGTAACAACTCGACAAGCAGTTGTAGACGTGGTGATTAGTTTATCTGTAAGAGAATGTATTCGCAAACAGTGATGTACACCTCATTTACTGAGGCACACGAGCATTGCAATGAGATTAAAAGTGCAACGGCTGTCTGAAAACAGATGAAATTGATTGGTGGATCACAAAATCTGTTTCTGCAATGCTGAAAGGGATAAGTGGCCTTAAAGTGCTCGGGGAAGGCGGTGCTAAAAAAAAATAAAATAAATAAATCACATCCGTTGATATTTGACAATTCCAAACAGCCTAATATGATTTGAGGTCATTGGGATAGATTACCGTAGTAATTGTGTTATGATGCATTAACCAGAATCTTCTTGTCTATGAGAAAATTATCATATAGAATGTTTGTGGAATATGAGCAACCATTTTGTTTGACAACATAGAAGTATAAATGTCCAGAAAGACAATGTAACATATAATTGTAGTCAATCCATCCATCCATTCATCCATCCATCTTTTCAACACAGTTCAGTGTGACGGGGAAGCCGGAGTTTACCCCAGCTGATCTTTGATCTTTATAGTGAATTATAGGACATGTCCAGTTAGATGTGATGGATCTAGACAACATACAGTACATCTTATACAGTAGTGAATAACTCACTCTGACGTGAAGATTGGTCTCACTGAGCAGTCACAATGTACATTATATTAAAATCAGACCCACAACAAACCTCTAAAGATTTGGATGCCAATCACATGTAAAGTTACGTGTTTGTAGCTCTTGTCTGTTTGTGTAACTTTACCCTGAGCACCTCTCGGCAGATGTAAGCAATCCAGTCCTCTTTCAGACAGTTACCCTTTGTTTTTTTTACCAAGTCTGTTACCGAGCCGGCTCCACAGTACTCCATCACCAGCTGCCATCACACGTGGGAAAAATTAAGTATTAGAATACAGACGCAACTGGTAAAATTGAGTCATTTATAAATAAGAATATCTACAACATTGTAAAGGAACAAACCCAGAGCTGGTGGTCCTGTCCAGCAGGACTTTTCTTAACAAAAGCTCCATAATAAGTAGCGATGTTTCTATGGTGGGAGTAACTCTTTAACATGTTGATCTCCAGCTTTATTTCCTCTTCTTCCTCCTATAAAAATAAACAGAGCACTAAAATTTGGGATCTTAACATTTGTAAACACAATGTAAAGATCCTAATTTGTTTCTAAGGATTTGACACTGGCATATGGCCTACTTTTATCTCAAGTAAAGAAATTTGAGGAATGGCAGGCAAATTTTATCTGATAAATTTGTAATCTGGTTCAAAACAAAAGGACTTCAAAGGGTCAAGGTTATTTTTGTTATACAGCAAGTATGAACAGTTGCGACAAATACAATCAAGATCCATTCGAGCTTTATAAATGTAGAGTTTCTTTTAAAAACCAACTTGTGATGTGTTTCACAAATATATTAATTAGATAAAAGTGTGTCTGGGACATTTTTGTCCATTCTTCCAGAAGAACATAATGGTTTACAATTGCTACAATCTCATAATACCAAACATGCTTGAAGTCAGGGAAGACAAATTCTTCCGCACCAAACTCATCCAAAGACATACAAGCATGCCTTTTTGGACCTGGGTCACCGTTTAACAGAAAACCTTTCCCATAAAAGTTTAAAGCACAACATTTTAGAACATGTCTTTATAAGATGATTAAAGAGTAAATGGGAGTAATGGGTCTGGCCCAGAGACAATCTTAATACTTTAGTTCATAAAGTGTATCTTTAATAGTACAGGTTCATAAAATACACCCATGCAAACTTAAAAACTTCCATATGTTATATGACTGAAATTCAATCTGACCTGCATACAAGGGTCACACAGTTCTCAAACACTGACTCAACAGCTCACAGTCAAGATTATTCAGTTGGTCAGAAAGGCGGCACAGAGGTCATTGTTTTTATTCACTAAATCCCAATGATAATGTTAACAAAGTCCAACATTCAAGCTTGACTGAGGAAGAAAGAGGGATAGGTGGGGAAAAGAGGTGAAGAAGCTGGATGTGGATGTTAACTAGAAAGCAGGAAACAACTGGGTGCTTGTATCAGGCACTGACATCCTTTAAAATCTCCCCAGGAACAGTGGAGTGAAAAAGACAAGGTAGAAGTTAAACTTTCACCCCTATCTCAAACACAATGCATCCTGCTTGAGTCTGCAGTGTGTGTGTGTTTGTTTTTGAGTGTGTGTTGAGACAAAGGTATGCTGATGAGTACAGCCATGCCTTTTGGACTCAGATATGGCTGTGCTTCACACAAAACAATAACAGCAAAAATGTAGAGGTTTGACAGTGTCCACTATGCCTATTGCCTATTGTGGCTTATTTTAGACTTTGTTTTAGCCTATGAACATGACTAAGGGTTCTATTTTTGTGACTAGCACAAATACAGCACTGCCCTTAGCGCAACTCTCTGGACCAGTGTACCCCCAGCGCAGTTAACAATGGAATGTCTGCACTGGTCTGGGCATGTTCACAGCCAACTTCAATCCTGTCCAGTCGAAGCTGGCTCTTTCATTCCCTTTAAAATAGTTTTGCATGGAGACGTATTTATATGCGGAAGAGGAGGCAGCGATCCGTGTGTGACTGAAACAGTCTCACTCCTCTCGACTGATGTGATAAGAGGCAACGTGATTAAATAACGTTATGTGATTGAATCAATATAAGCTGGTGATAACCGCGGGAGACTTATGTGTCGGCCAGTGCGATGATTTAAAAATATAATGATGATAATAATAATAATTCATCCATCCATCCATTTTCTGAGCCGCTTCTCCCCATTAGGGTCGCGGGCGTGCTGGAGCCTATCCCAGCTATCATCGTGCAGGAGGCGGGGTACAGCCTGAACTGCTTGCCAGGCAATCGCAGGGCACATACAAACAAACAACCAGTCGCACTCACATTCACACCTCAGGTCGTCAATTAACCTATCATGCATGTTTTTGGGATGTGGGAGGAAACCGGAGTGCCCGGAGAAAACCCACGCAGGCACGGGGAGACCATGCAAACTCCACACAGGCGGGGCCGGGGATTGAACCCCGGTCCTCAGAACTGTGAGGCAGACGCGCTAATCAGTCGCCCACCGTGCCGCAATAATAATAATAATGCCTTCCATTAATTGCTTTGTATAATGATTCAGAGGGTTTGATGTCTGCTGTTCACATATTTATTAATGAAATACTTCTGATCCACTACACGTGCACGGAGCTCCCGTATAAGCCTAGGTTAGGGCTAGGTTGTATAATGACTGCAATTCAGAGATTTACAGAATTCACACCCAAACTATGTACTCCATCGGTATGAAATCCTAAAAATAAAAAAAAATTCATATTAAGTACATCACAGATTCAGATATAATTGAGGGCTCTGAATATAAAAACACAAATGTTGCCACACAAATATTTTTCTTTATCCTTGCTTTGTATTGAAGCTTTGGATGGCACAAAGGCCAAAGTATTATATATGCTCCAATGAGATGGAAAATGATAAGGAAGATCAAGACATTTTAGAAAAATATAGGTAACAGAGATGATGATGAACATCACCCTCTAACAATCTCTTAACCCAGTGATTCTCAACTAGTGGGTCGGGACCCAAAGGTGGGACGGAGGCAAGTACAGTGGAACCTCAATTTAACGGACCCTGATTTAACGGACTTCGAATTTAACTGACATAAATTAGTGTCTAGTTAACTTAAAATCACCCTTCCCATCCACCAGCGAGCTAAGTTTGGATAAACTTTAAACATTTTCAAACATTTTAAAGTTTTTTCTATATTTATTTACAAATATTGGGGTATTTTTAGGCCACGGAAAAAGTCCAAAACAGTAATTTTGCACTGTACTGGCATTTTACACCACGAAAAATTTAACGAACAGCCACTCCCCCTATTGGTCCGTTAGATCAAGGTTCCACTGTAGTAAAAAAAAAAATACAGGGGGTGCTTGGTGTACAACGATACCGACATTTCGAGGTTGCGAACGGCGTACAATAAATCAGTTTGTGTAGTGGTGTGAGAATACAGTATGTCGTCACACAGCACAAGAAGGCACGCTCAGTTACTGCTGTAGTTACTGGGTTTTTTTTTTGTTATAAATTAAAATAAAACAATACAAAATAAAAGTAAACAAGAAACAAAACCAAATAGAGGAAAGCATTAGATTAGATACCATTGTATGTGTTGAACAGTAGTAGGAAGAAGTTACTATGACAGATTACTTGAGCTTTCAATGATTTAGAACTTTCAACGAACTGAATATGCATGTTTTTAAATGTGGGAGGAAACCAAAGTACCAACAGAAAAGCCACACAAGCAGAGGGAAAACACGCAGGAAGGTCAGAGCCCGGATTTAAAACCCCAACCTGTGCAAACCACTCATTCACTGTGCCACCCATTAAATACTTGCATATGGAAAAATCTATTTGCAGAGATTATTTGCTGTCTACTTTTTTAAATTAAAATGAATAAACACGAAATGTGACTTTACCTCTGTGACTTCCATGACTTTGATAGCTGCCATTTGGCCTGTTTTGACATGACGACCCTGTTAGGAAACATGAAGAATGACTTTAGCATGAGCATATTTTAAGTAATACAATGTATTATGAACAAAATCATCAACTATGGGGAATAGTAGGGGTGCTCCGAACAGAGTTTTATGCTGCCGATTCTGAAACCGATCATCCATGAGTGAGATCTGCCGATCACTGCCGATACCGATCATATGGATTAGCTGTAAATTATTTTATTTATTTAGGGCGAGTGCTGGGGTTTGCTTTGCAGCTGCTACATGCCTGGGCAGTGTGAAATGGGGAGGGGATGCTAAACTAGGGCTGGGCGATTATGGAAAAACAATAATCACGATTATTTTGACTGATATTTAAATCACGATTAATAAATATAATTATTCTTTTTTTTTTCCTAAACTCAGAATTTATTTAGCTACCAAAACTCATCTTTAAATGTACAGAACTTAAAAGAACAATCAGAAAATAAATTACCTAACAAGTAATATAATATATTTATATAATATAAATAAAAAACAATAAACAAAAATAGTTATGGTTAAAAAAATGTGCCAATGATTTTAGCCATGACTGTATTGTCTATTATATTTGTTGAAAAAAATCCTCTCATTATTCTGGCATTTAGAAAATAGAAATAATTTTGGTAATCCTACTTGACCTAAAACATGAAAAGTTTAGTCTGATTTTATGTCACAGTGAGGAAAATAAACAAAGCTTGTGTCTTTTTATACAGTCAATGACTGTTATCTGCTGTTCCTGCTGTGTGTGCCTTGGCCTTTTATAGGGTCAGTGTGGTGTGGTGCTTGCATGGAGCTACTCCTTTAATGTAAGCAAAAAAAAAAAAAATATATATATAAGAAGAAACATAACAAAAGGACATAACTTTAATGAATTTGTTTTTCAAAGATTACAAAAATTTTTTTGTCCATGACTTGTTTTATTACCCGTCTGTAAGTGTTACTATGGCATTTGTGTGTGAAAATTTGTTATTTGAAGGTACAGTAAATCCCTCCTGTGTCAATTGCTAATATTAGCTAGCCCGTCAATAGGGTTTTCCATTGACTGTTAGCATTAGGATGGCAATTTCTAAAACGATGTCTTCTTGTATTTAAATATAAAATGAGGGTAATTGTTATTTTTGTGCGCTTAGTTTTACAGTAAACTCAAACTGGGGTGTCAATAAACAGCTCAAAGCACACTAAAATTTGATTTAATTGCCCAGCCCGGCACCACACAGCTCACATTCTCTGCAGGCTGCAAAATACAAGGCGCGGGTGATTGTTTTTTGGGATCGGCAATGAAACACATTGATAAACGAGCGCCCATCATGCCTTTTCTACGGAAAACGGCCGCTCATGATCGGTGACCGATCAATCAGAGCACCACTAGGCAATAGTCTGTTTAGCTGGCAACATATCCCATTGTAGAAGTTGTAATATATGATTGGCGTAATTGGGGATGTTGTCTCGACAACAACTCCACAGGGGAAGCATAACTCTCCTGAAAGGTGTATTAATGATTAGTCAGATATGAATGTGAATGAAACCAGAATAATTTCCCAATTTCTTCAAAAGCCAGGTTGCTCCAACCTTGGCATGATGCTTTTGAATGTCTTATCCCCCAGTCATAAAAAGCTTAACATCATATTACAATGGATCATTTAGTTACTCCAAGTCTCCAATTCATCCATCCATCCATTTTCTACCGCTTATCCAAGGTCGGGTCGCGGGGGCTGTAGCTTCAGCAGGGACGCCCAGACTTCCCTCTCCGTAGCCACTTCATCCAGCTTTTCCAGGGGGATCCAGAGGCGTTCCCAGGCCAGCCGAAGGATGTAGTCTCTCCAGCGTGTCCTGGGTCGTCCCCGGGGTCTCCTCCCTGTGGGACGTCCCCGGAACACCTCACCAGGGAGGCATTCGAATCAGATGCCCCAGCCACCTCATCTGGCTCCTCTCGATGTGGAGGAGCAGCGGCTCTACTCTGAGATCATCCCGGATGACCGAGCTTCTCACCCTCACTTGGGGCAGGATCTCATCCCCTACCTGGAGAGGGCACGCCACCCTTTTCCGACTGAGGACGATGGCCTCAGATTTGGAGGTGCTGATTCTCATCCCAGCCGCTTCACACTCAACTACAAACTGCTCCAGTGAGAGTTGGAGGTCACGGCTTGATGAAGCCAACAGAACCACATCATCTGCAAAAAGCAGACATGCAATACTGAGGCCACCAAACCGGACCCCCTCTACGCCTCGGCTGCGCGTAGAATTTCTGTCCATAAAAGTTATGAACAGAATCGGTGAAAAAGGGCAGCCTTGGCGGAGTCCACCCTCACCGGAAACGAGTCCGGCTTACTCCTGGATATGCGGACCAAACTCTGACTCTGGTCGTGCATGGACCGAACAGCCTGTATCAGGGGGTTCGGTACCTCATACTCTTGAAGCACCCCCCACAGAACCCCCGAGGGACACGGTCGAACGCCTTCTCCAAGTCCACAAAACACATATATAGACTGTTTGGGCGAACTCCCATGCACCCTCGAGGACCCTGCCAAGGGTGTAGAGCTGGTCCACTGTTCCACGGCCAGGACAAAAAACCACACTCCTCCTCCTGAATCTGAGATTCAACTTCCCGACGGACCCTCCTCTCCAGCACCCCTGAATAGACCTTACCAGGGAGGCTGAGGAGTGTGATCCCCCTGTAGTTGGAGCACACCTCCTCACCCGGAACATGAGCAAAGTTCTGTCGGAGGTAGGAGTTGAAACTCCTTCTGACAGGGGATTCCGACAGACGTTCCCAGCAGACCCTCACAATATGTTTGGGCCTGCCACGTCGGACCGGCATCTTCCCCCACCATCGGAGCCAACTCACCACCAGGTGGTGATCAGTTGACAGCTCTGCCCCTCTCTTCACCCGAGTGTCCAAGACATGCGGCCGCAAGTCCGATGACACGATCACAAAGTCCATCATCAAACTGCGACCTCGGGTGTCCTGGTGCCAAGTGTACGTGTGTACACCCTTATGCTTGAACATGGTGTTCGTTATGGACAATCTGTGATGAGCACAGAAGTCCAATAACAGAACACCGCTCGGGTTCTGATCGGGGGGGCCGTTCCTCCCAATCACGCCCTTCCAGGTCTCACTGTCATTGCCCACGTGAGCATTGAAGTCCCTCAGCAGAACGATGGAGTCACCAGCGGGAGCGCTCTCCAGCACCCCCTCCAAGGACTCCAAAAAGGTTGTGTACTCTGAACTGCTGTTTGGTGCATAGGCACAAACAACAGTCAGGACCCGTCCCCCCACCCATAAGCGGAGGGAGGCTACCCTCTCGTCCACCGGGGTGAAACCCAACGTACAGGCGCCGAGCCGGGGAGCAATAAGTATACCCACACCTGCTCGGCACCTCTCACCGTGGGCAACTCCAGAGTGGAAGAGAGTACAACCCCTTTCGAGAGGACTGGTACCAGAGCCAAAGCTGTGCATGGAGGCGAGTCCGACTATATCGAGTCGGAACTTCTTGACCTCACACACCAGCTCGGGCTCCTTCCCTGCCAGAGAGGTGACATTCCACGTCCCTAGAGCCAGCTTCTGTAGCCGGTGATCGGATCGCCAAGGTCCCCGCCTTCGGCCACCGCCCAGCTCGCACTGCACCCAACCCCTATGGCCCCTCCCACAGGTGGTGAGCCCATGGGAAGGGGGGGACACGTTACCCTATCGGGCTGTGCCCGGCCGGGCCTCATGGGTGCAGGCCCGACCACGAGGCGCTCGCCTTCGAGCCCCACCTCCAGGCCTGGCTCCAGAGGGGGGCCCCGGTGACCCACGTCCGGGCAAGAGAAACCTGAGTCCATTTTTTGTCGTCATCATAAGGGGTCTTTGAGCCGTGCTTTGTCTGGTCCCTCACCTAGGACCTGTTTGCCATAAAGCCCCGGACAACTTAGCTCCTAGGATCATTGGGACACACAAACCCCTCCACCACAATAAGGTGACGGCTCAAGGTGACGTCTCCAATTCCATCTCATAATATTTAAAGCAGGGTTGGTAAAACTGCAGAAAAAAATGCAAGTCCCTGTTTTGACTTGGAAAAATTATCCCTGCAAAAATAAGACAAAGAACCTTGACAGGATCCAGACACAATATTCAGAGAAGATGAAATTGTAATGAGAGGTAAGAGGCAGAGCAGTCACCCTAGCTTGATCGAGAGCAGAGCAGTCAACCTAGCTTGCGATGAGTGTTTTTGATTTGAGTCAGCAAAGAAATGGTATGTGACAACTCCTTTAGTCACACAAAGAAAAGTTATAACGCATCTTTTCATCAAATAAATGGAATTTTCGTTTGGTTACAGTTATGTCTTCACATTTTAATTCCCCTGTGAGAATTATAATAAGATTGGACAAAAGAGGGCCATGAGGATTAGAGAGTGTGACAGAGACAAAGACGAGGTGTAAAATGCAGTCAGGTGAAGAGGGGAAAATTGAAAGTGTTGTCATGTGTCAGGAAGCTGACACGATAATAGCCTATAGTAACTAGACAAGACTTCAAAGACTTGAAACTGAGACAAGGCCGAAAGCAAGTGAGAATGCTTGAAATAGAGCAGACGGCATGACAAATACCACTGGAGTCACTTTAACAAATACACAAGCATAAGAAAGAGATTCAGAAAGAAATATGCTGGAATACAAATATGGATACAGAGCCATTTACAAATTACTACAAATTATTGTATTGTGAAGAAAAGTGATCTCAACTTTTATCAATTTGCGTTCTAGACAGTCAATTCTTAACTGGTGACAATTTAGAACACAACATAAGGTGGGGTGGATTATGTGAACCCTTTGGAATTCCTTACATTTCTGCATAACTTATTCATAAAATGTATATGACAATTGCATGTACTGTATATGTGAAATATAGCACAGGATAATTTTACACAGGCTCAATGGTAGTTTAGTGACAATTTGCTGAACTGGTAGCCGTTTGAGAAACACTATGACAGCTAGTTGATATTCCTCTAACGGAACACCATGTATTTATAAAATTTAAGTGAAAGCTACTGTCAGGCCTACTAACCCTTATTCATTCTATCCTTGACATTATATCCATAATTGCACAGAATTCTGGCATATGAGCATGACTGTGATAAATAAGGAAATGGCCTTCCTGTCTCTCCTGTCTCAATGGTGTCTGTGAACAGTGTTGCCACCACAAGTTATAAATATGAAATGTTCTTCTTATTAACAGCATGTATAATTGACACAAGTTATAAATATGAAATGTTCTTCTTATTAACAGCATGTATAATTGACGCCCAGACACACACACACACACACACACAGTTCTCAGCCAGAATTAATGAGTGCAAAGCCCAAGCCCTTTCTGACACGGTCCAATACATTTCACACAGACTTATGTTCTACATTTGTGGAAATACTAGAGGAATCGGACATACACAAAAACATAGCGAAACACAAATGCTGTCCCTGGCACAAACGCACACACATCGTGTGAGAGTACCCTATAAATATTGTGCCAGTGAAAAGGTTACAATAATATATTCATACATATTTTAATTAGATACAGTTGAGAAATTTACAACACAGACAGCAAATGGACAAAAGTGACAAACCCTTCCCACTTCAACCTTTGCTACTTTCTGTGTGAAACTGTACACGTCTGCCTCAATCTTTTCTTTTTCTGGATTCTAAATAACAAACAACAGGTTATATAATTGTGAAATGAAATACAGTTATTCTTTTCTCATGTACAGTAGCTCCATTCTCATGCATGTACAATTGGGTGGTATGCATGTCTCATAATAACAAGAAGTCATTGTTGATTGCAAGCAAACCTCGAGAGAGACTGGATGCATCCCTTCTACCACAACACATACAAATGTCAGATGCGCCGTGTGTTTCTAGCTCAACCCATTATTGTACCATTTGATTGGTGTTGGTGTTTGATTTAAGTCTCACTACGAAACAGCATCAAAAAGGTAGTGCCTCCGTCCATTTTCTGTACCGTTTATTTCATTAGGGTCACCCTTGACAAATGTTGACACGCTGGAACAGTTGCCAATTTATGATTAAATGGTATCTACAGCATTTATTAAAATAGTGGCATTTACTCTACTTAATTAAATATACTTAAAAAAAATGTCAAATTTGACAAATACACTTGAAGCCCAGTCAGTGGCGGGTTTCCGCAAGCCTGGAGGTAGCAGGGAGAACACCTCCTGCTCTGGAGGGAGTTTTAGTTTTAGAGTTTTTAGTCCACAAAAAGTCACTTGATTTGTTGCTAGTCACTTTTTTTGAAAAACAGCCGGGAGAGGGGTTGGAATATTCACTAAATATAGCAACACCGTTGTTAAGTTTGCAACGCTTACATTGCTAAACCCGAGCTCTGCTCCTGGTCATCGTAGTAATGAAATCCATACTCTCCATTTGCCTGACACAGAACTGATCCCTCAAAACTAAGTGATTTAAACCAGAATGTGCCAAGTGGACATTAAGTGCAGTGTGATTCTTGATCCTTTGAGTATTTTGAAAGAATAATGTCAGACCTTTTATAAAGACACCTGGGAACGTAAGTGTTTTACATTGTAAAAAATAATAATGTCTGAAATAAAATGTCTCCTTTAAGAAAAAGTATTGAGAGAGTTGGTTACTGCCTATGAATGTTGGACGTCAGTGTCAAACATGTTAAACAAGTAACATTGTGACACCCTGTCAGCAACACACTCGGGTCATTAGCCGTTTTTTTCTCTTCTTTAGTTTTCATCGCTCTCTCTACCGCTTCCTTCCTCCCCTGTGCTCAGACTTTCTACCTTTCACCTCTGTCTTCCTTCCTTTATCCAGCCTTGCTCTTTCCCATGACTCCGTTTAGTCTTTATTTCTTTTGTCACACCTTACAATCCGAGACAGAACTTAGTTGGAAGATGTCCCCTACAGCCTCCTTTTACGGTTCGACCGCAAAAGAGAGGAAGTTGAGCTTTTGAAACTAGAAAGATTTAAGGAAGTGTAAATGATTCATGTTCAAGGATTGCATTATAGGACAGCCTGGCTTTGTACGTCCATGGTGTTTCACAATGATGTCAAACACATCAGCTGTGGCGGCAGCATGATGAGGAGGACTTAGTACGAGTGACCCTTGACCGAAAAAAAATGCTAAACGCACATGTTCTTGCTTCACACGCATATCTATGTGAGTGTCAATCATTAGTGATCAGTGTAAAAAACAGATGGCCAAACAATTTTTGTAGATCATAGTTATGTTTTCAATTTTAGCTCAAACCAGCAAAGGGGTGCAACAGTGGTGGAGTCACACACATGCACATGCACACGCATGCACACACACACACACACACACACACACACACACACACACACACACACACACAGTCTCTCTCTTTCTCTCACAGAACATAAGTGACTTGCATGGAAGGGAAGTTCCTTTTACAAACAGGGAAACGCCCTGTGTGTGTATGTGCATTTGCAGGCATGCGTTGAGACTACAAAATGATGACTCGACGATGAGTGAGATGAACAGGCACAATCTACCTTAAGGTGATACAATGTTAGATTGGTTAGAATTTGTCCTGTGTTTTGTGCTTGTTAAAAATAAAGTCAAAACAAGCAGGTCATCAATAATACCCTGAAATAGAATTCCATTTACAGTATTTCTGTTAAGCAACATTTATCTAAGAAGACGATCACACTTTTGAAAAAGGATCTTTCTCCTATTTGTCCAATAGTTCTACCATGTGATTATTACTGTTGAACATAATGCATCTTCCAGGGGATGGGGTGCATGCCTTGTGTGAATGTGTTAAAACAGAAATGAAAAAGAAACTGAATAATTAGATCACAGGGGAACGAGGTCAGTGTCTTAGACAGGAAATCCGGTAAGAGGTAAGAAGTGTCCTTGGGTCTTCTGACAGGCACTATAAAAACTCAAAAGGTAGAGTTTATAGATTTTAACATTTTTATTTTAACTTAAGATGGTACACATTTGATGTACCAAATAGTTTACATTTAGATTATAAATAAAATACACATAAGACACAGAGACGTTTTGGAACTGTCATTGCAATACTCTGATACCTCGATATTTTAGTTTGTCCTACCATTAAAATCTGATACCGGCCCATCCTTACCTAACAACTAGGCTTTACACCATCAGGATTTTTGGGACCGATCAGCGAGTTGAAAAAAACGATAACCGATCACGGAGCCGATCACAAGATGGGGGAATGTGTCTATTTAAACGACCTGTTCATTTACTGTACATACTTGTGTACTTAATTGTTCAAAACAATTATATTTACAATAAATAATGTAGCTTTGTTCATCTATTTATGCCAGTGAGGCATAGTGACAGACAGAACAAATGATAAATGGTCTTCTATTAGATGGCAGGAAGTGCATACAGTAATTAATGTATCCACTTTTTGTTTGTTGGTGTTCCGTGAGATGTTTTTAATTGTAAAATATGTTCCTTGGCACCATAAAGGTCAGATCGTGTATTCTAATCAGTCAGGTCAAACCAACATTACATGACAGAAATAATGGGTGCTAACTTACTGTAATTAAATTACTTTATTTTTAATTAAATTACTTCACCCACACCGAAACTTGAGAGCATGATTTGACAGAACGGCGGCATGTTTACGTCCAACTGTTCGTGGTGCCAGTAGCTTTCTAGGCTACATAACGTTTTGTTGCCTGCTTGTGAGCCATATCGTATTCAAAGTACGGTAACATACCTCAAGCAAGCCTTAAATGAACGTCCTCTCCTGTCCTGAGCACTGGTGACCACCAACACACATTTTTCCCCATTTTGTCCTTATAATACAAAGTCGGCGCGCTCCACTCTTGTTGTTGTCGGGACGGTAACGAGTGTATCCAGTCGCATTTGAGTTGACAAGATAAAGCCCAGTGATCATAAAAAACGCGATGCGGTGGTATCGGAATACAAGATTTTATTGCAGTAGTCTGACATAGTGCAATCGTGGAAGAGCAAATTTGTCTTGTAGTCTGCATTACGTGTTGTCTGTCTCAGACGTGTTGTCTGTTCCACACCGCTGACGTTTTTTGCATGTTTGTTTTTTTAATAACTTTATTTGCCGTCAGATATTTCCAATACTAGGTCAAAAGACGCTCGACAAGGCTAAAAATAAACTAACTTTTGGATTCAAATATACTGTGCCCGATGGCGACGCGAAGTAAATGTCTTTTGTGGAGCCGATCAATGACGTCATTGATTGGAACGGCGAATTATGACATTAAAGCCGATCAGCCGATCATCATAAAATGCTAAATATCGGCCGATACCAATCAGCCCGATAAAATCGGTGTAAAGTCTACTAACAACAATCAATTGTACAATTTTATTTTCTCTCCCAACGTTGTAAAAATACCTATATGCTGTATCTCAAGAGCCATAATAGATAAAAACATGCAAAAATCAAAGCATTTGGAGTTATAAAGGGGAAAACCCAATTTTTAGGCGGACATATTTTGGGGCGCCACCTTGGAATTTTGCATAGGTATTTTTCAAAAGCATGAGATTTCAAGGGTACATGTACCAAATGTTATGATTGTATCATGTATTCAAAGGTAGTCCAGTCATTAATGTATTCAAGGCAAGTCAGGTATTGACCATGACAGCACTGTAAGTATTAGTGTTATCAGCAAAGGCACTAAGTAGCAAAATGGCCTGTTTGTTTTATAATTTGCACTCACGTCTGAGATTAAATCAGTACATGAAAGGTGATAATGTCTTTAGACATGCTCTATAGATAAATGAAGCTTAAATATGTGATGAGATCAATGATGCACATTTTAAATGACATCACTGTAAAATGCTGCCTTCACCTGTTTTCCAAAAGGTCTGTTTTTAAGGACAAACCCTTGGAGAGCAAAAAATTAAAAATAAAAGCGAAAAAACTTTCTTGTTTCAAAGAAAATCATGACAAAAAAAGGGTGACTTTTTGGCACTGCATGGTTCAAGTGACACAACTGTGATTCTTTGCTCCCATGGGGCAGAATTACACTGTCTATGCGGATATGCGTTATTCAAGTGTGAAGACAAAAATAAATAAATAAATACATTTCCATTGGCTCTAATATCCACATATCAGAATCAGGCTTCATCTAAATGGATGAATATCCGACAGGGATCAGATATCTGTCAGAGTGACTACAGCGTAAACAGGCAGGGCGGATATGCCCAGTGATACCCTATGAATGTGAGTCTGTTTGGATAGGCACACATCACCAATCTCTGTATTTTGATTATGTCTATTAAAAAAACATAGACAAGTGCTTGAAAAAATTTTGCCGTGAATCAAAAATACAAAACTACAGTGAAAGTGTGTAATTATCCCATTATAACAGCGCCGACAACCATAGTTTGTGTGACTGATTGATTTAGTTTTACACTACATAGAAATGAGATGACACCACGATGTTTAAATACGGTTACACTGTGCCAGGGGCATCTGGTACAAATAAAGCGTGAATACAACACAACAAGGCATCACATTTAGTATTATAGAACATTCCAGCGAAGACTTCAACATAAGCAGTGTCTTCTCAATTGGACATACCAGAACAGTCTGTCACTTTAGATATAAACATGCATGCTAATTAATAGGAGTGTGCTGGCATTTTATACACGCAAATGCTTCCATTCATATGATGGGAAGCAGAAACAAAGTATTTCACATATCTTTGGGCAAGGGTAACAAGATTTTGTTCCTGAGTCACATAATCCTGGGGCCATGCTTCCACATCCTGTTTTTACAGATTAGGAAATCAATGAATTTGTGTCATAAGATAAAATATGTACTTTTCTACCCTTGTGTAAGAGAAACCTGTGTGTGCATATACACAAACCTCCCTGCTTTTCTTGCCACATTTCCTTTTTTCAGAAAATGAAGTGGCACTCTTGAGTCACAATCAATCTCATTCTTAAAGTCACTCAAATTCACACCACACTCACACATGTAAGGATTCATGGACGTAATCATTCTTTAACTTTCAACATCAATGTCAATTCATACCAACTGTAAAGCAATACAGCTAAACCAAAATCCCTCTCAAGTCATTAGCCTACTCAGGCTCAGTGGTTCTCAACTGTTGGCTCCTTGAGACCCGCATTGTCGTTAAGTCGCTATCCACTTTTATATGATTTAACAACAATAAAGAAACTCTATTGTTAAAAAAGAACTTATGAAAACATGTATACCATAGTTTTAATCAAAGGTACACTAAAGTACCTTTCAGATGACCTAAATAAGAAATTGAGGATTAACAACTGCAATTAAATAACACGAAAGCACAAAATATGGCCACAGAATATCTTGGCATAGACCTATATGTACATACTATACATATGTATATGTATATATATATATATATATATATATATATATATATATATATATATATATATATATACACACACACACACACACACACACACACACACACACACACACACGTATATACACACACATACGTTCATACATACATACATAATATCCATCCATCCATTTTCTGTACCGCTTATCCCCACTAGGGTCGCGGGTGTGCTGGAGCATATCCCAGCTATCTTCGAGTGAGAGGCGGGGTACACCCTGAACTGGTCGCCAGTCAATCGCAGTATATATATATATATATATATATATACACACACACACACACACACATTTTGTTGAAGCTTTGTAGGTGGAATTTTTTCCCATTCCCATAATTGCAAAACTACAAATGTGAAAATGAGAGTGAAATTTTACATTTTGAAATTGGTTGACAGGTCACCTACGCATATTTAAAAACTTTGAGGTCCGGACTTTTTCCCTGAGATATCTACTACAACCCGACCCCACCAATTTTTAATAGTAGATCCCTGATGTAGGTCATGTAGTTGAAATAAATGATGTGATTTACACCCTCAACCAACAGCACTGAGCTAAATATGGCTGTGACCACAAGCCACCACACTAATACATGCATGCACAAACAGATACTGCAAAAAGGAAGTGAACCAAACCCAGGACTTTTAAAATACCAATGATGCTGGCGTCTGTCGGTCTTTGTGTATTTTCTATGTCTCTTTCCTTGTAGCTAAAATAAGTTTTGCTTGAAGTGAAATGGTTATTGTGTTAACAGTTGTGTGTCCATGCTGAGGCAGTTGGATCATGAGATGTTTTTTTTAAATCAAACAGGAAACTTTCAAGAACTAACTTACTGCCACCTTTCAAGTATAGAAACAAAGAGATTATCACACATACTGTATGTGTATTTATTCAACCAAACTGCAAATGTTTGTCGCAGTGGTTACATTCGGGCTGATAAGAATAATCGAATAACCCAAATAATTCGATTAAAAAAAAAGTGGACAATGACATGGACTAATGTTACTAGAGACTCACACATCACTCCATAAAGAAATAAGTTGGCGCAATAGCAGCAAGCCAAGAGGAAACTGTGTGACACATTGTCAGTATGTAAAAGACGGAGAATGTTTGAAGTTTGACATCACTTCACACTTACAAAGGAAGATAAAGTGCAATGTGTCTATTGCAAAGCAGAACTAAAATAACACCCTGTACTACATCACGACGTCTACCCATCGCCAACACTAGGTATCAATGTTACCTAATTTAATATAGCCTACCACCGCTAGTTACAACATATTGTAATGCCCCCACAAGTGGTCACAGATGGATAGAGCCATCAGGCACAGTCAATCACTTTATTGAACAAATGGTAACAATATAAACATAATAAACTAATTTATACACAAGCTGCAAAAGCCACAACCGACGTCCAAGGAATCAAGGCGCAGACATTACATAACATTAGCTAACAACAAGCAACGACACTCTAATTTGCTTATGCACACCTCACTCACCAGGCTAGGCCCCGCCTTTTAAAGTCAGACAAATTTAAAGTCGCAGATGCTACAGTGTAGACGGTGAGGATGGCGACTCAAAGCGGACAAAAATAATACCTGCACTTCACATGCATATTTTGTATTGCTATTATTGTACTTTGTATTATTATTATTATTGTATTATTTGTACTATTGTTATTTAATAGTGAAAATCCATTTTTATCTGATGGTTTGATTAAATAATCGATAATCGGTAAACTGATCGATTCTTATAATATTCAACAGCTGCAGCCCTATATTCATTCACCACCTTTATTAGCCTGGCCCATGCCCCTCTTCTCCACAACATTGTGTGGAAATTGAATTATCCTATTTTTTTTAAAATCGGAGCTAAACCAAAATTTGGGGTAAGTATACAGCACTGAAATCACACAAAAATCTGTTGTTTGAAGAGCCATCGTGCATATGACATCCATATATTTCCTGGCTGCTCAGTACACAATGGCTAAGTCAACAAGTTGGCAATCATAATAATAATAATATAAAAGAAGAAGAATTAAAAGTACATCCCATTCGTCACCCATCATGGGGGAGTACCCATTTCATTTTGATAAAAATCGGTTTGTCCCTAGAATGGATTAATTCAATTCCCATTCTTTTCTATGGAAACATTTTATTTATTTATTTCCAGAATGTATACTGTACTTGACTGAAGTTAATTCACAATGAAAAACTTGTTTTAACATATTTTTAAATATTAAATGTACATAGTTGTCGGTCCTGTTGCAGAAGAGCATTAATGTGACCTTTCAACTCACTCAGGACAAAACTGGAGTAATATGGAACTCACCTTGTACACTTGACCATATGTTCCATTGCCAACCACCTCCACCAGCTCAAATATACCTGCAGGGTCCTACAAAATATTGGGTTAAGAAAAAGAACAGATAAGACGATTTCATCGATATACTGTGGCAAATATCAAGTAAAACAGTATGCACATTAAAAAGTAGGCTTTACACGATCAGGATTTTTGGGGCCGATCACCGAGTTTAAAAAAACGATAACCGATCACGATCCCAGATTGAGGAATCTGTCTATTTAAATGACCTGTTCATTTACTGTATATACTTGTGTACTTAATTGCTAAAAAAATTATATTTACAATAAATAATCTTTGTTCCTCTAAGCAAGCCTTAAACGAATGTCCTCTCCTGTCCTGAGTACCGGTGACCACCAACACACGTTTTCCCCCATTTTCCTTATAATACAAAGTTGGCGCGCTCCACTCTTCTTGTCATCGGCACGGTAACGAGTGTAACCGGTCGCATTTGAGTTGACAAGATAAAGGCCAATGATCGTAAAAAACAGGATGCGGTGGTATCGGAATACAAGATTTTATCGTAGTAGTCTGACATAGTGCAATTGTGAAAGAGCAAATTTGTCTTGTAGTCTGATCCGGGCATTACGTGTTGTCTGTGTCAGACGTCAATGACGGTATTGATCGGATCGGCGAATTATGACATTAAAGCCGATCATCATAAAATGCTAAATATCGTCCGATAACGATCAGCCCGATAAAATCGGTGTAAAGTCTATTAAAAAGTGGCATCCTAAAAATGCAGTTGTGGTAGAACAAACTGTATACTGTAGTCCATAGTTGTGGCTCATATTGCACAATGCAGTTGTTCCCGAGGGTGACTGAGGATGTGGAATTGCAAATCTGGATGACATTATCACTTACATGCTCTACACTTGGCCACTGAGGTTTTCTTCGTTTCAAATCAACATGGCTGTTTTTTTTTGTTGTTTTTTTTTTTTTTAAAGAAGGCATAACAAAATACATTTTCAACTATGACAACAGGTTAAAACAATTTCGTGTTGTTAATCGTTTCTGTCGATGTACACACACAAAAAATGCCTTCGTGTGGCGCGTTTGTATGTCAAGCCCTCAGACTTTCCAAAGTTTCCCAGGAAAAATGCTGCGTGTAAATACTGTAAACGAGTCACGCCAGACGTATAGTGACAGCTTTGAGTATTCAACAAATTGACACATATGTAACAATTGCCAAACATGAGATACAACGTGACTGTATACAGTAGGCTACTCAAAGAATGTTGACAATGACAGCGATAACATTAACACTGCGGTGAACATTTCCACGGCACCCACAACTTCACTTTTAGTGTTTGCATAAATGCTTATTTACAAGTGGAGAAATTATGTCAAAGCTTACCCTCAGCGCAGCAAGGTCTATGCTGTCCAAACTTCGAGTGGTGTTTTCTCTCGACATTGCTGCCAATAATGTTGTCAAGGCGTTGATGTCTGTGGTCAAGTCATGGACGACGTCGCTCTCTCTCTCTCTTCGTCAAACTAACGGACTTGTCTCTTGAGTCCATTCTCAAGTTTTGCTACAAGCATCAAGTTAGCAGGTCAGTCACACCACTTCCGGATGCACCTTTCACGATAAAATGCAAGCGCAGGGCGCACTGTCACTTTGGCAGTGATTATCACATTTTCGAGTACTTGTGTCACGTGTCTCTCAGATTTCGGAACACCGTCATGCATATTTGGTTTCAATAACGTTCATCTTTCAAATGTCTCACTCTTTAGTCCCTCACTGAAGCCTTTCTTCTGGGACCATAATTGTGAAATCCGCCTGCCTGATGTCAAGTTACTTATACGACTTCTAACTTGACGTGTTGGTCCCAGCGCAACAGTTTTCTACTTCCTTCTTGTCATAGAGCGCCAAGAAACACTGAACTTAACCTCACAGTCAACAAATCCCGACTCAGGGAAAAACCTTGATATCTTTCCCTCCAATAATATTGCTATGGATAAAAAAAATGCAATGTTAAACACAGAAGGACAGCTCTGAAGCTGTGCAAACACAAATTAGAGTAATAAGTTACAGGCTTTTGAGATAATGAATGAATTTTATTTAATTTTCACTGTACATAATATATAGATAAAATACAATAGCGACATCATGGTTGATGCAAAAATATAGTCTATGTCGATGAGTCATAGTCAGCATGGTAAAATAATAACATCTTTATGTGGTGCAGTTTGTATTGTGTGTTAGGACGAATACAGGATCATGGCAAAAAGATGGCAAGTCTTGTATCCTCTGTGTGTGTGTGTGTGTGTGCGTTTGTGTGCGTGTGTGTGTGCGCGTTTGTGTGCGTGTGTGAAGAATGCTCTCTCTGTGGTCTCACACAGTGGCCCTGTTCAAACCAGGGTCAGCTGCCGACACACACATGCATGCGCGCAGTACATGCGAAATTTGCGGTAAATCAATCTAAACAACACAACATTCTTCAAAACAGTCAAACAGCATTCCAGTAAGTAACTATCTGTTGCTTTTTCCAAGTTGCCATTACTTTGATTTTGTCTTTTTTCTTCTTCTTCTTCTTTACTGGTGGCACACGATAAGACCAAACTAAAACAAATGAAAAACTGAATCTCACTATTTACCGGACAAGCAGATTCCGAGGAATATAACTCATATGACTGTGTGGTTTTGAACAGAAACCCATGTATTATCCTCTAATCAGTAAGCAAACAATAAGTATGATTGTGGAAAGCAATGCACTAGAGCTGCTTTGATATTACGTACTGTTGAGATTTGACTCCCAAGTGCTCAAATGGAGAAGCTTGGTAATCAGTAGATAACACTGTGTGTGCATACTGGATTGTGTCTATTACTTGAAACACTGATGTTTTTAGGTGTATTAAAAGCGCCCGTCTTCTAGGTACAGTTTGAATTGTATTAATTAAGAATATAATACCAACTGTATTGTAATTGCCATATTCCAAAGATGTCTCAGTCTCAGTATGTCTACTCGATCACCACTTCACCTTAATATACAACCTGGTTGATGTTATGAAATGAAACTCAAAGATACTTTACTTACTTGTCAAAGAACATTATATTCTGTCCAAATAAAAAAAAGCAACGAAGTTGAATAGCTGATCCTTTGCAAACCCCAATTCCAATGAAATTAGGACAAAATAAAAACAGAATATACTAGAATGATTTGCAAATCGTTTTCAACCTGCTGTGTATTCAATTGAAAATACTACAAAGACAGGATATTTTATGGCCAAACTGATGAACATTATTGGTCTTTGAAAATACTCATTTTCAATTTGATGCCTGAAAAAAGTTTAAAAAGGTTGGGACAGGGGCAACAAAAGACTGGGAAAGTTGAAGAATGCCCAAAAAAACACTTGTTTGGAACATTCCTCAGTTGAACAGGTTAAGTGGAAACAGGTGAGTGTCATGATGAGGTATAAGTGCAAAATACTGTTCAGCAATTTAAATTGTACACCAAGCAAGAATGGGAAAGAAATTCCACATAAAAAGCTTCAACAATTAGTGTCCTCACCTTCCAAATGCTTATTGAGTGTTGTTAAAAGGAAAAGTCATGTAACATAGTGGGAAACATGGGCCTGCCCCAGCTTTTTCGGAGCGTACTGCAGGCATCAAATTCAAAATGAGTGAATATTTGCACCAACAGCAAAAAACAAAGTTTATCGGTTTAAACATGAAATATTTTGTCTTCTTACTGTATTCAATGGAATATAGATTGAAAGGGATTTTCAAATCATTGCATTTTGTTTTTATGGTTTACACAATACCCCAACTTCATTGGAATTGGGGTTTGGAGATAAGAGTTCTGTTGACCGTTGATCAACCGCATCATGAAGCAATTGAAGACAGAAAATGAGTGAACTACTTGGCTGCAACCAGCAGAGGCGCTGTTGAATCAGTCACAAGTAGTGTGCAGCCCACATAGACCTCTGCTATGGCAGCATTAATCTACTGTATACAACAATGGCATGAAAACAGGAGATTCTCCCACCTCTCGATTGCAACACTGCACCCTTATTAATAATAATGAGTTTACTCAAGCTAGCCAAGTTAGCAGGTCAGTAGTGTTCGCCCACTATTCATGGGGGGGTAGGGACCAAGCAAGAGGCAACAAACAATCAATCACATTCACACCTTTGGACAATTAGTCTTCAATTAACCTGACATGGATGCTTTTAAAAAGTGGGAGGAAGCCTTCGAAATCTGAGGAAAAACCCAATGTGGGAAATGTGCTAACCATGACCCAACCTGTCACCATTAAAACAATTGTTATCCATCCATCCATTCATCCAACCATCCATCCATCCCACCGATCCTCACTAGGGTCTCAGGTGTGCTCATTTTGAGCCTCTCTCAGATGACTTTGTGCACCCTGAAATCGTTGCCAGCCAATCACAGGGCATATATAAACAAACAGCCATTCAAACTCACACATACGGACAATTTATAGTTAACATTTAACCTATCATATATGTTTTTTGGGGCGGCACGGTGGAAGACTGGTTAGCGCATCTGCCTCACAGCTCTGAGGACAGGGGTTCAAATCCGCCTGTGTGGAGTTTGCATGTTCTCCCCGTGCCTGCGTGGGTTTTCTCCGGGTACTCCGGTTTCCTCCCACATCCCAAAAACATGTGTGGTAGGTTGATTGAAGACTCTAAATTGTCCGTAGGTGTGAATGTGAGTGTGAATGGTTGTTTGTTTATATGTGATTGGCTGGCGACCAGTTCAGGGTGTACCCCGCCTCTCGACCGAAGATAGCTGGTATAGACTCCAGCAGGCCCGCGACCCGCGTGAGGATAAGCGGTACGGAAAATAGATGGATATGTTTTTGGAATGTGGGAGGAAACTGGAGTGAGAAACTGGAGCAAAACTTGTTACAGCTAATTTCAACAAACAAAGTCATTAATACATTTAATAATCAGCCTTTCTGGTGAGTATGATGTATTTTATTTGTTTTTGTCATGTTATTAAATAAATCTTGATTCTTGAACTGCTCCAGATGATGTAAGCGGTGCAGTGATGTTATTTTGTTTTTGTATAGTATTGATCCATCCATCCATCCATCCATTTTCTGAGCCGCTTCTCCTCACTAGGGTCACGGGCTATAGTATTGATGGTTTGTATAATTATGATGTGGTAGTGGTATTAAGACGTGGATTAAATCAGGTAAATGCCCACAGAGGAGACGGGTATCTAATGCACGGCCTTGCCACTTCCTAAAAAACAAACTGATGAGTTTTGACACAGGATGAGCTTGGGGATGCTGCACTGACACTAAGAAAATTAAGCTTAAGTGCGACAAAATGGAAATACCCAGGCCATATTTCCATTCTGCACTACTCAGAGAATTTCAGAAATTAACTTCACAAGCTCCTAAGCCGTAAAATGAACATTACATTTCTAAATCAGCATTATATCCTCATGTAATGAGCCAACCAGGACGTGCCAAATGCTAATCTACGTGCCTCGCAGGGCTAATCAATCTTCTAACATTCATAAATTATACACTCACTCAACATAGGCACACCGGCATAATCTAATGAGACGACATCACCATTTAGCCTTTACGCTGGTGCTTACTTATTATTGTTTTATTTTTTATTTTTCCAAGTCTGATAGAGAACTGCACTGCATCATTTTAGTGCTGTACTTTCAAAGAATTTGGTTGTCTTAGGGCACCAATTAAAAGCCTAAAGCCAAGACACAAAAAGACAATTCAACAGTTTTGTGTACTCATGACACACAGTAAAATGTATAATTTTTTTCAAATCACTGCAAAGTTTTGTTTTTATCATTCTTTTTCATCATCTGATTGGATGAGATTTTAGTATCAAATGTACAACACTGCAAGACCACAAAATAAAGCAATGTTAAATGGAAACGTCCCTGATATTTTAGAACTTGAAATCCACACAAAGTAACTGTGTTTTACACACACACACACAGACAGACAAGTTCATCATATCCAGAATATATCTTGCAGAGATGGGCTGCTCGGCTCATCTTAACCCCCATTGTCACGTTATATTTATGAAAACACATTCAGAACAAAGAGTACACACTTTTATTAGAGCTATAAATACAGTGATCTTAGTAAGGAACATTATCTTTAGGATCTCATGTATATGACTAGAGTGAAAGGGCCTTGAATGATATGAGACCTCTGCGTTTCTGGATTTTAGTTAATAACTAGAAAGAAATAAATAAATAGCCAAGGCGTTAAGTCTTATTAAGTAAAGCTAAATATGAAAATACATCAAACATGACATCAGGATTTTCTCTATGATCGCTCAGAATTACGAATTTGTCGTTTGATTCAACGAAACTGGTAGTTCATTTTGCATTCACCACTAGAGGACGTTGTTGAATCAATATCACCGTAAAGTGCTTTTGGTGTCCCATCAAAATCACTAAGTTCAGTCATCAGTAAAATGTATCAGAATAATGAAACTCTGAGGTCTTATAAATAACCAAACGTTTGCACACATACCAGTGAAAAGTTACCATTTTTTAAATATCATTGGATGTACATGATTTTGGCATGTCCTACAGACTCCTCTCTTTACTAGTGTGTTTACCAATTGGTTAAATAACACTAACATTAACATTTTTATGCATGGTTTTACTACTGTTATTTGATTAAAAAAAAATAAAAAAACGAATCTTTTTTTTCATCATATTGAACATTTTGCATGTGTCCCTGAAATTGTTGTCATATTGCTAGTATGGGGTAGCTGCCCCTTTAAGAAACCCTCTGATGTTTTTTCAGTGATATGACTCCCAGCATTTTGCCCTTCTTCAATGAAAGCTGGAACAATGGATGATTGCTGAATACACATTTACACTTACATTTCAATATGTTCATTATATTATGTGTGTAGCTGGATGCTGTCAAGCTTAACATGTCCACTCCGTCATACTCGGATATCAACTGATCTAAAAACCTTTCAGAAAATAAAATTATATTATATTTGTTAAACAATACACAATCAGGTTGCTAACTAAATCATGTGGAGACAAGGCCCACCACGTGCTCATAAAATATTAACATTAGCCAAAATGTTCCCTCTGTCATTGTCCACCATGTCACCAGCTCACATATTTTGCTGTTTACATGTACATTGTCTGCTTGCAAATAATAATAATAATAATTTGGGAGCTTGACCTATATGCATTCCCAACATCATAACATTTACTTGATACAATAAATATGAAGTTCAATGGAAAATCTCAACACTTTGGGGTGAAATGGGAAAGTCTCAAAGGCACCATATGGTAAAATTGAAAAATCTGCGTTTTTCCCTTGACTCTCATCTGTCGGTTTACTAAAAAGAATGACTCCAAATGTAACTTCTTCGTTGCAATTGACTGGAAAATATTTGAAACATAGTCATTGTCTTCCCCTATTGCATTTTCCCCACTGTATGATGTGCTGCATTTTCTGTGTGCATTCAGTTCTTGCCATGCAATGATCCTGCGCTTACATCTATGGAAGAAAAGCCATTCGACACTAATTATATTTCCTGACAAGCTATAATTAGAATAAGGAATTTGCAAAGTATGAAATTAAATGTGAGGAGGCAGTCATCCAGCTCTTGTACCTGGCACCACTGCAGCCAGGAACACTTTTGTTGGGTCTTTCAAATGATGACTCAGTATGAAAGAAGAAGACAAGAAGGGGAGCAGAAGATATGAAATAGAAAAGGATTGAAGAGGGTGACTTGATGGTAAGCAGCATGCAGAGAGCTAGAAAAAGCATTACAATAGTAGGAGTCAGCCAATATATATAAAACAACTCATATGACTTTTATTTTTGTTTAAATTATTTCAACCAATATATCCAAAGATTATACAAAATAATTAGCGTAAATCATAAAACTATGGGGTGTCGTTTGTAAAGCGGCTCACACTTAAAATAACAGCAACATTTTGTCAGATTTAGCTTCAAACAGTGTTTTAAAAAAATGGTGTGAATTTTTTTGACACTACAAACACACAGCTTTTGTTTTGGCACTACCCTTTCTTGGATGTGTGGATTTGTATATTAGCTAAATATTTTGTTCAACCTGAAATATTTAGATTTAACATTTATATTTAATAATTATATTAAATATATATTTAATCAACCAGTTCAGGGTGTACCCCGCCTCCTGCCCGATGATAGCTGGGATAGGCTCCAGCACTCCCTCGACCCTAGTGAGGAGAAGCAGCTCAGAAAATGGATGGATGGATAGATATATATTTAACATTTGGTTTTCATATTTATATTTAATTTCAAGATTTATATTAAGATATAGATTTAACATTTATATAAAGATTTAACATTTAGTTTTAAGATTTGTATTTAAATGTACACTTAAGATTTATATATATTTAACATTTATATTTAAGATTCATATTTAGATATATATTTAACATTTAAATATATATATTTAGATTTGAGATTTAGGTGTAACATTTAATATTTGGATTTAACTAAAGTTGAAAAATATTGTTCTAAATGTGCAGAAAAGTGACTCGAAAATGTTTGTTTTTTAAACACGTTTTGAAGCTAAATGTGACAAAATGTTGCTGTTATTTTTGGCGTGAGCAGCTTTACAAACGGCACCCCATATAAAACCACCACTAAACTTTATATTGCAATTGGACATAACAACTCAATGATAATTATTGTATCAAATCATCTCAAATATCCAGAATTCATTGGTTCTTTTACTGTAAAGACAATCACTTTTGCATAATCAATCAAAACAAGTTATCTTTGCTTAAATATTATGGTAAGAATAATTATCTTTCTTATTTGTTAAAGCTTACAAAGAACAACACTGGTGCTCCCTGTCGACTGTTGGTAACCCATCTTTAAAGAGGAACGAAATGACACAAAACAGAAACTGTAGGGAAGAAATCATTCCTGGATAGATAAATGTGTACATTATTGAAGCTGTACAGATTATTGTAACAAACCAACATTGAAAAACTAAGTCAGGTAAAACTCTCCCCAAAGTTAAAGAGGGATAAAACTGTCAACAAAGCCAAACAAAATAAATACAAAATTGGAACATTTAGGAGAACCACTCCTTTTTTTCTATCTGTTACCCTATCAAATAATGACCTCCCCCAGTTTAAAAGAGGCTGCGACAAATGATTGCATCATTTAGTCTACCTATTGTTTTTTTTAAATTTTATTTTAAAATATTTAAATGAGTGATCATGCAAATAGAAAAAGCCACGTACTTTAGGCCTGCTGATTCGGGGTAAAGGTTTTCCAGTTAATCTTTTCACCAGTTCAACCAGCTGAACACTGAAGTAGCTTCTCATTTCCTTTGCTAACATCTTTCCTCAACAATTACGTAATCTGGATGTAGTTTACATACATGTGCATCATGTGGACTGGCTTTACAGTTGTTGTCATCCTTTTTGTCTTAATTTTATCAATGGAAATCTTTTGTGGAAGTCCACAACCTTAGTGTCTGATAGCCAACATAACATATTTACCTAATGTTAGGATGGAATAGTGTCCCAAGATTATTGTTTGAGATCATTTTATGACCTGAGCATTTTCTAAGGACAACCAAACATTCCAAGTTGTTAAGGTATTAAAAAAAAAATCAAATCAAAATAAAACATCCAATGTCTAGACCAACATTTTTTCCAATGTCCAACACTAGTACTGTATTAGGTCTACACTGAAAAAAAGAAAAGAAAATGATGAGAAGAAAATCAAAATATGAAAATGTGACATAATATAGTTAATTCCAATTTAGTAGTAGAATGAAAAGAATACGCATTGGTGTGTGATTTTTTTCCTCATTGAATTAACAATATTACTGCCTATGACTTGAGTCTTGTAACTTCTTCTTTTTTTTTTTTCCAGTGTGGCCCTAATACAATCCCATGGCTAGTGGATAACGAAATACTGTAGTGCTTAAATATTGTGGACCTTTCTCAAAAACATTTCCAGTTCAAAACATCAATAAATCCAACATGTCCATGCTTCTTATCAGGCTGCATATCTTCAGTGGCGTATCTACTTGTATTGCAAGCACAAATGTCCTTTTAAATCCTACTCACCATTTTATATCAGTCTGTAATTCAGTGGGAGGTTCAGTACAAATCTACAATCAGTTTAATGATCTGTAATGGTCTATAAGCAGTCCAAATATTGTCCAGTCCACGCGTTTTTGAGTATTTAAGCAGTTTTTGTTTGCAACGTGGGATTCAGAAACCCCAACCAGCGTCTGTACAAGGACCAAAAACCGTTGTCCCAAGTCAGTGAGAATTTCTTTGTAAACCAGTAGTCTTTAATCCAGTATCAGCAGAGCAATGTTTCTACCAGATATCAGAGCTTAGTTCTCTGCTGGTGAGTGGGACAAAGGTGCTGTTCAGGTGAAGATCGGGCTTCTTTCCAAGTGTGCTGCTCTGGGAAACCTGGGAGACACACAACATAACATGGTGATAAGCAGTCATCACCTTCAAAATATAACTTTGGCGTAATCTACTGTGCATCCTTAAAGAAGAAAATTGGTGCTGTGTCATATCATGAATCCAATGCAAAGGGTGTATCCTGTCACCTACAGTTTAGAATATATTTGCCTTGAAACATCACCACAATGGATTTGAAATAAAACAGATTGAAGTTTAAACTTTCCGTTTTGATTCAAGATGTTTTATAAATGGCATTTATTTGCCATTTAAAGGAGACATAGGTAATTTTTTCCCTCTGACATTCTGCCATCAAAATAAACAAAGGACAAATAATTACATGATACTTAATATCCACTTGTCACACTTTGGTTCTTTTTATTTGTTATTATTATTATTTTTGTCCTGTTCGGTTGTTAGGTCAAGCGGAAAGGAAGATTTGTATCCCTTTTATGCTGGAACAGTTTTATTGTGTCACAATGAACTTTTTAAGCTGCCACTGTGGTTTCCTTTCATTCTGATGGATATTTATTGAGAATTACAGTCATTCAGTCGAACAGAACAAAGATTTTAAAAGGGAGGGAACAGAAACAACAAAAAGGAGAGAGAGTGAAAAGGTAACTAAATACGATAGGAAAAGGAGACAATAAAAGACAAGACACTAGCTGTAAACAAGATGAGGAAAGTAAATCATTACATACCTAGTACAATGACACATTAGAATCGAGTGTTGTATGGGGCAGTCGTGCTACACCCTGTGAAGGAAGGACAGGACAACAATATAGGACAGGACAGGACAGGGACAGAAGGGGAAGCATGCAAGACAGGGGACGTGGATCCGGCTGTACAACTGAAGTGTGCTGGGAGTGGTTATGTAAATTATACACATCTATAGGATCAGAGTGTAACTGAGAGGACAGCCAAGAAACTTGCATAGTCATAAGTTATTTGTCAAAAGGAGTGAGTGGCCCCCCACCCAGCGAATATAAGTCCCAGGGGTGTGTGTCTGCAGACTTTTGCATGCACAATAACCGTCAAAAGTGTCCTGTAATTGCAATGCCTTCACCGCGGGAGCTTAGGACCCCACCCCATCCAATCGAGAGGGGGGGTCGGAAGTGAACTGAAGCTTTAAATAGAACCACAATTTTCTAGTTTCTTTCACAGTAAGATCTCCTCACTCACTTGAAAATTAAACTAATATTCTGTTCCATCCATCCATTTTCTGAGCCGCTTCTCCTCACTAGGGTCGCGGGCGTGCTGGAGCCTATCCCAGCTGTCATCGGCCAGGAGGCGGGGTACACCCTGAACTGGTTGCCAGCCAATCGCAGGGTACATACAAACAAACAACCATTCGCACTCACAGTCATGCCTACGGGCAATTTAGAGTCTCCAATTAATGCATGTTTTTGGGATGTGGGAGGAAACCGGAGTGCCCGGAGAAAACCCACGCAGGCACGGGGAGAACATGCAAACTCCACACAGGCGGGGCCGGGGATTGAACCCGGGTCCTCAGAACAGTGAGGCTGACGCTCTAACCAGTCATCCACCGTGCCGCCATATTCTGTTCCTTCAACTTCAAATATTGAGTTGTTACTTTTAAAAATATGCAATGAAAAGTGTTCATGGATGACAGCAAAACTATTTTGCTTGGTGAATAAATAAATTATTGAAAATATGTTTGTGAAAACCTACACTTAAGCTGAATGTCTACATTTCAATCACATTTTGATTGCCTTCTTTTAAATCCATTTTGGTGGTGCATAAAGGCGAAATCATAAATACTCCTTGTCCTTTTCCAAATGCATTTGGACCAAACTGTATGTAACAACATTACATAGAAAACATCTACACCCAAGTCCATCAAAAGTACACAAAAATATAAAGGTGGATGAAATTTTCTTTCTACATTTGTTTTATCCAAACAGACCTCTTCTTCCCCAGTCAACTGCCCTGAACCCCTAGGGAGAAAAGAGGGGTTTTAGTTGAAATAGGTTTGAAATCTGGGGACATGTACACAAACAAAAGCATTAAGGGTTAATAAATAGGATATGACTGCTAGAAGTTAACTACCAACTGACACAGATCAGTGGAAGTGCCTTTTCCCCACCTGTCCATTCAGAAGTGTCATGGGGATGTTGCAGTAGACGTGGCGCCCCCCAGGGCCCAGAGTGGAGAACTGCATGGTAGATGGAGGCGGGAGAGGAGGCGACAGAGCAGGAGGCTGCGGGGGAAGGTGAAACTCGTAGCTACGGCAGAAATGCCTCATTTGGGCTGTTGTAGCCATGTGACCCCCTCCGACAGGCAAGGTCATCTGGTTGTAGTCAGGGATCTCTGTTGCCAAGGAAACCTACAGAAGAAAAATCAGAATGTTCTTGTAACTTTTGTCATGCAGTATGACTCAAAATGGCAATTCAATTAACATCATGACAAGGTGGTTTTGTCGGGCCCTGCATTCAAGGTTATCAAATAACTTATAAATGGTCAGAAGTCATTTTGCAGTAGGAGACATATTTAAATAAAGGAAAAGTACAGACAAAGATTTCTTAAAACCAATGACAAAAGATAGTTTGAAGAGACATAAGCAAAGATGATAGTTTAAATTTGGTTGTGGTTTCACGTTAACAGCTGACCTGATGATGTCCATGCCGATTCTCACTTGGAGGCACCAGGGATGCTGAGGTGGTTGTCATGGCAATGGTGGAAACGGATGTCTGTAGGTCTCCAAAGAGGCCCTGCTCACCCGAGTCCATCACCTGTTACCACGGAGCCATGTAAGTTGAGTAACTCTTTTACATGTAAATGTAGACAATGTATGACAAATTAATAGGTCATGTTAACATTTGGAAGGATAATGTGGAGTGAGCCGGTGATTGTGAATTTCACAACATGAAAGTCGACCGGCAAGGAGATGTTTGTGTGACTCGGTGGTCCACTCGACTACATTCCAGACTTTCCAAATCAAAAGTTAGCATTTTGTGTCATACAGTCAAATCGGTGCCCCGATGAAAGACTTGTTACCTACAGTATATTAGCTTGCTTGCTAGCTATTTGAATGTAGTGAACAAAGCCACTCACTGTTTTGCACACATTTATGGAACATTGTTTGGAAAATGATTGATCCTAGCCTCAGAGTTTTGATTTAAGGTTTTGGTGGGCCTTAGGATTTCAAATCGGGCAGTTCGGGGACTCGTTGGGCATGACTGGGTTAGTGTTTGATTCCAAAAATGAAGAGTATGAAAATATTGAGACAAGGCGGTCGGTCAAATCCACCTTATTGCTGTTCAGTCTACAATGAGTCACTGAGCAAGATGAATGTTCAGTATTCTTATGAAAGGTTCAGTTATGGGTGCTTATTGGCCCATAAACTGAAAAGCCCCTTCTTCTTGGACTGACATTGTTAAAGCAGACTTTACATGGATGAATGAACAAGTTCCCCCCCCCCCCCCCCCCAAAGTCACATGGTCCTAAAGTTTGAGGGTGTTTTGTAGGGTACCAGTGTTGATGCAGCCAAAATTTATGGGAATTTTCATAATGTCATGAATTTTATAGCATCGTGAGCCTTTTGGGGAATATGTAAGTGTCACTTTTTTTGTACAACTTGTACAAGCTTTCAGCTAAAGAGGACACGCATAATCTAAGATGCTCATGGTTTATAGACATTGCAATGACAATGGTTTGTCATAAAATATGCACATTAGGCAATGTTCCATTCCTTCAAAGACAACAACGATACTGGCAGTTTAACTCAGTAGTTTCTCAACTTAAGACCTCTGAGTTTTTATGAGCCGTCACTTGGCCATTTTTTTATCTTGAGTTGTGAGCAAAAACTTTACAGGTAGCCATGAGCGCTAGGTAATGGCCAAACTCCACCGCAAGCAGTAGTTTGGCATATAGTGAACAATTCTTCAAGGCCAAGTGGCTCAAGAAGCAGAGGCTTCGAGCTGTTTATTGACACTCGCAGTTAAAATTGACTGTAAAACTAACACAATTGCACATTGTGTATTTAACTAAACCACATCACGTTGTTTTACAAAAGTCTGCTATCTTAATGCTAACACAAAGCAAAATAGCATAAATGCACAAACGAAACTAGTATCAATGTTGCGGTGTTATAACCCTTCCAGCAACAGATATTTACACAAACAGTGCAGCACCACATGCAGACAGACAGACACCATAACTACACTCGAAGGCATATATTCTTTATCCTCTGTGAAAAACAACTAATTTCATTGCAGCTTACTGAGCTGTTGTGACTGTCTTCTTTGTGTATATATACTGCCTACTGGTGGCCAAGGTCCACACACCAGAAGGTGTTGCACAATGAATCATGGTGCAAAAACAAAAATTATATTATTACTGTATGTTTTTCAATGAATGAAAGTTCATGAACTAGTTAATATTTTGGACAAACGTGAATTGAACGAGGTGTATTTCTGCCCAATTTAATGTTATCGCGAATGTGCTCATTCTGGCGTCTCTGAACAGATTTTGAAAGCTGGGTCAGTTTTTTTTCCCCCCCATTAGACTGCTGGGTTTTGTTAGAGGTGTCCAACAGCAAACCCGGTGTCACACTGCTAACTAGCCTTCATATGTCGGGGCACAAAATCGTATTTGACAAAAGTGGTATTAGGCATAATAGGCAGTGTTTCCCCTTTGTAATTCGCCGCGGGGCTTACTGTAGATGCATATACAAATCCCTCGAGAGTACACACATAATGGAGGGAGTTTAGTTAGAGTGTTAGGCAGTTAGAGGGACATAGCTACAGTAATATCTATTTTTCTACCTCAGACTGTGTTTGTGTTTGCACATTAAGGAGTACAGTCCTGTTTTTGTTTGAAATTCTCATTAAAAAAAAAGACCATTTAAGTTTTTCCTCCTGTTTTTGAGACTGAAGGGTAAAAGCTGGAGCTGGCTACTAGTGTGGACTGAATGGCTTGCAACACAGGGGAACTGCCAGTATTTTGAGGGTAAATAGCAGCAACATATTGAGAATAAAAAAAAAAAAAAGAAGAACTTTGAACTAGTTGATTTTTGGAACAGTGAACTGATCATTGAACTAATCCGTGTGGAAAATGAACTTTCCCTACACTGGTTAAAACACATTGTTGTTGCTAAAATATCTTTGACAATTGTTGGTTGCAGAGATTGTATTCATTTGACTGATTATTTACCTGACGTCTGGACAAAGTCTCTCTTCGTTTAGCAGGCATCTCATAGACCACCTTTTTCCAAAACTTCGATGACAATTCATTGCTCTTTGGACCCCTCCATTTGATGATGGATAAAACCTGTGGGGAGGTAAGGAGATAGTTTACTCTCTCATAGTTTTGTATGACAAATCATCCACTGTGTTCACCATTCTCTGAATACCTTGATTGTATGTTTAAGTGCTTCTACGTCTTGATAGTTGATCACACTCTTCAGATCTGCACATTCTATCATGATTACCTAAGACACACAAGTAGAACACTCGAATAAGATGACCAGTAATAAAATGTCTAAATAGAGCTTGTAAAGATAAGCTTGTATTACTTATTTTTGAACTCTTTTGACCCAACTCCTTGTTGTGGAGCTACATGGGCCAAGGCTGTCGCGTGTTTTCCCATGAGTTCCCGTGTCTCTTGTGCTTTCTGCATTATTGTTTCTATTGTTGTAATTGAATGTACAAAACTGAATTAAAATGTTCCTTAAATCTATGAAACTAACTTTTCGAGTTCGATTAGTGTTCCGGGTCGGAGTGTGTAGCTTGGAGGTTCCACTATAAAATACAATGATACCCTTAGAAGTCAAAAATTGATGTAATGTTGGTTTACCTTGATTTCCCCAGTTACCAGCATGGAGTGGAGGCGTGTTTCGATCTGAAAGATGCTCCAACCTCTCTTGGCCACAAACTCTGGTGTCAAAACAATGATCAAACGTCTGCTCTGCAGCACACTACGAGCTAGGTCCTCAATGTATGCTGAGAGAGTGAAGAATAGAGAGAGAGAGATGGAGCCATTCAATTGTGAGTTGCATGTGTTGTCATAAAAATGGGCAAATTAACAGAGTTGAAAATGCATTTCCATGTCATATTTTTACTTTTTTAAAAATTTTTAATTTAATTTAATTAATTTATTTTTTTGACAATTGTGCAAAAAGATGCAGAGTCCTCTAGCACTAAGAGCAGTTCGAATGACTAATATTGCAATAGTCGGGTGCAATGATCATTGTGCAAAGGGCTAGATACAAATTGCTGGGTCTCCAGAGTGCTCTCCCACCCATCTAGCCGGAAATTAAACAAGAAAACATTTTCTTAGCTGCCCCTTTCTAAAAATGTGTCTGTGAGCGAGCAGTTTGAAATGTTAGCATCTGTTAACTGGCACATACTTGAATCTTTGGTTAAATTGTTGATGGAGGCTGGGCGTGGTATTTGTGTTGAGCGATGTGTCTGCTGCAGACGGATTCAAACCATACAATTGACAACTGTAATTTGTTTCAACTTGGTGATAAAGCGCTGCCTTCATGAGAGAAAATATAATAGTTATTTGAATGGTTAGGCTTTTATCTTTATACTCTGTGCTACTAGTAGCCCTGGTTTACAGAATAGAGGGACAGAAAGAGCAGTGGTTCATTTGCATTTGACAGAACGCCCCCCTGCTCGGCCACCCAAAACTGAGTGACTTCAACCAGGGTGAAACAAGTGGATGTCAAGTGTATTATAATTCATATTTTGACAGAAAAATGCCAGAGTCCTTCATTAACTTACCTGCAAACTGAAAAAAAGCAACATTTTCCTTTTAGAACAAGAAATTTGCAGTCAATGGTTATTGTTCTTTATTGATTATAGTTTTGTCCTACATATTTCTACTGTATATTGTCACCACCGGCACGGTGAGAGACTGGTTAGCACATTTGCTTCACAGTTCTGGGGACCGGGCCCGCCTGTGTGGAGTTTGCATGTTCTCCCCGTGCTTGGGTGGGTTTTCTCCGGGCACTCCGCTTTCCTCCCACATCCCAAAAACATGCGTAGTAGGTGTATTGAAGACTCTAAATTGCCCGTAGGTGTGAATGTGAGTGCGAATGGTTGTTTGTTTCTATCTGCCCTGTGATTGGCTGGCGACGGGTTCAGGGTGTACCCCGCCTCCCGCCCGAAGATAGCTGGGATAGGCTCCAGCAGCCCGCGACCCTAATGAGGATGAGCGGTGAAAGAAAATGGATGGATATTGTCACCACCTAAGTTGATGCAGAAGCCTTCCTAAAAATGCCTTTTTTAATGTTTGTAACATCGCTTATTGATTTTCAAAAAAGTAGGCCCCTAAAGCTGTTCATTAAAACAAGATTTGCATGAATTGCTAAAATAATAAAATTTCTAGCAAACCCACTGCAATTTCACACTCGATAATTAATTGGCACAAATAACAGTGAACATTAGTAAAATTAGGTTTGCTTGCTTTTTATTTAATGGTTTCCTTCCTCCATTTCTATCTTTCTATTTTTTTAAGTCTAGTGTTTTTTTTCTAAAACATATTAACCTCCCCAACTCCTTATTGCAAATTGTTTACAGCATTAGGGGCACTGATGGTTCTAAACAATTTAACTGGGGTGGGTGGGCTGGGGCTAAGGGTTTTGTCAGAGGGGCACGCACACCCACTCACGCACACATCCCTATTTTCAAAGGCAACAAAGAGTAGTGGAGAGGAAAACAACATTTCAGCAACACAGTAGGCCTATATAAACAACATTTGTTTTAATCGGCCACCGTTGCGGGCTTGCTTGGTTTTGTGTTGGGTAAGGTTAACTAATGTTAGCTAGTAGCATGCAATCAACTGAAGCTGTCATTAACGCCTGCTCTGAGAGTTGGCCATCAAGCTATGCCCACAACTTGAAAAAAATTCATCTTCCCTGTGTAATGTGTTTTGTGTTATTTGGGCTACAGTGTCTTGCCGTATGGCACCACACGCATTGCATTGCGTTGCGAGGCAGCGGCAAACGGGACGGGATCCGCCGTGGCCCATTGCCAGCCCGACAGCGGATTGAGAAGGCGCTGGAGTTGGAGTGGGAGCAGTTGGCGACCGCACATTTCGGGGCGAGGAGGAGGAGGGAAATAAAAATCATCCAGATGGACCGGTGCTTGTCACGTGGTTGTAGCCGCTTCTGGGCAGCCACAGAAGCGCGTTGACCCGCTTAATTTCAAAGGAGGAAAAATTGTCCTGGTGGCGCAGCTTATTTGTCATTATGAGAGGCTGCTTCACTGCAGCCCGTGAGGGCCAGTCTAATGTGGATCGCTAGGAATTCTCCTCTCCCCGCTTAGAGTTCTGAGAGAGAGAAAAAACGTTTTTGATCGACAGCTTAAAGTTCTGGGGAGGCGGGATTTTGAAAACATTTTGTGACATGCCCACAGCATTTGGAAGCTAAAAAAATTTCTCAATTCTTGAGCATTTTGGGGCCTGATTTTACGTACTTTTTTTATCCATTCTTTCATTGTCCGGCTTGTTAACAAGACTTTTCTGTGATGTGTCAAATTTACAAAGACATTTTTTGGTTTGTTTGGGGTCTCTTAAACTTAACAGTGACATATACTGCAATTTATAATACAGTACAATACTCTTTGGTAATTTTGGTAATTTATTGGAGCAGCTCTGGGAAAACCTTATCTTAAATTGTCGTCTACTAAATTATTTCAGCATTGTACTATTCCTCTGCCACCCAAAGAAAGAAAGAAAAAAAATCATAAAAGTGGTTTGTGGTCAATATTTTCATGATTTAACAGTCAGTGCAGATACCGGGGTATGCAGACTGTTTCGGAACAGTTTTATCAACTTGTTTTTTTCTGTTTGCAAGTTCTGTCCTCAAACTGTCATTTTGGAAACTTAGAACAACAGCTTTACTGTTACCAGCTTCACTGGTAAGGATAGTTTGGCAGATGATACAGAAAACCATTCACACGTGTACAGTGAAAAAGATTAATAGAAGAATGATAATCCCTACTACACGCAGAAAGAAATCATTTGCAATCAAACTGTTTTCGTATCCTAAAAAGACTGCGGCACCCCCATCCCGTGAATCTGTCATAGTGCTTATGTGAGTGAGGTCAGAGCATTGACAGATAGCGCAATAACAGTCAAATTTCCCCCTTGAGTTGGACTGAGAAATGGCACATAACCCCAGAAATGATGACAAATGGTGTGTGTGTGTGTGTGTGTGTGCCCATACTCTGTGTGTGTGTGGCTGGATGGGGAAGTTAGAATAATGTTGCTATGGTTTACATGACATGCAACTGTGACAATACACACACATATATATGCATATAGTGTGTGTCAATACCCATTGAGTTAAGATGAATTTACACATACATTCTTATTTATTTAGTCATAGTGATGGACTACGGATATTTGAGGAGACTATGTGTGTGTGTGTGTGTGTGTGTGTGAGAGAGGGAGGGAGAGAGAGAAAAAATGGATAGAAAGAGCAAGAGAGAGAGGCTGGCTCAATGGCAAGATGACTGATGGATACTTACTACTGCTTGGAATGAGATCTCTGTTTGGTAGAAACAGCTTGTATCCATAGTGTTTCTCCAAGACATCAGGCAAGATCTCCAAAGCAAAAGTTTCCTCATCGCTGCTGGTTCTGCAGTAAAAAGCAACACAAATATGTTTAATGCAAAATCCTCTCCATAAATGATTTAAAAAAAAAAAAAGCAAGTACTGTAAATATGATGTGGTACATTAGCGAAATTTCAACATCATAGTACCAGCTCAGTTTAGGGCTGTTCCAATTCAAAATCACACCACACTGAACATTTCAATCGGAACAAGGCATACTAATAATCGACAAGAAAAGTTCGCCAGTATTTACTTCTTGGCATGTGGCTGTTGAGAGGAATTTCATTCAAGAGGAGGATGAAGGCAAGAAGAAGACTGGCATGAAAATATGTTGATTTTGGTCATTTCTTGCAGTGTCTCATCCAATGTTAGAATTATGATTCCTCTGATGAACGACCAGTGGTGTTACCTCACTCATAATGTACTGTATCAGCTTGACACACTTCAAACCACGGCTGAACATATACTATAAACAGTATCTCGCACTACTTGGTTTTCACAATGTAAATGTGTCAATACCAGTGAAAGCCCCGGAAAGCCGATTATGTAGCATGTGGTGAAAAAGGGGAATATTTGCTATCAAAATTAAATTATGTGTTTCGTACGATCACCACTACTGTTTATAATATTTTTTTTGCAGTATTATTTTATATACTACAAAACTCATGGATGAAGAAAAAAAACATTCGGTCTTTTTGGATTAGAGGATTTTAAGGACTTCAAAAATTGTTCTGAAGTTACGTCATTTTTAAATAATCAATGAATATTTCTCTATTGCTCTGCAGCAACCTGGAATGTTATAGTTTTGAAGCATATAGCCTAAAGGCATGTGGCGGGCAGCTCGTTGGGCTCGTCTAACAATAACGTTTAATAATAATACAGTATATAAGAAAACAATTATAGATTTCACTTTAAAAATATATTTTTTTATCATGCAGCGTGTATTGACAATGCATAGAACTGGGACTTCCTGTTCTCGTTAATTTAAACCCAGCACTAATCTGTACTTTTAGTGGACCGGAAATTGGATTTATGTGCGTGGACCACAATTTAGGCAGGCCGGTCGAGCTCCCGAATGTTTGGCCGGTCCGGTCCGAAAGGGGAACAAGTAGATTTGGCGGAAATGGAGGAAAGAAAAAAAAAGAAGAACAGGATGAAAAAAAGGTTCCCAGGCAGGGCAGCCGGAGCCCGTATGTCGCTGTTCACAAGACTTTCGGAGCGGACGTGTGCTGCCCGCTTCCTTCCCAGGCACCCCAGAAGGGTAGCTCGGAGCGCTGGCAGGGTGCCCTGCGGCGGGGAAGGGTCCGATGTTTGCAGTGAGAGGTGGGGCGTCCTGGCTGAACCAGTCGTCGAACGAGAACCCGCAAACAAAGGGGGCTCCAGCCTTTAAGCTGGGCAAAAGGGGTGGTTCCCCCCACCCTCTTTTCCCCCTCCAGGGTCAACAGGGAAGATGGACCGCCTCTTAATGTTACTTTTCCATTTTAGGATTATTTTGTGCTTTAAAACCAGTGGGATAAAATATGAATTATTGGATTTAAGATAACGAGACCATTTTCCAGCCTTGCATTGTCACGCGCACATCCTCTTTAATCCCTGTAACGAATATTTCAATTGTATGCGGTTGTTGAGAAGACTGTTATATTTGCAATGTGGGATTTGTGTTGTGTCTGTTTGCAATTGAGTTGGTTAACCCCACTTAATGGCCTACTTAGGCAGAAGAGTAGGAAATACATGCATTGCACCATATAAGAAAACATTGTTGAATCCAGCATGTATGCTTACCTGCCCAAAGAGTCCAGATCCACTTTGGTATATGAGAGATAGGCATCATACTCCTTGTTATCTGATCAGACATGCAGAGAAAGAAATGAACTAGAGTTTCATACCAGGAAGCATGCAAGCATTATGCAATTTTAACCTTCAAGAAGGCAATGACAGTAACATACCTGTATAAGTATTTCACGATTTGCCTAATAATGGAAACTTGATGTTTTTTTTCTTCTTTACAGTTGTTCTTTAATCAACTTTGATCTTTTAACCAGACCCAGACTAGGATGATCTATACCCAGCAGCTGAGAACAAGTTTTGTGACACTGGGCAGCACATTTCACTCCAGAATGCTTTGATAGTATTGAGATCTCATTGTACCCAGCACAGATTCAAGACACCTTGTGTAGGATGCAGCAAAACAGACCCACAAGAGAAAGTAGCCCACTCCGTATTTCACAGTAGGTACAGCGTTCTTCTTTGTATTCGTTTGTCTTTGTGGATGTTTGCATCTGTAAACATAGAGCTAATTTGACTTGCCAAAAAGTTTTGATTTTGTCTCATCTGCTCAAAGGACATTCTCCCAGAAGCTTTGTGGTTTGTCTCAGCCTTTTTAGAAATACAAGACTCATCACTTTCAAGTTATTTCCATGACCATTCTGAGCTTTTCTTTCTTTACAGAGGGGTACAGACAATTTTGCCTGTATGTTTTTATCAAAATATTTCCTATCCTCCATTTGTCTTCTCAGTTGGGTCCGATGGCAGCTTGCTCATGGCTGGTTAACATTTATTTTTTATATTGCTGATCCTGTTCAGGATTGCGGGGAGCTGGAGCCTATCCCAATTGACTTTGGGCGAAAAGCAGACTATACCCTGATTTGGTCACCTAACCGAACACCGGACACACTCACATTTACAGCATCTCTAAGTGGGAAGTAAACCCAAGCTGCTTGAGCGGGAATCAGGCGAGTTTATATTGGCACAGATTCTTACAGCAGCGGCCAGTAAAAACACAAGAACAGATAGACAAAAGAAAACTTACCATCTTCAGTTTCATCACTGCCAAAATGTCTCCTGTAGCACAGCATAATTTCCAGGTTGTAACATTTATAAAGCGCTGTTAGGACTCCTAGCAGCAGCAATATGACACCCAGACCACCAGCCAACTCCAGACGATACATATCTACAGTCACAGAAAGAGGGAGAAAAGGAAAGAAAATTAATCACTTAATATCGGTGATTCATCATTATTAAAAATAATCTAAAAAAAAAAATCAAAGACCCAGATAATTTCTCATTAGTCACAAAGCTCTAACTTCCTGTACTGTATAGAAACACAAAATCATACTGTAGCTTTTTTCTTTTTACATGTCTCACTGTCAATAAAAAAAATCTGATAGTCTACACAAAAAACTATATTGACTTGAATAACGTTCAAATGTGCAATGATTCATTCATTCATCAACAGAAATTAAGCAGATGCTGATTTTGTCTTTTGATTTGATTTATCTAGCCATTTAACATTCCCACCAGTATAAAAAAAACCCTGTGATTTTAATTGAAAGGAACTTAATGGAAAAAGGCACAATAAAAGTGTCAGATGTGATAAATCTGTGAGATGAAAAAAATCAGCTGGGCGTTCACTCAAATTATTCATTAATGTTTGACTGCTTTATTTGATCATTGACAATTCTCTCAGAACATAAGTTCAACAGAGACATCAGACAGTGAATGACACAAGTAATAATTTCAGTTTGATCGCGTTTTTGTTTCGGTACGATGAAAGGAGCACTACAAGCATGGTGGTCCGCCATCGTGTCACTGAAGCGTCAGTTATTGCTTGGCATATTGTGCCAGAAGTTTGACAAGTGAGTCCCAACCATTGTGCCGTGATACACTAAGGTGCCATGAGAGGATCAGTAGGAAATTATCTAATTTTTCTTAGTTGGTCTGAAAATAATTATTTATTCACTAAAACACAGGTATCTTTGTTCATCTATCTATGCCAGTGACATACTGTATAGTGATAAGCAGAACAATTACATACTACAAACAGTATTAGAAAGCACAAGGTACAAATAACAAATGTATCTATCTAGCAGTAGCCATTCATATAACAGAAAAAAATAGCTTTGGGTTCACCTAAACAGGCCGAGGTTTCACACTGTGCAAGTCAATTTGTGAGTAAATTGAGACGAAAACGTCATTATTTCAATATAATGTATACCTGCATACATTTTGTGATGTTTTTGTCTGGTGAGAAGTTTCTGATTAAAAAAAATTTTCCTTGGCCGAAAAAACGGTTGGGAACCACTGACTTCGACCATTTAAATCGTCGCAGCAGCATCAACAGCAGAAGATATTGTTATTCCAAATTAGTACATTTCTATCAAACAATCATACTTGAAATGACAAAAGCAACACTTAAAAACTGCCTTTAATATGTCCGACTGAAGACTTCCCAATAGCATATTGCACTACTACATACAAAAAGTACCACAAGTGTAGAATCTTAACAGTATGACTGAATGATTGTGTTATCATAGGCAGGAGTGGAGTGGATAGGAGATTGATGGAACATGGTTGCTGAATGACATCATTGTAAATGTGATCTATTATTATCTTGCTCTCTCTTACACACACACACACACACACACACACACACACACACGCACACAAACACGCACACACAAAACATAGCACACAAACAACTACCACTTTAAAACTAGATAGGCACTTTGGGATTTGAACACATCTCCCCCCATCTCTTCACAACTTTTCACACATCTTATCTCATCTCATACTCTTTAGCAGAGAAATGTATATATTTAGTATTGTGGTTATAGGGTACACGATATAAAAACAACAACAAACAAAAGTCATTTTAGTACCATGTGTACTCAAGAATGTTGTTTGACTTGTCTGAAGTTAAATAAGGAGATTTCTGTCGTTGGCCTGATCTACAGTATATGTGAATAATCCAAATATCGGTCTCCTTTTAGGTGCCAAAAGTGCTTTTCATTAGTAGTCAAGGCTGCTCAGCAGTTCAAAGCTGGTCATTTTATGCCTAATTTGTTCCTCCTCTTCTCCTCCCTGCTCCGACCTCCTGCCTGTGACCCAGGAATTGGTCTCAGCACGCCTTCTTGAAGGACATTGCAATTTCTAAAAATGCATCTGGAGGAAGGACAGGCAAATGTGTCATCAAAGAGAGCGTGCACTAGGGTTTTCTTTTGAGGAGTTTTTTGCCCCCAGCATAAATGACACAAAGACAGCCAAAATATGAAAATATGAAATAATTACACTGGCAGATTTTCCTGTGCAATTCTCTGAATTCTCTTCAGGATGAAGCAAAAATAGATGATTCAAATGACACAAGAATGAATAACAATCAATAACAAGAGTATCGAAGAAAACACAACACACAAAATAACACTGAACATTTAACATTCACTCCACCACTGAACCCACTGCTGTCTGATCAAAACAAATTAGCTAATTTTTCTTCCAGGAATAATAATAAAAAAAACAAACAGCTTGTGGTTATCTGCTGTTTTCTGCTTTTAGTTATCATATTTAGTTACATGAGAGGGACTACACTGGGCATGGTCGAATGGGTTTTTCTGCGGAAGAACTGGACTGCCCCATAACAAGCCTGATATAAACCCCATCAAATTCTTTGGGATATACATGTACTCGACCAGAGATGGTGAGCCAACACACATCAGCCTCCCTGAAGAGTGTAAGCTGTTCTAGCTACAAAGTCAACAACTTTTTCATTCCCTATAAGGCTGATGGTCAGGTGTACTGATATTTTTGTCTCAAATATTTTTATATTCACTATGCATTTATCTTTGTGAGTTATGAATTTCTCTCAGGTTTTGCACATGTCCAGCTGTCATTTTATGCACAAAAATGTGAGCCTCTTATTACATAGTGTTACAAACTTTCACCAGTAGACGTCTCTCCAACGCTGTGGCATCTGCCTTCCACTCAGAACACACTCACAGTACTGCAGAATGTAATAGGACAGTGACATACAATGGGAGTAGGGATGGAATCATGAGATTTCACTAATTTCCAAATATTTGCACTAAAGTTACATAAAACCTCACATTGCCTTATCATGTCATTTATTTAAAAAGCCCAGTTTATCTCTACCATGCTACCATCATTCCCTAACCCCCTCCATCTTCCTCCTTTATTCCCCCTTTTCTTTTTCTATCAATCATCTAACTGTCGCACATTATTCCATTACAAATGAATTGCTTGTCTACCACTATTGGTGCTCAGGAGATCCATTTTAACATTGAATTGTATGTTGCTTTTTTTCCTTAGAAGAGGAATGGAATGCAGGTAAGAGTGAGGGTATGTAGACATAAGGGTTTTACTAACTATTACCAAAGAGGCGTGACTCATTTAGGTCGGTGGCTGTATGTAAATCATAGGGCATGGCGTTTTCCTGAGACTTCTGAATGTCAATGAAATCCATTTGAAAAATAATACACTGTAGCACAGTTTAAATACGTAGTGGCTGTGTCGTCGCCAATTAACACACTACACTCTGAAGGAGCGTGTTTTTAATTTTTTTTTATTCTGTATGAAATAAATCCAATAAATGTAATTTAATCAGAATACTGGTCATATGACTGAATGCATGTTTGGAGGTCCATTAATAAAATGAGATGTGCCTGCTATTCTATGGATCAGCAGTGCCCAACATTCCTTGTGCCGATATTTATTCTAATCATGTATTACAGTCTTTTATATACAAAAGAAACATTATAACGACTGTTGTCGCAATTTGTGTTGAACTTCTCAAGGGTGCTTTTGGGATACAAGCCAAAGCTAGGTCTATTTTACTCCTTGGATAGTTATAGTATCATGTGGGTTACATTGTATTTATAGTGTAACGTTTATTATTGTGCTTATCTGGTTGTTAGCTAGCTTTCAGACAATTTATTATCTTTTTCAGACATGCTACATTTGTTAGCTTCTACTTTTATACATTCACTATGTTATAAAAGTACAGTAATTGTATTAATAAGTTACATTTTCCCCTATGGCCTTCACACTTGTTCTTCTGCTATCAATGGTACCCTTCTATGATGATATCACAAAAAAGAAAGAATGAATAAAATCCAAATTATAAATAAAGCAAAACTCAGAATAAAAGTACCTTAAATATTTAACAGACTTTACGGTAACCAAACATGTCCCAGTCTCCCCTGTTTGTCATTCTCTCTCTCTAGACCTTTTTTCTTTCTAGTAAGAGTCTCATGGGGTTGGCTAAAGGCAGCTGGCTCTACAATATATGTGCATGTGTGTGAGCAAATTCCGTAAAACAGATGCATTTAACAATTACCAACTGGGTGAACTGGGGGTAGAGTACACTCATAATTCAATCACGCGTAGTGTGTGAAATCAAGCTTTGATAATGTGTGTTAACTTAGCATAACGTGCTTTGTTTCGGCTGTCGTGTTGCGTTCCGGCGTTCTGACATGACCTTGCTACGAGGCTTCGCACCAGAAGGCAAAGGAAAAGAGAGTTTGCTATTCAGCACAGTTACTGAACTTTTAAAAAATCTGCCACACCATAGGCAGAAATGCTTTGAACTGGTCATAAAGGCTCTCTCCCTGGAATAAAGGCTCTCTTTAAGGAAAAGACGAGTCAAGTGACAAGTAGGAACTGGGGAGGAAAATCAGAGAGGGTATTTTGGAAGCCAGCTACAGGAGGAGGATGGCAGTTCAGCTGCAGAAGCCAGCCATGAATGACTGGACACGATGGTGGAGCAGCAGTGCGTGGACGATCTGAACCGTTTCTTCTTTAGGTCTGATAAGACAACCACCCCTGCACCCACCCAGAAAATGCTGCAGCCATTGTTGGCACTCTGTCTCCCCTCAAGCCCTCACTCCTGATATACCAATCTGTTCCTCTATACTAACCAGGTGAGAACAGACCTGCAAAGAAGGCAGCAGTTCCAGACTGACCCGCTGCAGTTTGCCTAAGCCTGGTATTGGAGCATGCTGTCATCTTCCTCCTCCACCAAGTTCTTTCCCACCCGGAGAAGCACGGTTGCACTGTAAGGATCATGTTCTTCCATTTCATGAGTGATTGCAACACCATGTAGCCTGGACTTATGAGAGACAAACTGGAGTTCACCGATGTGTTTTCTGCAGCACAATGCAATGTACAGCTCCCACTGCCACCTGTAGATATCTTTTGGCGACTCTGCTATCGTTTGCCTCATCAAGGGTGGTGATGACAGGGAATAGAGGAAATTGACTCTGGACTTCGTGGACTGAACCACCTACTTGTCATAGAGAGTGTTGATTTTAGACCCTGATCTAACAAGATCCTAAATAGCGGGGGCTAAATTGTGTGTTCACTCTAACAGATTGTGCACGCTGTTGGTGGGCATGTTGCACATGATTTACAATATTTTATTAAGATGCCAAATAGTGGCCGCTAAATGCATGTTCACTCACTCTAACAGCTGGTGCCTGCTGTTGGCAACAGGTGTAAAAATGGTGGAGACTGTTGTATTTATAGAGAGTATTATGCTTTGTATACCTGTAGCTCGGGTGATGTTACCACGGGAAATTCGGGAGCGCATAGCATGCGCAAAATTAAGTTTAAAGTGATGGAATTTGAAGTGCTGGTGGACGAGGCAAACAAGCATATTACTGAGTTACAGAAAATAAATATTGCTCCAATAATTTTGAGGAAACCAACAACTGCATAAAAGCCGTGTGCTGTTTAACTCACCCTGAGTGCCTGGCAATTGGATGTTTGGCATCCTGTGCAACATTGCGTTTAAACTTGGGACAACAAACAGTGTTGACATAAATTGGTATTACAGTACTGAGACAGGAGTAAAACCGCCTATGACCATGGTATGGCGATCAATCCCGCAAAAGTAAGCCATTTGAAACTAAAAACAAATCTTTTCCAGAGGTAGAAACGGCAGCCAAAACGTACAAGTAAGTTTCCATAGGTTGATATGATTTTCCAAAAATTATATTGAATTTTTCATTCTTTGGACTATGGCATCTCTTTATTTTGGAATAGAATACAGAGTAACGATTAAATTCTGATTCGGGAGTCATTCGTTTCTGTCAACACATAACAAATCGGGATTATGATTATAACGTTGCTGCTGCTGATGGTGATTATTAAAAGCTCAGCCTCCTGCTACAATATCAAACTATGACTGGCATTGGTGTCTCAGGCCATTAACTGCGCTGAAAGGTACTGATGGTCAGAAAAAGAATCACATCACAGAGAGGAAGGTAATCATTGAGGGAAGCATTTTACACAAGGAACATATTGTGTGATGCAATCCGTGTCTTCAAATTTTGTGAGTTTTTCAATGTTTGTTTTTTATTGGAAACCGACGATATAGACAGGACACACACTGGCTACAACGAGCATGCAAGATTGAGAGATTTAATACACAAACAATATAAAGAATCATGTATTCGTATAAGATAATGTTTGGTTTTGATAGCAGGAGTTCAGTCCGGTTCTTCCTCTTGTTATTCTTATTATTACTATTTTTTTCTTCTCTTCTTTGCTAACCCCTTTCACACTTAGAGCCAATAATACACCTCAGTCTGATACAGTGCAGTTTTATGCTAATGCCAACTAAACCCACAAAAATGAACATTTTATAATCATATCCTTTGCGTGTCAGTCAAACCTAAGCAATTATTATCTTTGTATAGATATATATTTGTATATATACTTTGGATCTTACTAGATTGGCAATTGTTATTGCACTTTCAGTATCAGGATGTAATGCATAGATACCGTTTTTTTGTAGTATTGCTTGCCGGTTTTTGTGTTTCTGTGTGTAGCTCAAGTACTTCACCGTACGCGTGATCCAGAACACTGCTGCCCCCCATAACACACTTGCACACACAAACACATTACATTTATCCTATTTATTACTGTGTTACGCAATGATGACCTACCCCAATGACGCCCACTGGACGAGTGCGCCGGTATGATCTTGCATGTACACATGCGAGTGTGTGTGTTTGAGAGTCTCTGTGGTGCCAGTTAAGTGATAATAAGATAGATTTGACACCCAAGGCAAAAGACAGTAGGACCTGTTTTCAGTTCACCGTCCCCCACCTCATTCATCGTGCTTTAATTTTTCTGTCATTTTTTTCTTTTCTTTTGTCTTCTGTACTTCCACATCTTCTCGTGTCTCTAATAACTAGTTCTTGTTAATGGTTTTCTCTGTTTCGTCTTTTGCTATTTGTATGTTTATTATCATTCCCAAACCTATGTCTCTGCTAATTTAAATCCCAACTGCACACATTTTTTCAGCCCTCTTATCCAATGAACTCGAGGTAACAGAGAATTCCCCCTCCCCTGTGCTTTGGTACTATCCTGTCTCTAGTTTTCTCTTTCTCTAGCTTGTGGCCACAGACTCCATAAGGCGTGCTGCAAATGTTTTACAGAGGGAACTCTCATGCATTTTTCAGTTGAATCTCAAAAGTGGTGACGATAGATCATGTGTTTCTTATCTTATATTCCTCGGTCATTTCAGGCGCTATGTGCTTGGGTGTGCACTTTCTGAGCATCATCTGCCAGTCCAAGATGTTTTTCGAAAGTCCACTGTGGCATCTGCATCCTTACAAGAGCGGGACTATTTCCTTTAATAATAATAATAATAATAATAAATAATTGGTTGTGTATTTTCCCACATGCCGATATGATATTATGTAATGTAATCTAATCAAATGTAATGCAATGTAATATTACAATATAAAATACAGTGGTGCCTTGAGATACAAGTTTAATTTGTTCCATAACCGTGATCGTAATTCAAAACATTCAGATTTCAAATTATCTTTCCCAACTGAATTGAAAAGAAATGCCATTAATCTGTTCTAGCCTCCCCTACAAAAAAAAATGTTTTTGATGAGGAAAAATAGCACTCTATAATATTGTACTTTATAGAAGCATACTGTAATGGTACAATTAAATAGAATGCAAATAATTTAACCGTTTTTGCCACAATGTTTCCTAAGCATTGCAGTGCTGCTCCTAGTGTGTGTGCCCCGGCCACCTGGGGGGCAGTATATAAAGAACTTAACCGTTTTTGCCACAATTTTTGCTAAGCATTGCGGTGCTCCTTACGTGTGTGTGCCCCGGCCACCTGGGGGCAGTATAATACAAACAGAGAGACACATGAAGATGCATTGCACAACGACAAAGACTATATGTCTGTGAGTATAACAATACTGTTCTCTACATGTGTTGTTACACTCTCTGTGTTCAAATATCCGTTGCTTAGAGGGTTATAACACCACGACACAAATGCTGTTCGTTAGTCCATGTATGGTGTTTTGCATTGTTTGTTACCATTAAGCTAAACTGACTTTCCGAAGGCACAGCTATGTGGTTGGTTGAAATACGTGTAAACTTTGTGATTGGCAGTGAACACCTATAAACCTTTAGTTTGAAGAATTGTTCACTATCTGACAAACTGCTGCTTGTTGTGATGTGAGTTGAGTTCACTGCCACCATGTAGCGGTCGTATTTCAAATTTCGAAAAAATCAGCCGAACGACGGCTTGTATCCCATGTGTGTGTGTGTTTATAGGACAAATAAAATCAATAATCAAATGAGTGCACTTATAAATTCTCTTTCAAGAACGCTGTTAAGTTAGCAACATTTGCACAGTTAACATAGCATTTCCCGTATTATGCTCTTCTTCTGAAAGACAGAGCACACCCCTTCCTGTAGCGCAAATAGCTGACTTATGGCTAGATAAACTGTAATTTTCAGTACTTAACATCACGTAAAACATTCTAATAGCTAATGCTAACAAGGCACTTAAAGTATAGTTGTGTCGCTACTCACTTTGTCATTGACACATACACTTGAATGAAATTTAGAATCTGGTACACACGCAACCGACTGAGTTCCACCCTCTGCTTCCATCTAACATGACGTCACTGCCTGTGCACAAGTCATGTGAAAAACATAACGTAACGAAAGGCAACAGAATGTAACGTAATGTATCATCTCTTTGCTGTTGGTATTGTTCTTCATTAGACTACAAACTAATTGAGACTTAACAACAACACTTCTGCTGGTTGACGCCAACGAGTGAACTTCATTTTGCCTCAATAGGCACAGCACAAATGAATTCCACACAATGAACCACATTTATAACAATCGATTGTTCCCATCCCGATAAAATACATTACATGTTATTGATAAACAGATGTTGATTGGTGTATTAAAAGTCTCTGTCTTAGGCTAGGTTCTCGAGTTTTAAAATAGTCAGATAGTGGGAGAAAGGGAAACGACATTTGTACCTTTCTTCTGCAGTATAGCACTCCCACGGCGCCGTCCGATGTGGTTCTCCACGTAGCAGGTGTAATTAGCCAGGTCAGTCTCCTCAATAGCATCAAAAGTTAAAGATAGCTGCACTTCCTTTTCTCCCAAATGCTCCCTTAAAATCCTGGATAATAAAACACAGAAATTCAAAATTACATATCAGACATGATCTTTTAAACCTTGACTAGAATGCATGAAATCTGCTTTGTATTGAAGAGAACAGGGGTGGAAATTAGATGAAGAATACAAGGAATCATAATATACGCTAAATGTAAACCTTTGAGGCAGGTATCTCCATTTTCCCAAAATTGCTCTGCCAAAATTTTGAGAAGGAGGCATAGTTAAAGAAGACAAATAGGCAACAGTGGGGACAAAAGAAGAGGAATATGATATAAGAACATACAAGTAGAAAGGAGTAAATGATGCATATAGAGAATTGCTGTTGAGTGCAGCAGAGTAGAGTGCATTAAAAAAGTAGGACAGATGGAGCAAGGAGGCATGTGTAGAAAACAGTGCAGCAGGTGCAAAAAGCTTCTGTCCTTATGGTGAGGTCAGATACTGCATAAGCCTGCAAGGAGGAGGATGGCAGGAGGCAGACTGAACTTGCTCAGGCGTTGACCCGTCTTTTAGAATCTGATTTAGGGTCAAGCTAAGACATTGCCACTGAAAACCAGAGGCCACACTGAGAGTGCTTGTTCAAACGGCACATTGACTCCAGGTAAAACCCAAAGTCCCGCACTGCTACAGATATACCTTCCTTAATGGCTGTAACAATACAAACCAAACCATAAGCCTGAACAGGCAAGTTGGTACACTGCCTGCCAGCTCCTAGCACCTAGAAGAATACAGTATTTGAATTGTGTTTGGGTATTGCTACATTCAGGGTCCAAACAGAAATCCTTCCGATACATTTTATATCTTTAATACCTTCTCAATTTCTTTTTTTATTTTTTTTTTTACAAAATGCTGACACGACATTGATTTCCAACTGTATTAGTTGAGGACCTCTCTTTCACAAATTATGAGAGTTCTAAAACTATATACTCTTGGGCAATGGCCATATTTCATTCTGATTTTCATAAACAATTTTAAAGGAGTCTGGTATGGGTTGATTGCATATAGAGTCCTAGTATCACAGTATTCTGAAAACAAATTAGAACCATGGAACTCCTTCATGTTGACATCTTTACACAATATCCTGGTGTCTGCACTCCTTTTTATCAACACCGAAAGCGACTAACAACGATAAATGCATGATGCACTCATTCATTTGGGCTAAGTATCCATGGCCGCGACTGACAGTATTCATGCACTTTTGTATTTTGTTTGGGTGAGATTTTGTTTTAATTGGATTGACACAGACACATACAGGGTCTGGCATATACTGTAAAATTACCATATACTGTACAGTTAGCATAACTCACAGCTTTCCTACTATCGTGTACTGTCATCCAAAATACAGCAATATACTATTAAATTAAATTACCATCACTCACTGTTAAATTATGGTGAGGAACTGTAGTTAAAAAAACCCAACTGTAATATTCATTGAAAATAAATGACGTACAGTCACTGTTAAATTAAGGTAACATACTGTATTCCATGATACGGTAACATACTGTTAAAATAACTTACGGTAGATGTAGTGTTAAATTATGGTGACATACTGCAGTCCATGATACTTTAGTATACTGTTAAAATAAATTATGGCATCTGCACTAGAAAATTATGGTGACAATGCTGTATTCTAAGATACGGTACCATACTATTTAAATCAAATTACAGTCAATTACTGGAGTCCTTCCTGCCAGTAATGTACAGTATATATATATTATTTTTAACAGTAAAATTCTATAAAGTGTGGTTTATCATTTGAATACTATGGACAAAAGACATCTATCACTCAAAACAAGGTGGAAAACAAGGGTTATTTGTTAGTGCTCGGAATGACTTTAAATTTTTCTAGTAAGCACAAGTCTTTAAATGAAATTCCATTGATCTTGTGTGACTGATTAAAACTCAACAATATATCTTCACAGTAATTGCATTTCAGATGTTGTAACAGGTAATTCCTAGTAAGATCCTATTAAGCTGGTTTCACACACAATCACAACACTCAAAGCTTAGCTAATAAAACCTAGCAAAATCAAACCATTTTCAATTTGCATGATCGAGTGATTAAATTAAATGAAAATAGAAATCCAATTAATTTTCTTTCTTGCACATTTTTTTTCAGTATCCTGGTACAACAACAAACACAGAATACCTAGTAAAAAAACTACACATTGTTAGAAGATGTGGAAACAATCGTGGCCTTGATTGCTATGGGTCCAACTATATTGGAGCCAAAAACAATTGACCAAAACACACCCGACTTCGATATTAGAAATAAGTAGCTTGGCCTGCAAAATAACCAGCTGTGTAAATCCTGGTTATCAACATCTCTACACAAAAGGTTAAATGTATACACTGCACACTGGCCGCTCCTGCAACAGGAAGTTGGAGGCACCTAAACATCGCAGCATTAAACTCTCTATACAAATGTAATATGTCAGATTTGGAACAGTAGATGATTGGATCGTTTGTAGCCAGAGGACTAGATCAAGAGATGAAGAACTCATCAGGCAAAGGTTAATGAAATACCACAGGGCATGATTAGTTTCAAATTTAAATACTCACTCTGCTCTTTTCTTCACTACTATCCTGGGACAGAACACTTTCTGAGGCCAATCATTAGCTTAGTAGTGAGTCCATTCTCAAATACAGGGACCTGGGTATAAGCCCTGGCTTATAAAGTATGAAACAAGACATTGGAGTTGACCTTGACAAAGAATATGAAAATAAGTATTTAAAGTATTTTCGCTGAGGTTAAAATACTAATCCCAATTATCACTGGGTTGATGACAGTTGGTTTGGGTCGAAAAGAACTAGAAGAAATATTTTGGTCCTTCAATTACAATGTGAAATTAAGTTCAAGAGATACTGCATGTGTAAAATTCTAAATGTAATGAGTGCCCTGCAATTGGCTGGCCACCAGCCCAGGGTGTACCCTCCCAGCCCATATATATATATATATATATATATATATATGCATATATATGCATATATATATACACACACACTTTGATGTCAAAATAACTTGGCAATGACTTGGTCCCACCTCTGGTTTCTAATCATTAACATTCATGTACCTACCATAGCTAGCTGCTTATCAAAAACATAATTGCTACTAAAACAGGGCAAGAAGCAAAAAGAAAGAAAACCTTCCTCTGTTTTCAAATGCTGGAATGTTTTAGACCTCTAAGCATTTCAATATGAAAATAGATTTTAAGCAATCACCAATCATGAATTATCATTCCCCTTTGGTGTGGTTAATTTGATTAAAAATGAACAGGCTAAAGGATTTTGACTCAGTGTTAGAGGAACTCCAGTCCGATTTGGTTGTGGTGAGAGTGCATATAAACAATCTGCAACACGTAGCTTGAAACTGTTGATTTTTACAAACACATCTGCCATTTGTCATACATGTGATTAGCATGTCATAAAAGCTCACTTTGCTGCCTTTGATAAAATGTCTGTATAATATGACGTTTCAATGTGAAATCATGATTGCAATTACCTGACATCACTTTCTTTAATATGTCCTGCAAGTTCTTCAACAAACTTCTCTCCTTTCATCCAGTAGATGATGGGTCTCCTGTTTTCTCCACTGTAGCCAAAAAATGCTTTGCAGTCCAGACTGAGAGGCATACCTGCAACACACAACAATATGCTATCACTATGCAGATATACCACAGAAACACAAATGTGCAACAATTATATGGAATGGTCTGTTGCATCTCTCACCCCCGATACATTCTGCTTGCTTGAATACAGCAAGATGGCAGCTTGGAACCCTTTTGAATTGGGAGCTACAATGGGTGATGACTGAATAGTTCATCCTGCTGATCATCGTTATGTGATTTTAGAGTGGCATTTGATTTGTTGTGAACAATAATAACAATAATCATTAATGCCATCATTTAATTATTGAACTAACTTCAATCAGAAGTTTGAAGTGTGGTAGACTTCGAAAGGTTTTGCAAACCTGTGAATAACTGAAGAAACAAGAAGTTGATCTAAAGGTGATTCATCTGTGTTTTTATTTTTATTCATCACCACACAATGGAACGCATCATCTATATCAGCTGTCAAAGCAAAAAGGCAGAAACATTTTAAACATTTGGTAAATGCAGCCAGAAGAAGGCTATTAAAATAAAACAGCAACATGTCAATCTTCTGATGTGTACAGACAGAAACAGGGTCATCTTTTAAAAATGTTGTTCTGTATAAAGATATGAAATATAAATGTGTAGTTCTGGGACCGTTATGAAAAGGGAAAAAAACTGCAAAGAAAAACAAACAAAAAAAACATTTTTGGGTCATTGTCCATTCGGAAGGCCCATTTGTGCCCAAGCTTTAACTTCCTGGCTGATGTCTTGAAATGTTGCTTCAGTATTTCCACGTTCTTTCATCATGATGCCATCTATTTTGTGACTTGAACAAGCCCACAACATGATGCTGCCACCCCCGTATTTCATAGTTGGGATGGTGTTCTCAGGCTTGCAACCTTCCCTCTTTTTCTTTCCAAACAGAATGATGCTCAATATGGCCAAACAGTTCAATTTTTGTTTTGTCAGACCAAAGGACATGTGTCCAAAAATTAAGGTTTTGTCCCCTTGTGCATTTGCAAACTTAAACTTTAAATTTCATCCTGTAGCTATTTCTTTCTTGTGATGCTCACATATTGTATTTGTAAATAGTACTTGGTGTTCATGTGTACTGTTTTTGCAATGACATTTCAGATTGCTCATATATAGAAAAAAAACATTTGCAAAAAGATAATAATTATCCGTCCATTTCCATACCGCTTATCCTCACTAGGGTCACAGGCGTGCTGGAAACTATACCAGCTATCTTTGGCTGAGACGCGGGGTACACCCTGAACTGGTCGCCAATCGCAGGGCACATAGAAACAAGAAAACCATTCAACTCACATTTGCAGTTTAGTGTAAACTCCATACAGGCGAGGCCAGATTTCAACCTGGGTCCTCAGAACCGTGAGGCAGATTTGCTAACTAGTAGCCAGATAATAATGAATGTGAATATTTTCCCAAATGTACATTAGTTGTAATTATTTGCACCCAAAAATTGATTGTCGTTATTTATAGCTTATTACGCTACAGATATACTGGTACGGCTCACTTGAGATCAAATTGGGTTGAATGTGGCCCACGGATCAGTTTGACACCCCTGGACTATGGAGTCACTCTCCAAATACAGGTACTGTATGTGTTTTATAGACAGGTACGTACCTGACTATGAAACACAATTATTGTTGCCTCTCAGTCTAGAAGTGGGTAGAAAATATTTTGGGACCATACTGCTGACTATATGCTTGAAAAATTACGTACAATTTTGATAGGATAGTGATTATGGTGTCTGTGTGTGTGAGTGCATGCATGCGTGTGTGTGTGGATAGGATAGTGATTATGGTGTCTGTGTGTGTGAGTGCGTGCGTGTGTATTAGTGTAGGCTATCTTAATTGATTAGCACCCTGACGATGTGTTTGTGTTTTCAGAAGGTCCTGTTGATTGAAATCATATCATTTTGTTTCCTTGTGTGTGTAAAATGGTTGAGTGTAGCTTGTTTGTCTAATCAAAACGTCAATCTCAGAAATTGTGTCATCGTTTTTTGTTTTTTGTGACTGAAGCAAAAGGCCGTTTGAAAGAGTGTGAATGAAATGATGCTGCTGTGCTGCTGTCATTAATGTTAGCGAGGCATTATAAACCAAGCTGGCACATCATCATTTCACACTTCTGCTGATTGCATCATTGCAATGACACATCCACCTTGTCCGTGTGCATGAGTGACGCTGTAATGAGTCTTCCTTATCAGGAAGGTACATTTTAAAAATGCAAGTCATTTAACACTGTAGTCAAAAAGAATTTAGTCTCTGTAGCTTTAGTTAAGCCTGACTGACTTGTCAGTGCTCTTTAATGGAGCCTCTATGAAACATGCACATAAAGAAGCACCTGAATGTGAGCATCATTGCAGACTTGCGATATATCTAATGCCGGAATCCAAGCATGAGAAAGTGCTCGTTATCATTCACATCTGTTTCCTTCTGCTTGCAAAGTTGTGGCGCTTTGAGCTTCATTGTCAGACTTTCACTGCATGTTTGATTTGTCAGCAGTCGCCAACATTTAAGTAAAGAAATCTCCTTAGTTTATATTTTCACAAAGCTCAGTATTATAAGTCCAACCTCTAACATGTTTTATAGATGAATTCACTGTACGTTAATGATATAGTGCCCTCACAAACTGGAAATTATTTTAAAATGTTTCTGACAATAAACATTTTTTACCAATGTAAAAGTTCTGCTTAGCACTGAGGAAAAGTCAATAATTGAAACCAGTAAAGAGCTGACAAACAGCAGGCCGACTTTAGACCACAGCCAAAATATATTTAGGGCCTGATTTACTAAAGGTTTGCGTGTACAAACTTGATTGCGCGCACGAACAGCTGTGGAAGCGTATCTACAAACTGGGCGTACACAGGAATGCATCTGCTAAATGTGCAAAATTGCGGCACAGTTTATTTTGTTCATACTGGGGGAACATATGCTAATAGATTATTTAACATGTTCAATGTGATATACTGTATGGATGACAAACTGCGATATGTGATTTTTCGTCTTTAAACATTACGGGCTCTATTTTTTTGGCTAGCGCAAATCCAGCGGTGCGCTTGGCGTAACTGCGAGGAGGCGGGCGAGACGTGGTTTAGATAATTTCGTGAACCAGCGTACTCTTTGCACATTTAAAAGTGGGACGTTTGCGTAGTTGTGGGCGTCATTACAACCGACTTCAATCCTGTCCTATCGAAACGGCTCTTTTCATTCCCTTTAAAAGTGGTGGAATAGACTCGCATGGAGCCTTCTCTATACACACACTTGGATAACTGAGGCAATTTTAAAGCTAATACATTATTCACGGGAACTTTAAATAATTCCAGCATACAACGAGTGAACTTTGATGAGTTTAACGCTGTCATTGTTGACACTATGCATTTACCAGCCAACTGGAAATTAACATTCTACCTTACACCAAGTGCTGAGTGCATAGAGTCCATTGCAGCCAGTATGTGTATGCAAAACGTCTTGTTAGTTCGAGGGATAAATATCTTGGACGTTTTATATCCAAGAATTATTTTGATTCACCCTTCTGAATGAAGGTTGAAATCCCCATTGGGCGAGAGACAGACAACTATTCTCACTGACAACCGCAGCTAAGTTCAAGTTTATGTTTGCAATTAGCCTAACATGCATGTTTCCAGTACCCTGAAAGGCACCTGGAGAACATCCTAACCACACAAGACATCTGAGACCTTGCTCTGAGGCACTGGCCCACTATGTCACCCAATTTCCTTTTCTTTCACTTAATTTGTGATTCAGCCCCCTCCACTTCACTACGACCTACTTATTACCAAGATGAACATTAAATAAAGGCTATTGAATTTTCCCTTTTTTTCCCAAGAAATTCAGAAGTATCAAGGGGTCTTTGAAGAAGTGTGTGGAGACATATATGTTTTAATTAGCCATCTCAATAGAAATTGCTACTTGCTTACTTACTTTTCTTCAATGTGGTTTGACAAGAAATATTAATTTGACATTTTGGCTCATGGTAGGGATACACAAGGCACGGGGATAGTAGATAAGGTGGTGAATAATGATGTGGAGACTGGCTTATTCATGATAGGTTGCAGGAAGCTCCATTTTCCATCACGCTTGTGCTCATTAAAACTCATTCACTACCAGCTTTCCCAGTTAAAATGGACATTTGACTTCTAAAGGCGTCAATGGCAGTGAATGTGTGTTAAGGTCTCGGGTGAGCTGGAGTCTATCCTAGCTGACTTTGGGCAAAAGGTGGGGCACATTTACACAATCATTCACACTCACATCTATGCTCAATTAGTCTACAATTAACCTAACACGCATGCCTTTGCATGGACAGAACATGCGAACTCCACACAGGATCATCCTGGCAGATATTCAAATCCAGAAGCTCTTGACTGTGAGGCAGATGTGCTACTCACTACCCCACCGTGATAATCCTACCATGAACTTGTTTTACTTAATTACTTAGTTTTTTTTTGTTTTTTACCTAGTTGACTGTACATTCATCAAAATGAAATTGTCCATTCCAGATTAGCCGTTAGTTATCATGGTCTTTCTAGACGGATGGATTACTTACATAATAAATCCTGTGATGCAAATAACAGTAAGAAGTACAGTAGCAATATCAAATACACGTAAACACATTAATCTAATGACATTCAACAAAAGAGCAGCTAAACAACTATGTCTTTACAAGGATAATAACTCTCTGTATTTGATTTTATTAAATTTTGTAATGAAAAAAGTAATGTGGGTTTGTTATTTAGGGTGCATTTAGCTTGTATCATGAAGAATTTGTTTGTATTCATGAATTCACCTCCAAAGAATGGAATGTTGAGTATCGATATATGTTATCTGCATTTCAAAAAAGTAGGAAATAATAAACTACATTGGGTCTTCTAAAATTCTACCAACATTTTATGTGAAAAGGCAACACGCAGGGTAAGGGTAATCAAATATCACCAGTGAGTATCTCGAGATTAACCTCCACCCATTTAGAAAATATAAAGAAATTGTACTTTGTGCACAATTCATCATCTTTCTTGGCCATTATCTTGCTGTGGAAAGGCTGTTCAGATATTCAATAATATTTGACAGTACAGTATTGCTGGACTGATATGATTTAATAAATATGTGATAAAGAATCATTTCTGCAAATATTAAAGATTTCTTTCTAACAGGAAATGAAGCTGCCACAAAGCAGGAAAACGAGATTTGACTATTCTACCCACGCCATTCTACCACACCGTCTGTCATCGATTTGATCAATTTCCACAGACATTAATCCTTTTTAGTCTTTGGAGCACAAATATTCAAAACCTGAGGTGATTTTTAATATCTCTCCCAGGAAAGACAATCAAATCTCATTCTTTGCCCATATTTGGCAGCCCGACAGCTCTAATTAAAAAAGTTCCTTGCTGTTATACACCTATTCTGGACATTTGATTGGCTAGGGGACTGGCCTCGTTAAGAAGTGTTTTAAATTAACAGATGAAATTAGAAAGGAGATTAGTGGCGATATGCTTGACAAGGTTAATTAAATGACCAGTCATAGGGCTTTGTTAAATCGAAACTGACAGTTTAAGAGCAGATAGAGCAGGCAGAGCTTTTGGTCTGTTGTAACTTTCAAGTCTTTTTCGCATGGACAAATCATTTGCAAAAGTAATAGTAATATGATATTTGTAAAAATAATACCTACCACTATCAAAATAAAACAGAACCTCATATGCTTCCAATGTATGTGATGACTGGTTTGTTGTTTGTAACTCGACCTGTTCACACAGTATCACCCTAACCTTGAAGAAAGTGTTTTTATTATCTCACAAATCTATCTGTCCAAGCTTCAGTGGCGACTGCTGCAGTTTAGGTACGGCAAGGACAAAATTGCTCTGAATCCTTTGATAGCAATGAACTATTGTGTTGACCCCACACACACACACACACACACACACACACACACACACACACACACACACACAAAACTGCCCATCAACTGGCTGCTTTAGTACTCACAATGCTATCACAGATGTATTATTTTTTAAGGCAACAAATGATCTTTGTCCTCTTCTGCTTCCGTTTCTCTTCTTTTCATCGTTTGAGACAGTGCTGTATTCATTTTCAACACCACTGCACAGGAAGACCCACGTTCTAATACTTAGGTTTAAAACCTATCTTGAGAAATACTGCTCCTGTTTCACACTCACATTGCATACTGTGACTCTGAAGTTTCATCCTCTGTGGAAAATCAGCATGGATAAAAAGAGTGCTGGCCTTCAGTAAACCAAAAGCTGCTGCTCCAAAATTTTATTTAGAAGTCAAACACAGCAAGAATGAGACACCTTGCTTTTACAAGTAAACTTCTTGCCTTTTATTTTTAATTCAAAATGTACTGTACCATTTTTACCTGTAGTCTTATAGTAATGAGAGAGATTTACCCATCATACTGTATGTCATGTTAATGGCAAAATCCAAAGGATGTGAGGTGGTGAAAAAAGTCCTGTTACCTTTTCTCACAGCATTTGATTGCAAACATAAAATAAAAAAAATAAAAATGACAACATAAAACGTCACAACAAATTAAATTTGAACTATCCAGCAATTTCAGGTAAAGTATGAGAGTGATGGTTCGTTGATAAATGGAAACCACCATTATATGGAATTGCTCAATTGTGTCTTGAACCAAATGAGGCAAAATGGAATGCATTTATCGGCCTAACTCAAATATGTTTTCGTCTGAAACCTTCGACTCTTCTGTTCCAAAGCCAAGTCCTTACAGACTTAGCTATGGCCCCTTCCAAATGCGTTTTGAGGTAAACTCTAAAATATGAGCTATTCATACAGTAGATCAATATGGGACGCAATCTAGTTTTCACAAATACCGTTTAAATAATGTCACAACCAGAAAGATATACAGTTGCTATTGTCAAAAGCTGGGCAACTGCTGTCCTTCATCAACAGTAACTCTCAGACTGATTAATGGCACCCATTTTACGTGCAGTAAGTATTCCAATCACAGGAAGGTGCAAGACTTTGGTATAACTGGGTGAAAAACAAACAGCAGACCGAGCAGGGCATAGCTGTACAGTTTTATGATATAATAACTACTGACATGTAGACTTGCAACATATGTCAAGGCTGTGCAGTTGCTCTGGGTGTTGTTGGCGCTGTATGGCAGATATCCAACCGCGCACAGCCTCGGTCACACCCAATTCATTATTTCTTTCAGACAGACGCACACGCACACGCACACACACACGCACTCCGGTTAGATTGATTTTTAAAGGGGGGCCCTGCTTACTAAAAACCAGTTTCTGACTCCATAAGATTGTTATCCTGCAAAGAAAATCACCATTTGCAAAAGAGAGTGAATGAGACGATGACAGCATGACAAATAATGGGACACTGATGGAGATACGGACATCACAGAGGACCAAACAGCAAGAACTATTGAAAGCAGTAGTTCTCGTGTGGGTAAGAATTGCAGATTCTGAAAATAACTTTGAGGAGAAAATAATTGTATTACTTTATAGTTGGTGATTCAGAATTGGAATTATTTTAAAATAATTATGGAATGATCCGTAAAGAAAAGAATAAAAGAAGAATTAGCAAAACATTGAAAAATCTCCTTAGAGCCATTAACTTCCAAGAATTAAGTGATGTTTTGTTAAAAGCAGCAAACACAGAAAGTAAACATCATCTAAACAAATGTAGTTTCAAGGTTGGCAAATTTGTTTTATTATTGTCTATTATTTAGTGCTACTTTTGCATTTTAGGATTTGATTGAATCCTAATAACGGATTGAGAGACCTGTCCAATCTGGGGGGGAAAAAATAACATTGGAGAGTAGGGTCCAAGGTAACTAAATTCACAGATCACCACTTGGCAAATGTGGATTAAAGTTTTTCCTCAAAAAGTAGGTAGCACATGGATAATGTACAAAGGTTACACATTGTACTACTGACCTAGAGGACATTTACGAACTATATTTGCAAGTTGTTATTTGTTATTTTAAAAGCGTGGTAGATGCAAAGACAAAAAGTGATTTTACCTTTAGATCATAGCTCTGTCTTCTTTAAGGCTCTAACTTTATCCAAAACAGCAGATTATAAAGAATTTATTTTGAACGTCATTTCGTCATACATTAATTTGAAAGTGATGTTTTGACTTCACTTTCTCTTGCCCTTTTTGTCTGTCAAACTGCTCCTTCTACCACTCCACTCAGACAAATGTGTCTTGTGATGTATTATACCTTCTTAAGTGTTTTGTTCCATTTGTGCGCTTTATGTTTGCAAAGATGTAGAGTGTTAAGTCTCCAATGGACATTTAGAATGCCACTTCTCTACATATGCTCTTTCTTTTAACCTGCTGTTTCAACAAACCCAATCCTTAGATTCTAAGAGGCAAAGCAAAGTGCATTAAAAACTTGCCTAAAATAAATTCATGTTAAATAATAGGGGTGTAACGATTCATTATATACAGTATAACGATGTATCGATTTATATCACTACGATCCAACTGCATCGATCCGTGCTCTGCAAGTTGGCCTACCGGACGACATGAATAGAGTTTAAATTGCTTTAAAAGGTAATCAATCGATTGTATCAATACTATGAAATAACACGTGTGTGTGTGTTTTTAGCAATTTTAATGATAAAGACGATGAGCGTTATTCGATTAAATTTTCCTGTCTGTGATGTTGCAGGAGATCGTGGTAGTGTCAGTTTAGTTTTTTTCTTGCCGCTATTGAGTGGGCCGGTGTTAGAAGCAAACCACATCTCCCGTGCACAGTGCGCAGGGGATCATAGGAGATGTGCATGCGTAGTGCAGGATAGATGACAGCACACAAAACTCAAAACTGAAAACTAGTGGAACGTTCTGCGAAGCTTAAATGCAAAGTATGGACACATTTTGGTTTTGCAGTAATAGAAAACAATCAAAGAGAAAACATGACAGACATGCAAAAAACTATTTGCAGACCGCAGTCGTCAACAATTCGGGGAATACAAGTAATATGATACCCCACTTGGTGAGGTATCACCTGGAAAAGATTATTGATGTTAAACCAAAAAGCCAGCGAGGACAACACATCAATTTGTGAGGCATTTGCACCATGTTTTCCTCATGACAGGATGAGAGCTCAACTAATCTCAAAGTGTATCAGAGAATTCATTGATGTCGTTCTCAGTGTTTGGTCAACACGCTTGAGCCAAGACACAAAATTCCATCACGGACATGTGTTACAAAAACGGCAACACTAACACTTTACTAAAATACAAAGACCAAAATGAAAGACAGCATCGAGCAGGCAAGAGTGTTTCACTCACGACTGATAGTTGGATATCACGAGGTACTCAGAGCTACGTAACCACTTTGGCAAACTTTGGGACAGGTAGTTTGGTACTAATACACGATTAGAACATTAGGGCATCACATATTTGGCGTTCAATTGCAGTTAGTGTGTTCCACCCAGAACCATGTTTGCACCGCCGGACCCAATGTTTCACACGGACTTTTATTGCAGACGGACTTAGTGTTGGGCCAATGACAAACTGCCAAAAGTGACAGAGGAGCGTCTGTAAGTGATTTTTAAGACACTGTTAGATGTGCAATGTCCATACAACATAATATGCATGAGTGAGCTGAATGGTAGTTAGCATTTTTGTGACATAAAATGGTAATCGCGAGTGCATGAGTGCAAATCTTGATTGCTAACCTTTTAGCATTTAGCATTTGCCATATCAAATTCTGTACACCAAATTTATCCCATACACTCAGTACCAACATATGCAATTTAAGGATTTAAGTGCATTGTCCAAAAAAAAAAAAAAAAATAGTAATAGTGGGGGTGTGATTATTTTTCAATTATTCGATCAATAATCAAAAGGAGAATCAGTTCTAAAAATATTCGACAGTGACAGCCCTAATGTGAGGTAGTAGGTAAACCTACTGTTAATCCCACCTGAAGAGATGTTAGTACCACTTTATTCAAAGTGTGAATGCATTTGCCATTAATGTTTGTTCATTATAGCCATAATTAATTTTACCTGATTCCCTTACAAGAAACAGAAGGCATCTAGAAAATTTCACCTGGAGTGTCCAGTATCCTGGTATTTATTTCTCAATCACACTGGTTGAAATTTTTTTGGGGCTAAAAAGTTACTGAATGAATTTCAAGCTACTGAATCGTTTCGGATCGTATCGTTCTAAATGAACCAAATTCGTCCTTGAATCGTATTGGCAGCCATGAATAGTGATACAAATTGAATCGTTTCTAAAACAAATCGTGACACCCCTAATGTTAAAGCATTTTACTCTTGTCACAGCTCATTTTTATGAGTGCAGAATATACATCATCATTTGATCTCTTTAAACCAGGTTTACACGGTATACTTTTTCACGGGGAGCTTTTTCTGTCAAATAATATTATTCTCTGTTTTCAACGTTATCATTAATTTTAAATTAAATATTTTCATAATCCTTATGTTTTGTAGTTATGTGCCACTTATTCTGTTTCTTAAATGGATTTTATGACATAGGCAATCAGCGGGAAAATAAATGGCTCGAAGTTTGATACCTGGACACGTAAATCATTTACGCTGCAAACAAAACCAACGCGGTGGCTTCAATGTAGATTATAAAACTCCAACTTGGAATAGTCTGATGCTCACCACTCCAAATTATCTGACAATTGGAAAGTGAATACTGATATGGCGCATAACCATTTTTCTGGATGTGAATGAGAAGATAGGTGAATGAGGTGAAAGGAAGACAGTGCAAACGTTTGCGATAGAGGCAATAGTAGATGGAAGACAGACAGATGGAAATAGAGTGAGATGGAAGCAGACACCGCACAGGGACAGAAGGAGACAGACACTGAGATAAATGCTAGGGAGGTAAGACCGAGACAGACAGGAGTGGGGGTGGAGGGCAAAAAATATGCCACCTTATCTTCACCCGCTTTTCACAGCCAAACTCTCATTGGTACCTTTTACACTTGTGTGTCTGAGAATGTGTGTTATTTTCCTCTTCGATGTACTTCATGGAACGATGACAGAGGGTGAGGATGGAGAAGAATTTGTCCTGAGGGACTAGCAACAGACATTACTTGAGAAATTGGCTTAAGTGACCCCAGAAAAATAAAGTGCTTATTGTGTAGCCGGGAGAATAATCTGTTCTCAACCTTTCTGACACACAAAAAAAGAAAACAAGGACTTTGCCTGCTAGCAACTGGCCAACCTGCCAGATGTAGTGTGTATTAAACAAACTGTTGTTGCTAATTTTCTGAATTTGGTCGACACAGCATTATTATTCATTGAAAAGGTTTACCATGCACAGAAATCTAATCCTGCAAATTCTCTTACAAAATTACTCACTGGACTTTTTGGTCAGCTTTTAGAATTTAGAAAAGGCTATCTCATGAATATTAGAGGAGGCAAATAATATGGATATACTATAGCAATTACCATATCTTCTCTTACAGTCCAACATCGATACAGCTGCATCAAATATTGACACTGATATACTGTTCGATCAAATACAAGTAGGTGCGGGCACATGATGTTTTCTTGGTGATGTTAATCTTGTTTTCCTCTTGCTATTCCCCCCTTTTGCATTGTGTTCAACAAATTATATGTACACGTATCACAGAGTGATGTCTGATCTACAGTATATAAGATCTATTTACATTTTTGATAATAAATCTGCTAAATCTCTTTTATAGTTACTTTACATGCTCCGATCTTTAATTGGTCATATCACTGTCTCCGCCTACTATTAATTATCAAATATTAACAGAGAAAACTGTATTTTTGTATTCTATTATTTCATGTCTTTGGTATATGGTATTTGGTATTTATTTGAAACCATGGTAACCCTCTTTAAGCTGCTAATAGATTGTTACACAAATGCAGCTTGGGCCCACCAGTGTTTTTCTACTGGACCTCTAACTCCTCAACCTACCTTCATTATTCAAAGATCTTTTTTTCCATTGAAAAAAATTCAGCGTACTTATATCTCAAATCAATCTTCCTCTATCCCACATTAGTGAGATAATAATGAGTCAAAGGAATTGTGTTGATTACCAGCAGTATTATGGAGTGACGGACAGCAGAAAAAGGCGGGGCAAATAGGAAGGTGAGAGAAATAGAGGAATAGCCTAAATAGAGAGGAAACAGGAGTAATTAAAAAAACCTGTGAACAAATAAGTGAAAATGTTAATAACAGATGGAAATGAAGAAAATGAACAAGGTAACTGTGCTTGCTGATGTAAATCTTTGAGTTTAAACAAGATGCTAATTTAAAAACTGTGTGCGTGTGTGTGTGCCATCAAGTGTGCATGTACAGTTTACATGAATGTGTTTAAAGTATTGCTGTAGGGTGTGCGGTTCCCAATAAAAGGTGTCCCATCTGCAGTCAGTGCACATAGGCCTTGGGGCCTATTTGCTACAACATCAATTTGGAATTAATGGAAACACGCAAACACCCATACTTGTACATGCGTCCAAACACCTTTCTAACGTTGTCAAAGAGGCCGCCGCACAGAAGGAGACACGCACACCCGCACTCAGTCATACAGTGGTGCAGCAGAACACGCGCCATGCAATTTAGTACACAAGCAAATCTGAAACAGACTTAATGAGACGCTTATTGTCTGTTTCTTTCACTATAATTACCTACCTAATATTTCTTCTCAAAAGCCCGTTACTTTGTATAATATTTCCAATAAAATAGAAAAATAAATCATGTTTTTTTTGCATTGATGATCATTTAACTGAAATCACACATTTGATGGTGCAGCAAGTTAGCAGTCAAAATATTCCTTAGCTGCACTCGAGACAACTTTTTACAAATACCATTTTTGAGAAGTATTGGTTCATGGAACAAATATAGACAGATAGATTCATAGGATGATATGGTAAATTGATAGAAAGACTCATCTCAAGAGAAGAAAGAAACGAAAGAAGAAATCACATCATATAAATATAGATCATAGTCAAAAAAGTATGACTTTAATGGATACCACTTAATTTTTAAGGGAAGAAGTGTATAGGAGTTGGTACTTACCGGGTGTGATCTCTATCACAGTGTCTTGTCTCTCCGGTGGGAAAAGGACTTTAGGTGGCTGGGTGGTCTGGAGAGCTGGAAAAGCAGATAAAGACTATAAGTGGTGTGTGAGCATTTTCAGTTCATCTCTCCAACATTATGTTACATGTTTCTCATGCCACAGACATGAAAAAAATCTGCGCCAGAAGTTGAAATCCCAGCTGACTGATGATGTTTTTGTTGAGCTTGTTCTCAAGAAAATGTTGTGATTTTATTTGAATGATAAAATAGTAACATTAGGAGAAAAAAAATACAGATTAGGGGGCTGTTTGAAAGAGTGTAGTTTTCAGTTTTCATGAAAAGGTTAGTTGGTTAGGTCATTAAGTGAGGGAGTGGTGTCGTGGGGGCCAAAGAGGTACCCATTAAATGCGAATTTAGGAATAAAAAAACAACTCTTGAGAGACTTTAGAACCCAACAATGAGCAAATGAATGTCCACTCATAGTGGCGATTTTGGGGCAATGTGATTTTTAAGTGCGATGTTTTGTTCGTAAAGTTATGTCTCAGTGCAGCTGTTCAAGATGTTACTCGTAGCAAATCAAAATCTTTTGTCTTTTATTTATTTATTTTTTTTACTTGAAATGTCCAGATACCTTTTCTGATTTACTTGAATGTCAGACTTAATTTGCCTGTTCAGAGTTACTTGAAATTTAGGCCTGAGATGCCTGCGCTGTTTTATTTCAAATGCTTGCGAGCCTTTCTTTATTGAGCTGCAAGCCTCAAAATACAGTTTGTACTGAAATGCTGGCCCGACATGTTTGTGCCAGTTGGCTGGACATTTAAGTTATTGGTGTTCTTTGTATTTAAATGTGAACTGTTTCAAAGGCTTTTTTAGCTAGAACTTTGGATTTCTCTTTTTTAATTCATGTTCATGCATTGTTGCATTTGTAGGATCAAAACAGTTTCATTTAAAGTTCAGACGGATGGTATTTTTTTCTTGGAAAACTTGACATCCTATATGCAAAACCACAAATAAATGTTGGGAAAAGGAAATGTGCAATTTTGATTTTGTTTGACGGGTCGACTATATGCAAATGGAAACGTTTTGAGGTTCAGACCTTTACACTTGGAAAACCTTTATGGGACAAATTTTAATTGAAGATCCCTGTCCTAGGCCGCAGTTTGATGATCGACTTTGGCGTCATGTCATCTGACCTACGGCATGTCTTGGCCACTCAGGTGAAGAGAGGGGCGGAGTTATTAATTGATCACCACCCGGTACCACTCAGTACCACCCGGTACCACTCAGTGGTAGGGAAGGATGCTGGTCAGGCCTGGCAGACCCAAATGTAGAGTTTCAACTCCCAACTCGGGAAGAACTTTGACCACAGTTTTGTGACATTAAGCGACGTTAAGCTTTACTATACATACTGTACAGTAAGTGCATAGGACAACACTTTAACGTGCATAAACCTCAAAATTTTGGGCCAATCATTCTGATATTTTCAGAAGTTGAAGTAGGCATAGGAGATGTTCATGTAAATCATGGCTACAATTGCTTACAGTTTTGTAACATTAACCGACATAAAGCTTTTTCTATAGAAGAGGAAAACTCTTAACATCCATAAAAATCCCAAAATTTTGGGGAGATCATTCTGATATTTTCAGAGGTTGAATTGAGCTTGTAGGTTGATTGAAGATTCTAAATTGCCCTTAGGTGTGAATGTGAGTGTGAAAGGTTGTTTGTTTATATGTGCCTTGCGATTGGCTGGCGTCCAGTTCGGGTGTACCCCGCCTCTTGCCCGAAGATAGCTGGGATAGGCTCCAGCACGCCCGTGACCCTAGTGAGGATAAGCGGAACGGAAGATGTATGAATGACTGAATTGAGCCCCGGTAGAAATATATAAATTTTGGTGACGATTGCTCGCAGTTGTGTGACATTAAGCGACGTTGAGCTTTTTTTTTTTATATACAGTATAAGAGGAAATTTTAACGTCCATAAAATCCAAAATAGTAGGGTGATCGTTCTGATATTTTCAGAGGTTGACATGGCCATAAGTAAAGATGCCCACATAAATGGTGGTGACACTTGATTGCAGTTGCGTGACATTAAGCTATGTTGTCGCCAATTATGTAAAAAGGGTATAATCACGCTTGAATTTTTGTATGATTTTATAATTTCAGTATTTCTCACAAGAACACATTTAATCCATGTTTTAAATTAAAATTTGATGTTACAAATTGTTACAAATGTTGTATTTTTTACTCTTGATAACTATGTACCGTCAAGTAATCTACTCCCTAATTGTGTGTATTGATCGCCCCAGTTAATTACGAAGACCAGGTTGGAAAAGCCTCAAAGGATTTCTACTTCATATGGACTTAGCTTGCCAAATCAAGTTTGACCTTTTACACGCTTGCAGTGCAGAACAGTCCAGCACATAAGGTCAGACAGAGCAATAATCACCAGTGTCTGCTTTTACTGCTTCTGCAGCAGTCAATGCTATATAGAAATGTGATTTTTTTTTCTTTCTTTCTTGAACTTCACATTGTGCATAAATGTGTGTCCTCAGATATGAACACATGCTAGTGGCTGACAGTCTCAGAGCAGTAGAAGTTACTTTTACATGACTGAACAGGACACCAGATGCTCCAAGTAGACTAAAACAAACAATCTTGTGCTGCATTTGCTTCCTCAAATAGACTTTCTCTGTTGAACGTGTTTGACCATGTACTGTAAGCTTACTTTCATGTTTTAATTTTCAGCTCTCGGGACAGAAACCTTTATTAAAAAAACGGGACAGAGGGCATTAATTAAATTTGAAACAATATTCACAATCCTGAGGCCAGCTTCTCAGCATGATGTTAATTATTCATGCTCCGTGGCATATAATGTTTTCCACTGCAAATGAAATTAACGCTTCTTTCTGACCTTCTGCTGCTTGATATTAAGTGGAACTAAATGTAGCATCTCTTTTGACGCTTGTCATATTACACTTGAATTTTTTGACAAGGGGATTTTTCATTGTCATTGTCTTACATTAAGGAAAAGCCCCAAAACATTTGCATTCAGTAGAGATAAACTGCTGCGTTGAAAAACACAGTTTTGAGCGAGATAAAGAATAGCTTTAAGATGCAAGTTATGTTGTTGTCTCTTTCACAAACACTTTTTTCTTTATAGATGAAAAAGAACAATTGGACTCTGAATACAATCTACTCATTGCGCTCATGCATCCATTTTTTACAGGTCTGAATTTGGGAAGTGGGGCAGCACACCCTGGACTGATCGCCAGCTCTGTTGTGCTCATATCTGTGTGAATTGGCATCTAATATAAATCCAAAATATGTTCGGGCTCTGAGTTCACAAAACACATCTAGTAAAATGGCCCTAAGAGAAAAATACAAACTTGAACTAAGCAAAACTTACCAAACATGAGCTCAATCTGCACCATTTAGCAAGCGTAGTCAGATACTGTGTTAGATTCTGCACTTGAAACTGATTTGACCTTTGGCGAATGACAATGGTGTTTACTGGAATTTTGTGTTTTCCGGTTCCCTGTCATGTCATTGTCTCCACCCAGCCTCGCCCCTTCTGCTTCTCTCGTGTCCTTCAATCAGTTCTGGCCCCTCGACTTTTTAACCTGTGGATATTTAGTTCCGTGTTTCCATACAATCTGTTGTAGGTTATGTCTTAACATATAGCATGTCATGTACAGTGCCGTGAAAAAAGTACTCGCCCCTTTTCAAATAATTTTTTTGCATAGTTTCCCCATGTTAATGTTTAAGATCATTGAGCAAATGTAAATACCAGACAAAGACAACCCAAGTAAACATAAAATGCAGTTTTGAAATGGCGATACTATTTATTAGGTAAAACAAAAACTATTAAAAGCTACATGGCCCAGTGTGGAAAAGTAATTGCCCGAAACCTAATAACTTGTTGGGCCACCATCAGCAGCAACAACTGAAATCAATAAATTTTCTATAACTGGCTATGAGTCTTTTACATCTCTGTGGAGATATTTTGGCCCACTCTTCCTCACAGAACTGGTTAAATTGAGAAACACTATAGGGTTTTTAAGCATGAACAGGCTTTTTAAGGTCATGCCATAGCATTTAAATCAAATTCAAGTCAAGACTTTGACTAGGCCACTCCAAAAGTTGACTTGCCCTGCCACAGAACCCAAATGCGCTTCAGCTTGAGGTCACTACTACCACCATGTTTGACTGTTGATATGATGCACTTTCTCTGAAATGCTGTGTTACATGTATGCCAGATGATTTATTTTATTTTATTGATTTATTTTTTGTTTCAAAAGTAAGAAGAGCCTTTTTGTTCTTTTTGGTCAGCATTGGTTTTCGCCTTGGAACTCTACCATGGATAGCATTTTTGCCTAGTCTCTTCCTTATTGTTGAGTCATGAACACTGACCTTAACTGAGGGAAGGGCGGCTTCTTAATTTCTTACTTTTTCACAGCACTGTATTTTGTGTTGGTGAGTCTCTCTCATTTCTTATCCATGCTTCCAGTATCTGAATTATTATTTTGATACTGCTTTCCATTTTGTGAAATATATTTTTTAGTCTCCCCAGAACATCTGCCCTGCCTGGCCTGTTTTCCTGCGCTTATGTCCACCTGCTTTTTGCCTTCCCTTGACAACACCTTAAAGTATGTGTAACTAGTTTCAATGTTTAGCAATAAAATAACATTCAATCATTTTTGCAATATGTAAGAATCCCGATTCCTTCCATAGAATCAGTGGGCACATATTAAGAAAAGGGGGGGAACAAAAAAAAAAAATCACTGTTCTTTTGCAATAATGCACCCAACTACTTCACCTGACCTGCCTCGGTGGGATTTTTTTTCTCTTTCCTAAGCTCAAGGAGGTCATCAAGGTGACCCATTTAAAGGCATAGATGACATCAATATGGCCGTGACAACGGCACTGTGGAGGATCCTGGAAAAAATCCTTCCAGGAGTACAAAAATGGCGTGACAAAAAAGGCTGAGAAAGTACCACAATTTCTCGTGTATAATGTGCACCCATGTATAATACGCACCCCCAAAAATGACCTCAAAATTCTGGAAAAACCCTGCTACCTATCTATAATGCATTTTTACAATGCATGATTTTGCTTCTACCCATATCATCAAAACAAAGTATTATCTGTATTTTGTTAGTTTTTTCAACGAATTATTCTGAAGTTAAGCACTTTATTTGAACACGTAATTCTTTTTTTACTTGCTCTTGTTTTGAAATTCACAACCCTACTTTTATTTAGTAAATGAGAAAACCCACAGTTGTGCTCATATGTTTGATTACCCAAGCAGAATTTGTAAGATGTGTACAATTCTTTAAAGAAAACATGAAGGACCATGCGAAACACATTACATTTTACTTTAATGGGATTCAAATTAAACTGTCAAGCATTTCAGAAAAGCATTATCATTAAACAAAACATAACCATAAAGAAATTAATGATGGTTAATAATGGTTGTTGTTCAGTCATCATTTGTATTAAAAAACAAACAAAAACAAAACAAAAAACAATATTTCACAAATTTTGCCTGGGTATGTAAACTTATTACCACAACTGTACATATATGCAGTCATATGTACCCCTGTCATATTGGAATTAAAGTGTAGGCTCTACCTTTTTCATAACCTCTAGGTGGCGGTGGCATACTAGAATGAAAGTGTACACCTTTTTCATAACCTCTAGGGGGCGGTGACCTATTGGAATGCAAGTGTACAGCTTTTTCATAACCTCTAGATGGCGGCATACATTTATTAAATGTGAAAGTGTTTTTCATTTCCTCCTATACCTATGTATAATGTGCACTAGTGACGTTTGACAATTTTTGGGGGGAAAAAAATGCACATTATAAACGGGAAATTACAGTACTTTAAACTCCAGTGGGATTACTTTGAAGGGGAAAAAAAATAAGTTCGGGTTTAAAATATATCTTTTCAGTGAGATCGGTCCTGGAACTTTTTTCATTCACCTCGTACTTTGTACCCATAGGCCTCACTTATATGGAAACGTGAGTCAACAAGTACTGAGGAGGAGTAGGCTTCACACAGGGAAAATGATAATACCACAATTAGAATACTCTAATGGTGCGGCTGGCTCAGTCTGAAAGGACTTGGGTTTAGGACCAAAGGGTCAGGATTCAAACCGTGCTGCAAACAAAAATAAATTGCAACAGGAAGCCAGGCAGACACACAAATAATTAATTTACCAAAATCAGACCTACAAGGTTTATGCCAATTTAGGCACACAAATTCCCACATTTAATTGCTACTCTGCATTAAATACACAGTGGAAAGGATATATAACTGCTTGATTAGGTGGTGCACTGTCCCTCTGACCCTAATTTAGTTTCACCAAAGAATGGACCTCTTTTAAAAATCATTACCAAGCTGCCTTGACATCTGAAATCTCTGATGTCATTGGAATATGTGCCAAGAGTATCTGACTGACGAGTCATTCAAAACAGCTAAAAAGTCTCCGATAAACATATGGCTGAATCATGGCAGAGATTATGCAAATCCATCTTAAAAGATAATGTTATTATGAGGATCCGGAGTTTTGTGAAATATAAATTAGCATAGTTCCGATGCAACATCCACTCTTGGGGGACCTATTTGGAGAGACCAGAAAGTGTATCAAATTGTGTACAGCAAATATGTATTTGAGGTTTTAATGTGACCGTGGCACAAATGCTGATGTCAGGAAAAACTGGAGTTAACTAAAGTCCACCTCTGTTATCACACGTGTACTACTATTATCGCGCACACACACAGGCATGTGTGTACTGTATTTATTATAGATGATCTCAGACACCCATTCACATCAACCAAGGACCACACTGCAGGGGAACCTGATTAAGGAGACCTTCACTGTCCTTTATTCCACACACACAGTTGGCGGATCAAAGGCACGGAATGCAAATTAAATGTTGTGAGGTGAGGGAATAAAGCTGCTGAAAAGAAAAGAACATGATATGTGTGAATGAAAACTTTATGATACCTTGCTGTGGGGCCGACAACGGTTTGTCCCATGCGGATGCTGTGTTGATGAAAAGGGTGAGGGGTGTTAGAGTTGGTTTAAAATTTCTGAGTGCAGCAACAATGAATCCGGAACATATAGAAAAAGAGATGTAGGAGGAATATACTGTATGTGTATGTGATGCAGAATGCCTACAAAAGTAGAGTGTAAGGAGTAATCTCTATTTGCATTCTTCTAATGATTGTTGGCATCCTTTGTGTAGCTGTTAGAGTTTGAGACTCAGGTAGACGGCCACCTAAATGTGTTTTATTTCAATTTCTTCTACAAAGATCCCTCCAGTTGATGTGTCTAAATTGTCTAATGACCCTAAGACTTTTGGCCATATAGCATCATGATAGAAAGGTTTGGTGACAGAACCATAAAATGGATCTTATAATTTAGAATCAAATTTGACAAGAATGAAATGCGCTTCAATGCAATATAGGCAATTCAAGCCAGCTGCTGATGATTCTCTCAGGATAAATTGATCATGAGAGTGCAACAATGATGAATCAATTTGGCCACGACCCGAGTGATCTCTGTCTGGGTTGCAGGTTGAAATGTTCGCAGGAGACAGAGAAAAGGAAGGAAGTTAGATGAAAATGGAACCAAATAAGCAAAAAATGAGGAAATACCAAGAAATTATGGACAAGGAGATACAATGAAAGCAGTCAGGTAAAATTAATGCATTTACTTTGAAACAGCCACATTATAAATCACAGCGGGCATTCCAAACAATATGTGGTGTGTTGCACAATGTGTATGTGTGTGTCTCCACTTCAAACACATATCTCATGATGACAAACGAATTGAACATTGACCATTACAAGGATGTAATGTAATTGAAGCCAAAGACATTTTTAAAAAAAAATTTTTTTTTTTACATGTAAATGCTACAGTTTGAATAATTAAACCATCATGCATCACAGCTAGGTTGATACTTGGCTCTGGGACAGAATCCATCAGTCAAGAAATGCATCTGTGTGTTTCTGTATTGGTTGCTGTCATCTGCATTTTTGCGTGTGTGTAATACGGCTGTTGAGCTTACATTGTTCTTTATGGCAGACTTAAACAATATGGATTCTATTTTTTTTTTGCATGCTTGCAATAATGCATGTTTCAGTCCCTTGCTGGGGGAAAAAAAGGCATTTATGAGCCCATATTCAAGAGGATTTACATCCATCCATCCATCTGGTTTCTATACCACCTATCCTTATTAGGGTTATAGGTGAGCTAGAGCTGTCATCATCTCTCTGTATATATCTATATAGTACTTAAAGTAGTTCTAGTATTGAGAAGATGAGAGAAATATGCTTCTTATGTTCATCCTTATCATCAGTGCAAAGTCTTCCCTTGAGAAATGGCGAGATACCTGTATCTAATTTTGGGGGGAAAAAAAGAAAAAAAAAAAAAAAAAAAAAAAAAAATCACACCCTGAAGATGGATGATGATGATGATGATGTGTGAGCAAGGTCAAAATGGTATGTAGGTGTTCCCGTTAAACTTAATGATGACGACCTCACTATGAGGTGTGTTATTGTGTGTCAAAGTGAGAGACTATCACTGCCTCAACACTACTCAACCATTAGTGGTGTTCCTATAACCCTCACCCCTCATCGCTGTTATTGTCGATGTGTGTAAATGAAAACTGAATATGGTTGAGACAGTGACAGTGCATTGACTAATGACAAAACGAACAAGCTCATTATTAAAGTCTTATCACCTCTCAGCAGATACAGTAACACACACTGTCTTATTTCTTTCTCTCTCTCTCTCTCTCTCTCTCTCACACGCACACACACACACAGTACAATGTCATATGTGCATTTTTCATCCTAATCTTCATCATAGAGGTAGCACTCTTTTCAAAAAAGCTGTCCAAGGACATTTGTAGGTCATAGGTTCTCACCTGCTTATCCCAGAACATACACATGTTCATGTTGTTTTAAACTGAAATGCATAAAATGAGAAACACCAGCAGGTGCAATGGTCTGGTAATAACATGACAATCTGATAATAATGTTTCACACTAAAACCAAAAAGTATTTTTCAACAACTTTACTTTCACTTTTTGTCTTTATAGCAAGACTTAAAGAAAGACTATCCAGGGATGTGGAGACAGGTCATGTGTTCATATTGGTATGCTCCATCTTCCCTCTTGCCCCTTGGTGGTATAATGTTTTCCTCATCTTTGTTTGAAGCATTTAATGTGTGTAAACTCTTGAAACATCCACTCATCCATCCATTTTCTGTACCGCTTATCCTCACTAGGGTCGCGGGCGTGCTGGAGCCTATCCCAGCAATCTTCGGGCGAGAGACGAGGTACACCATGAACTGATCGCCACCCAAACGCAGGGCACATAGAAACAAACACCCATTCGCGCTCGAATTCACACCTACGGGCAATTTAGAGTCTTCAATTACCATGCATGTTTTTGGAATGTGGGATGAAACCTGAGTACCCGGAGAAAACCCACGCAGGCACGGGGAGAATATACTAACTCCACACAGGCGGGGCCAGGATTTGAACCCCAATCCACAGAACTGTGAGGCAGATGTGCTAACCAGTCGTTCACTGTGCTCCCTCTTGAAACAATAATAATAAAAAAAAAAAAAATTATTCTCTGAGGAAACAAACCACTATTTCATCCAAGCTGAAATGAATGTAGGAATAATATCACAAGACAACTACTGCACTGTAAAAAAGAAAAAAGAAAGAAAAAGAAAGAAGAAAAGAAAAAAAAAACCTCATGTATTTATTTATTTATTTATTTTTGTCCTGTTAGGTCAAGCAGAAACGAGGATCTGTATCCCTTTTATGCTGGAACAGTTATACTGTGTCACAGTGGACTTTTTAAGCTGCCGCTGTGGTTTCTTAGTATTTTAATGAATATTTATTGAGAATCAAACTCGATCAGTCGAACAGAACAAGGTTTCTAGAGGGGAGTGAAAAAAGAAGACAACAAAAGACAAAGCACTAGCTGTAAACAAGATGAGGAAAGTAAATCATTATATACCTAGAACAACGACGCATTAGTGTGGTATGGGCTAAAACTCATTTCATTGTAGGGATTGATTGAAAACTCAATAGGATTTGTCACGCATCAACGCAAATTTTGTGAGTTTATTGTTCATTGTGATTGTCAAGCAGAACAGTTGGAAAAGGTGATGCATCACTTGACACTTCAAAAATCCTGACAGTTTTCCCAACTGCTCAGTGGGATTGTGTAAAAGACAGGAGGGAGGAGATTAAGAGCCTTAAGATAATAGCAGATACGAGAAAGATAATTAACTTAATCTCCATGGATGTGTGGTCGCCGAAAGCGTCTGTACTGTCAATGGGGCCAGCAGCAGTAAGGTGAGAGGAATATAAACCAACTAATTAGTCTCTAACTACACATGCCCACCGTCATTCTCTGTCCTACACAAAAATAATTTAAAATTGCTCGTCAAATGCTGAGCCTTCTCATATTTGGTGAGGTTTCGTGTGTGTGTTTCTTGTGTATTTCTCTTCATTTTCCATTTCCACACTTGAGTGACGGATAAATTCTCCATCTGTCCATCAATCTATTCCACTATCTGGCCTCCCAGCTGTCAATGTTTATGAAGTGTCAGAGAGGAAAAAAGTGACTTCGAGTGCTGTCGCTGAAGGTTGAAGACTGGTTTCTCTCTTATCATACAACAGATGAGTGATGCATCTACATCTGCCAGAGTGCTTACGCCAGTACAAGGAGTGACATATGAAATATTTAGAATATTGTTGTGTTAACTCAAAAAGAGATGTAAAATATTTTAGAAACATCTGGTTTACCACACAAGCTGTACTACGATCAAAAAAGGGTATTCTCCTTTTTCACTGTAAAGTAATACATACAGTAGATATATGTATGATGATGATGGTGAATATCCATGCTTTTTTATACTTTTTTTCTGTCTGTCATGGGTAAACTCGAGCTCAGCTGGCTTTGGCACACATGCACAAACAAACATTCACCTCCTTAAAGGATACAATTTTTTTTGCATAACAGATGACTTTAAATCTGAGCAGAATGAAATTACATCTGGAACACACCAAGGCTCTCCATCCTGGGGCTTCTTCTGTTTAAACAGCTACATGCTAAATTTGTTCAATTCATAGACAACAATCAAATACAAGTCATTTTAGTAAGCTGACTTTTATTTTTCTGTACTTTGTCTTTAAATGTATTTTGCTCATTCTTTTAAAATAATTTTTAATCATGTAAAGCACATTGAGTTACGTTGTGTATGAAATGCACAATATATATACATTTGCCCTGATTTGCTATACCTATTCAGGTGACACACAGCTTTACACGGTCCCGTACAAGCTCTGCGTAAATGCATGGAACAAATTACCAAGTAGAAATTTCTTAATTTTGTCCAGTAAACACAGAGAGAAAAATAAGCTAAAGAGAAATCTTTAAAATTGAAAAACACCTTGAAGCTCCAGTCACTAAAGTAAAAAAATCATTCATAAAAAGTAGTTTTCTTTAAATTTTGGTTAAACTCTGTGGATTGGTCTTAAACTAATTTGTTATTCCCCCCATCTCAGCCACCGGTAATGAAATAATGGTATAAAAATGGAAAAAATTTAATTATTTCCAAATTTATTTTGCAGGCAACATACGTAAAATGGCTGCATCCAAGTTAGACGACCTGTAAAATCAGCGAATGCCTTTGACATCTTTTTTCAACTCCTGTATAACGGATGAGAGTAGATAAATGACATCACTATCAACGTCACAGCATTTTTTAGCAGGACTTCCCAAGTCAAATTGAAATTCCATTTGAAGACTTGCTCCTCTGCTTTGAGTAGCTCATACAATTGGAGATTCCAGACGAGTGCCTGCTTCTTATATTGCATTTGGGATTCTTCTGAGGGGCAGTGTCGGGGGAAGACAAGCAAGGTTTGTTTAACAACTACAAAACTCAATTTGTTTTCCTTTTATCTAGCATCAACCGCCACCCTGAGGAACACATTATGTTGTGGGGATTTCCAGACACTCACAGATTTAAATGACTTCAGTGGTATGCAAATGCTCTTTGTATCCAACCGGCTTGTCCTGTTTCTAAGTTGTCAGTTTTTTTTGGTTGGGAGTGATGGTATTAAAGGGATGACATGACAGCTGCATTATGAGCATTCCCAATTCCCTATAGGCTCCCTGCGGGATCTTTTCACAATAGATCAAGTCCAAACTTAGTCTCACCTTCAGGGTTCAGTCCCACTGCTGCTCGAAACTGAATGACACAATTTGAGATTTGGGACTTTGTATTCTCCCTCCCTGAAGTGATGATGTTCATTAGAAGAGCACAAATAGCTTCTTGAAACTTACATTAAACATTCATTGTAAAAAAAACAAAAAAAACATTGGTAAAACATTTAAGAGCTTTAATAAAAGAGATCTTTATAATTTGCATAGATGTCATTTTATTATACAATGTTATACTATTGTGGTTTTATTGACTCTTATCTGTTAGCCTAAGCAGGGTTGTCTCTTTTGTATTAAAAGTGCACTTTTCTTTGTACTTTGCATGATCCACATTACCACACATCTGCAATCTTAATTACTGTATTTAAAGAGAGCCCCCAAAAATTGTACAAAATTGCTTGAACCATTCCGAGTGACAAATAAAGGAAAGTATAGTGTATTTGCTTTAGAAACCAATATTCCCTTTGCTTTTAAGTTCATTGAACATAATGGTTTATTCCCTGTGCTATTATGAGTGTAAGGAAGACCTGCATTCAGCATTACCTTACAAGCCAGCCTTTGTTATTTTCAGAGTAAAGCATATGCAGTTTCAAGAATAGGTATGGGAAACCTTTGGCACGACCGAGATTTCTACTTAAAGTGGCCAAATTTGATCTGATTTTCATCTACGTATGTGTCAACAACAGACTGTTTAAACTAATACCACACAAAAAAATATACGAGGTGGGTCACACAATTTTCAGGACAAAAGATAGTATCCACAGTATTTCTTATCCAAACTACAATCTACATGATTTCCCAGTCAAAGTAATCCCCCTTGGAGTCTAACGCACTTTCTAGGCCTCCTTTGCCAAAATCTTAGCATGAAGCATTTTATGCCACATGCTACTGTAAAATCTATTGAAAAATATATGCTCATTAAAACATTAAACAAGAAATGATGTCATTGGAGAATACCACAGAGGAAGCCACTGAAAACCAGTGTCGAGAGGCTCCACAGCACTACTGACAAACTTGTGTGGACAGATAAAACTAAATGAAGTTGTTGGGAAGGAACACACGTTATATGTGGAAATACAGTACACCATTGTCAAAACCGCATCCCAACTGAGAAGTTTAGTGCACGGGGCATCATGGATTGGGCACAGTGATGACTGGTAAGAGCGTCTGCCTCACAGCTCCGAGGACGGGGGTTCAATCCCCGGTCCCGCTTGTGTGGAGTTTGCATGTTCTCCCCATGCATGCGTGGGTTTTCTCCGGGCACTCCGGTTTCCCCCCACATCCCAAAAACATGCATGGTAGGTTAATTTAAGACTTTAACTTGGCCGTAGGTGTGAATGTAAGCGCGAATGGTTTGTTTATATGTGGCCTGCGATTGGCTGGCAACCAGTTCAGGGTATACCCTGCCTCCTGCCGGATGATAGCTGGGATAGGCCCCAGCACTCCCGTGACCCTCGTGAGAATAAGTGGCTCAGAAAACGGATGGATGGACATACCTGTATGTATAGAACAGGTGAAATGGGGTGCAAATAAATAATTAAAACCCAAGTTTAATAATATTACTTATTTCCAGTCATCTCGTGAAAATTTATTTGAAAAGTGTTATTCGAATGAATGTACATTTTCATTAAAGCTGTCTTGTATGACATATACTGTACATATCTCCTTTAAATTTAAGAAGGATCATCATCTTAACTTCCCACTTTTGGTTGAAATATTTATGAATTGTTTTGTGTTTTATCTCATAACACTATACGGTAATGGCTGAACTTTGGTAGTGGTTTTACTTGTATGTGTGTCACACAAAGTTTGGTGTAACTTCGCTGGCTGGAGAGAGAAGGTAAACTTTGTCATGGCTCCATCACGGTGGAAAACAGACACAGTCCTTTGAGCTGCTGGCCTCCAACCAGCTTCTCTGTTGTCTTTTCAGCTAGGCCAAACCTGGTTGGAGTGTAATGAAGCCAAACTCATTCACAAACTGGCCGCAGTCATCCAGATAATGGCTATTCTCTCTCTCATGTACTACTTCAGAATACTATTTTAGTTAATTGAGGTGGTTACTCATGTGCTTCTGGTTGCATATTTAATCAAGTTGTGCTCCTGTCCCTCTTATAAATCACTTTAAAACACTCACAGACACTTTAAAATCAGTTCTCACTCTTTTTGATGTACACTATGAGTGGTACAATGTCAGCCCGTTCATCATCTACAAATGCAACACAATGATGTCATTGGTAATCATATGTTTATATGAAATGATTTCAACCTACAAAAAAAAAAAACTTCCTCTATCAATCCTTCGTTACCTATCAATTAGTGAGTGTGTTTGCAGTTGTGCATTTGGAAAGATGTTAAACAGTTATAGTTTCTGGCCTGTTCTTTCTATCCAAACGCTGTCTTGTGCTGTTATTTTTTATGACCCAAAAAAATAAATAAAATAAAATAAAAAAAACAGTGTGGGTTTATCTCCTCAGAGTTTTATACTGCATACAGAATATCACACTGTGCATTGTGCTCAAATGAACAAAGTAGTACCACACATCAGGCAAACAGCCAAAGTGAGCATACTGCATGTGTGTGTCTTTGAGGTTCACCCGTCATAAGAAATGTTAATACAAAAGCCAAATTGAACATATTGCAGATTAGTCTGAGGGGGTCCGAGCGACCACTTGGCACCTCACCTGTAGACCAGATAACAAAGAGGTTCAGCTCACACCAAAATCAGGAAGGCATTAGTGCACACAGACTTATTTCTGGCAAAATTCCATAAAAACAATTACGACTGTACTATATGTATATTTTTACATATAACATTGTGATATATTTTTATTATTATCTTTGATTAACATCTAGAAAGTTTGTAGATGGACGCACTCATATGGACAGCAACATTGTAATATTAACCCAATTAAGGCTAATCTTGGAATAGGACACTACCATGTAACTAAACAGAATAAAGTGGGGGAAATAATGCAATATTCTGAAATATTCTGGTCATGGTCATGTGTAACCACTTTACGCTTACTTACTGTACTAACACCCTATCAGATATTTTGCAGCATCCGCCAATTCTCACCTCTCTTTGTCACATTTTTTTTCTGATGTGATTTCAACATAATATGGCTACATACACACACACACACACACACACAAACCCCCATTTCTGAGCTGATAATGACGTTCTCGAGGGATTATGTGACGAAGGTACGACACATGGGCATGGCTAAATATGCTCTGTCACAGGAAAAAGGTTTTATGATGCAACAGGGGTGAAACATATTCCAAAATCCAATAACCCATTTAAGACAGCTATAGGCCAACCAGTCAACACTGACATTATGATACAGCCATTTTCCAATTCCACTTCAAAGGTAATGGTGAGAAAAAAATCTCAGAGGGTTGAATGTAAATCTCTTCTTTGTATATTTTGATTATTCAAGCTAAGAGCGCAAAAGTATGTGCTTGACGCAATAAAATGACTCACCACCAAAGATGATCTGAATGCAGGCAGCTGCACATTTCTCTATAAACTGAACTTCAGCATGAACAGTTTAAAAGCAAGTTCATTTTGAGGCATCACGGGCTGATGTAGCATCAGTCCACGCTTAGTAGCTATTGGTTGTAGTATTCGTACTAATGTTGGCCCATGACATGTGCGAGTATTAATGTGTTTAAAAAAAAACCCAACAACAATAAAAACATATAATAAATATAAATATAGACCATAATTTCTTGAGATCATGGTAGCATTCAAATTTGCATCTGGCATTTCAATGTCAAAGTACACTCAATGGGCTCACAAATTCGCACACCTTCACGGTAAAACTAGATCCAATTGTCAATCAGCAGTTTCTGCAATCAGTAGATAAGATGATAAGGACAATTAATTACATGAAATGAATGTCCCTTATTGGAAAGTCAATGTAAACAACAAGCTTAACTCCATTACAAAAATATAATGTAGTACATATAGGATGATTTTTTATTTTTATCGCGTTGATCAAAGCTGCACTCACTTCGCAACATGTTACAGCAGCGCTGTTAACTTTCTCCTTTATCTGTGCGTTCCCCCTTTTTAACCATTTAGTATTCTTTTTGAGTCGTGATAAAGTGGTTGCACCATTGTATTACAGCGTTTTATCGGTGCAAGCTGACTTGATAGCTGACATTTTCCTACAATCTGGGAGAAAACATGTAATTAAAATACAGTTGCCTGCGATTGGCTGACGGCCAGTTCAGGGTGTACCCCACCTCTTACCCGAAGTCAGCTGAAATAGGAGCCAGTGCACCCGCGACCCTGGTGAGAATAAGCCGTTCAGAAAATGGATGGGATGGATGAACACAGTTGCTTTTGGAAATTTCCATGATTAAAAATTTAGTAACATTTGAAAACACTCGCAAAAGCTCAGATTTTTAAAAACATATTTATATCACTTCCTCCTTCTAAAGCCGTCGCTTGTGATTGGCTCTCTGTGGTCATGTGCTATTCTACAGTTGTCTCAAACATGACATTTCTTTCCAAATATCACCTTGAAGCGGCACCAAGTGATGCAATCTATTAGTTTTTCTGAAATTTTGAAAAGGTTAGATTCATAGTTACAGTTTTGAACAAATAAAAAAATATTGCCTTTTGAACAGTTTCTTCTTTATAATTTTTGACATTCACTTATCTGGGATCATATGAGGTCATATTGTCAAAATTTTGCACATTTGTCATTAGGTCAACATGATATGGTATGATGGTTTTCCACATGCTGTCCACATATAATGCAATAATCACTTTTTTAAAAATGTATTTACATTTCATCATGTTTTGTGACCGGTTTATTATTTGTGTAAAGAACAAATATATAGTTAATTCCACAATACTGATCTATAGTTTGAATCGACTTTTTTTTTAAAGGCGACAGCCAAGGGTCCTGATGCATTCATTCAAAATAAAGAAAAGTCAACAAAATGTCATCAAATGTAAATAGCTATATTACTTTGAGAAAGTAATTGAAATAGATACACTACTATTCCATTTTCAACAGGGTAACTTGTAATTGTAACCAACTACATTTTCAAAGTCATCTTCCCAACACTGATCGAGAAGCACTGGAGATTTAAGGCGTTCTTTCCGTTGATCATTACAGCTAACGTAAAGTCACTCGCAAACAAAATGGACAAACTAAGCAATGTGGTAAACAAGAAGTGACGTCTCTTGTTTTCCACAGAGCTGTGGCAGCTTCTCGAGACGTGACCTGGATTTATCCCTCACTTTGTTGTACCCTGGCATTTCCTGGATCCCATTGATCCCTGCTTTGTATCTTGAGTTTCTCATCTTGGGACGAACCTCCGGCTCCTGAGGACTCTGCCTCAGTTTTATGTTTCATTGTTTCATTTTCGATTTCATTCATGTACAACAATTTGTTTCAGCTGCATTTGTTTTTTAAAGTGCTCCATAAAGAAAGTTGAGTTGATTTAATTTGACGCTTGCGGTCCTCTCGTTGAATGTTCCAGGGTGAAGGCAGCAATCAGCACTACATAAGTGCAAAACCTTGTTTTAAACATGATGGTCCACAGTATCATAATTTGTAAAATATTTTTTTAAACCAATACTTAAATGTGGAGCATTGTATTAGTGGTTGTTTTTTCCCCCTCTTTTGTAACCAGGATACTTTTTAAAATATTAGGTTTTGATGGTCAAATCTTTATCCTAAATAGATAATCAACCTAAAGTCCAAACTGCTCTTGATACCTGCTGCATTTCTCTGCAGCTTACAACACTTTTAACATATGGTTACAGTATCCCACGAGGTATGTCAAAGAGGTTCCGGGACTGTTGTCAGTCAACATGTATTTTAAAACCCAAACTACAAACTATGACTTTTTTTCCTTCAATGTGGGCCAGATGATCAACCAGCACATAAACAATGAAATACAAAGGTGTTTGCTTTGTTCAGTGTGCAACAAAAGGCACGGGTTGTGGCAGGACAACTCCTGGTTGGTTCACCATGACAATGCCCCTGCTCACGATTTCCTAAGCATCCGACAGTTCCTGACCAAGAAGAACATCGCCGTGCTGGAATAACCTGCTTAACACATTAACTGCCATTGACGGCTTTAGAAGTCAAATATCCATGTTAACTGGGAAGGCTGGCAGTGAATGAGTTTTAATCACTCGTACTGGCTATGTGTGAATATTTTTTTTTTCCTCTTTTGCAAACTCAAGGGAGTCATAAAGGGGACCTGTTTTGAAGACATGGATAGTATCAACATGGCCATGAAGAGAGAACCTTTCGCCATTGTTGTAAATCGGAATATATTTTTGGGGAGTTTTCATTTTATTTGGAAATTTTCCAGTTTTTAATGATAAACTGCATGGGTGAGTAAGTGGTTTGGTGATTACCAAAACTGCCTTTTTCACAATTTTCATATTCCTCAACAATATCAGTGATTTCCGTTTTCTTCAACAGCTTTCAGAAACATTGAATTTGGATTCCTTTCAATTAGCTTAATATTTGCTGTTCATGAGTAATTTAACTAAACGATCCAGTTCAGTTCGGCAAATCAAGCAAAATACATGTTAAAACATTAAAAATGCTGAGATCCAATACACATAAACACACAAACACGCACACACACACACAAACCTGTGCTTAATTTTTCCATCGGTGGAGATTGAATTAGGTTAAAAATGTAATTAACTCACCATTCCAAACCATACTGTCAAGAAATGCGTGTATCTATGGTTGTGTTTTTAATAAATGTGCTTCTTAAACAGGTTGTGTGCATTTATGAAAGCATGACTATGAATCGCAGTGTATAACTGCACCTACAAAAAGTATTATTTTATAAACATGAATATTTCATGAATGTATCTCTGTGATAATGGCCTCATATGCAGGCATTAGTGTGTGTGTGTGTGTCATTACCGATCTGTGTTAATAGATTATTATTATTTTTTTTTTTACTTCGCTCGGGTGTGTTGGGAAATTAGAGTTGCAAAATTAATTGTGTTCGCCCTCAAGGCCCTTTCCAATATTACTTAACATTGCTCAAAGGAGGACCAGGCTGACTGTATATTAAATAGAAAATGAGAAAGAAAACCTCAGTGTAAAATATTAAATTGAGATTGTATCATTTTAATTGATAAATGAATACATCAAACCACATTCTCATCAATGAATTCCATATTCTGGATTTTAATCTTTGTGTGTGTGTTTTGCGCTGCCCCAATAGTTTTGTCTGTGTACACAGATCCAATGTTGAATGGTCTTTCAAATACATGGGGTGTCAAGCAGTCAGTAGATCTATCACTCACCAGTAGTGTGGAACAAAACACATTATGGTATAGGTGACAAACTCAAGGCACTGTAGCGATGTCAAAAAGGAGGAAGCCTAACACACTGTCCACTGACTTCAGCCATTACTTTGTATCACTGACTGGACCTCAAGGCTAAGTGAAGGCCATATGATGATATCATTTTGGTTACTGATACATTCACAGGAACTGCAAAAACACTGTGGGACATCACACAATTTTATTTTATTTTTTTTCTACTTTAGATTTTAAGAAACACAAAAATGAGTCAGAGACCTGTATGTACCATTCAGCATTAATTGTGCCTTCACAGATGTGCAAATTACCCAAGCCATGGGCTGTAACACACCCTTATACCATCACAGATGCTGGGTTTTGAACTTTGCACTGATAACAATCTGGATGGTTGATTTCTACTTTGGCCCAGGTTTCCAAAAACAATTTGAAATGTGGCCTAGTCAGACCACATCACTTTTTCCACTTTGTGTCAATCCATGTCATATGAGCTCGGGCTGGTGGCTTTTCTGAGTGCTGTTGATATATGGCTTTCACTTTGCATGGTAGAGTTTTAACTTGCATTTGGAGATGTAGCGACAAACTGCGTAAACTGACAATGGTTTTCAGAAGTGTTCCTGAGCCCACGTGGCAATATCCTTTCCACAATGATGCCAGTTTTTAATGCAGAGCTGCAAGAGAGATCGAAGGTCACAGGCTTACAATGGCGGTTTTTGGCCTTGCCGCTTACTGAATCGTTTGATGATGATATAGACCATAGATGATGAAATCCCTAAATTGACATTTTGAATATAAGGTAAGTGATTTGTCTGCAGTCTCTATCCTGTTTATTTTCAGTTTCTCTCCCTAAATAAAGTGATTAAAACGTGTATATTTATTTTCTTTTAGTAAAGGGTTAGGAGGAAATGTGATTTTGTGGTGTCAGCGACAAGTGACTGAAGTAGAGCTATACCAGAACCTCTCACTGAACCCTAATTGGTACTTAAGGGTTACGTTGTAACAACAAGGTTGCAGATTGAACACTTATTTCCCTCAGAGATGGGCTGAAGTGTCCTTGAGCAAGCTACTGAACGCTTAATTGCTCTTGATAACCTTCATCATAAGTATGTGAATGCAAATATCGATTAGGCAACTTTGTAAAAGGCTTTGAATGCTATTAAGTACAAAGGAGCTATTTAGACAAGACTCCATTTAGGCACACTAAATTTATATTTGTGTTATTAACAAAGAGGGCAATAAGGTAAAAACATGAAAATGGTGACTTTCCAGAGTCTCTTGGCCAACAGCAAAAACTGCAAAGCAAAATTACTTTATGGTTTCACAACTCAGTAAAACCTCGATAATTCATTGATGTGATGTTTAACAACTTTGGTGTTGTTTGTTGTTGTCATGTTTGTGTCTGTATCAGCATCAGTTGTTTTTGTGCATTTTGACTATGTGGGTATGAGCCGCCTGAAATTAGATAGACCTGAAGTTTGAATGCATTCTAAAACATGTGAGAGATGAGTGGGCATCATGATGGTGATACAGATGTGTATGAATTTCGATCAGAAATGCATCATGAAATATCCTCTGTATGGACACGCTTTAGACAGATGGTAATGTTTTTTTTTCTGCTTTGCTTTCCTCACACACGGCTGCAGCTGGGCAAGACATATAATTGGAAAAAGCTTGGGGCATTTGTATTTTTCCTCTCGCATCCTGTAGTTGAAAGTCACCTGAGGCGACACATAGAGGCGAATACACAACCTTCTTATTTAGTCAAATAACCCAGAGCAAAACATTCTACATAAAATCTGTCCAGCATTCATGCTAGCAGCGCAATGACAGATTGATAAGAAGGTGGAGCATAATACAAGGGAATAAGACAGTTGCAGACACAAAGGCCCTGGGGGGAGGAGAGAGCCTTGAGTGAAAAGAGACATGAAGACATTAACATGAGAGAAATGCAATGGAGAAAAGACAAATAAAACATTTGGTATAGCGTGACAGGAATTCTTAGTTTGGATAAAGCATTTTACCCTCTTTAGCCTATTTTGCTTGAACAAGATCAGTCTTTATTTTTATTCCTCGCCTGTCAACATGGCCATGAAGATGGAACCTGTGGCCTATATATATATATATATATATATATATATATATATATATATATATATATATATATATATATATATGTTCCATCTTCATGGCCATATATATATATATATATATCCATCCATTTACTGAGCCGCTTCTCCTCACTAGGGTCGCGGGCATGCTGGAGCCTATCCCAGCTGTCATCGGGCAGGAGGCGGGGTACACCCTGAACTGGTTGCCAGCCAATCGCAGGGCACATAGAAACAAACAACCATTCACACTCACAGTCATGCCTACGGACAATTTAGAGTCTCCAATTAATGCATGTTTTTTGGGATATGGGAGGAAACCGGAGTGCCCGGAGAAAACCCACGCAGGCACGGGGAGAACATGCAAACTCCACACAGGCGGGGCCAGGGATTGAACCCGGGTCCTCAGAACTGTATATATATATATGTGTGTATATATATATATATATATATATATATATATATATATATATATATATATATATATATATATATATATATATATATATATATATATATATTCATTTGCAGCAAAGTTTTCAATAATATAAATAAAAATTTAAAATACAAACATACTTCGTGGCGGCACGGTGAGCGACTGGTTAGCACATCTGCCTCACAGTTCTGAGGACCGGGGTTCAAATCCCGGTCCCCCCTGTGTGGAGTTTGCATGTTCTCCCCATGCCTGTGCGGGGTTTGATTGAAGACTCTACATTTCCCGTAGGTGTGAATGCGAGTGCGAATGGTTGTTTGTCTATATGTGCCCTGCAATTTGCTGGCGACCAGTTCAGGGTGTAACCTGCCTCCCGCCCGAAGATAGCTGGGATAGGCTCCAGCACGCCCACGATCCTAGTGACAATAAGCGGTTCGGAAAATGAATGAATGAATATACTTTGTGCCAAATAAAGGAACTGAATGACACAAATCAAGGTTATATTTTGTCATTTTAAATTACTGTGATTTGGTGGGCCAAATATACTGGTATTAAAACCATTTTTAATCCCTTATCCCAACCCTACATACCTCCTTGGCCTGGACTGAGATTTAAACTCAATACCCAACCAGAACCTTCTTGCTGTGAGGCTACAATGGTAACCACTCTACAATGATGCTTCCATTATGAATATTCTGGTTGATATATAGCTCTAAGTGTTAAAATTAAGATGGTAGAATAATTATGAGAACACTTCCTCGACAGCCTTTACTGACTGAACATAACCTTTGTAGGCTGTTTCCTCATTCTCACTCTATTACAACTAAGCCAGAGGCTCTACAGGCTCTTTTACGATGACACTTATTAATGTTATGTATTCATATTTTTATTTTTTTTAAATCATGTGGTCTTAAACATAGATGACAGTCTGAAAGGCCAAACTACAAACTGTGTGTGCGTACAGATGTACAGTATGTGCTTGCAGAAATGCGGAAATGTTTTTGGCGGTGACCGCATTTGTCTGCAATTACATTTTACACAACTCTCTCATGTAACATATAATACATTTCAAACACTGTGTGTTTACATATTGAATTAAAATATATAATAAAATGGGTACGAGACCATGTGGTATTTTATGAAAAATGCCATACAAATCGTATTTCAATGGCTCAATTTTTTTTTCTCCCGCTGGTCAAACATTTGTAATGTATTTCAGTCCACAAATTACTGTACATTAAATACTGTGAATGAGTCAGTTCAGAAGCCATCTTTTCCTGATTATTAACAGGCAGGTAATTTTGACCCTGCACAAGTTTATAGTTGGAATGTTTTCAGTTTATTTTTCTAAATTTCACGAGACAAAGAGTTCAAAATTAATCATGCATATGAATTTTAAGGACCATCGCACAGCACGCCACACGACCCATCACGACTCTACTGAACAATCGCACAACCATTACATTGGGCCTCTCCCTGCCTCACATTTATCGACACTGCGCTTCAACGGAAAATCTACGATCCATGGTGGTCTTATCTGGAAAAAACTCTTTTGATGCTCAGCATTGAATTTTTTATTAAGCACCAACAAAATGGTACGATTGTCATGGAAGAAGTGGAATGTCCTGGCTGCTGTAGCTGTAATATAATAATAAGAAGAGAGGACGTGGGCGAGAATAAAGGAGGAAGAGTAGATATTTGAGTGGCTATTAGCAATGATGGGCCCATTTATTGACTGCACTTGCGAATTTCGGCAACAGAGATTCGCCGCCTGTCACCTTTTAGCCACAGGTAGTTATGAAATTATAAATATACAGTGGGTACGGAAAGTATTCAGACCCCCTTAAATTTTTCACTCTTTGTTATAGTGCAGCTATTTGCTAAAATGATTTAAGTTCATTTTTCCCCCATATTGACAGAAAAAAAAACACAATTGTTGAAATTTTTGCAGATTTATTAAAAAATAAAAACTGAAATATCAAACAGCCATAATTATTCAGACCCTTTGCTGTGACATATATTTAACTGGTGCTGTCCATTTCTTCTGCTCATCCTTGAGATGGTTCTACACCTTCATTGGAGTCCAGCGGTGTTTGATTATACGGATTGGACTTGATTAGGAAAGCCACACACCTGTCTATATAAGTCCTTACAGCTCACAGTGCACGTCAGAGCAAATGAGAATCATAAGGTCAAAGGAACTGCCTGAAGAGCTCAGAGACAGAATTTTGGCAAGGCACAGATCTGGCCAAGCTAATCAAAAGAAATTCCGCTGCATTTAAGGTTCCTAAGAGCACAGTGGCCTCAATAATCACTGTGGCTGAGCTCCAGAGTTGCAGTCGGGAGATGGGAGAAACTTCTAGAAAGTCAACCATCACCTCAGCCCTCCACCAGTCGGGGCTTTATGGCAGAGTGGCACGACGCAAGCCTCTCCTCAGTGCATGACACATGAAAGCCTGCATGGAGTTTGCTTTAAAAAAAAAACAAAAAAAAAAACATCTGAAGGACTCCAAGATGGTGAGAAATAAGATTATCTGGTCTGATGAGACCAAGATATAAATTGTTGGCCTTAATTCTAAGTGGCATGTGTGGAGAAATCCAGGCACTGCTCTTCACCTGTCCAATACAGTCCCAACAGTGAAGCATGGTTGTGGCAGCATCATGCTGTGGGGGTGTTTTTCAGCTGCAGGGACAGGGAGACTGGTTGCAATTGAAAGATGAATGCAACCAAGTACAGGGATATCCTGGACGAAAACCTTCTCCAGAGTGCTCAGAAACTCAGACTGGGCCGAAGGTTCACCTTCCAAAAGACAATGACCCTAAGCACACAGCTAAAATAACAAAGAAGTGGCTTCAGAACAACTCCGTGACTGTTCTTGAATTGCCCAGCCAGAGCCCTGACTTAAACCCAATTGAGCATCTCTGGAGAGACCTGAAAATGGCTGTCCACCAACGTTCACCATCCAACCTGACAGAACTGGAGAGGATTTGCAAGGAGGAATGGCAGAGGATCCCTAAAGGATCTTTTTGCATAATTCCCAAAAAGACTCATGGCTGTATTAGCTCAAAAGGGGGCTTCTACTAAATACTGAGCAAAGGGTCTGAATACTTATGGCTGTGTGATATTTAAGTTTTTCTTTTTTAATAAATCTGCAAAACATTCAACAATTCCGTATTTTTTCTGTCACTATGGCTTGCTGTGTGTACATTAATGAGGAAAAATATGAATTTAAATGATTTTAGCAAATGTCTGCAATATAAAAAAGAGGGAAAAATTAAGGGGGTCTGAATACTTTCCGTACCCACAGTAGTTACGTATTATTGTAAAACACAATATATATTCTACATTTAATGGAGCTAAGCATTGGCTGGCTGGATCTCATTTCGTACCTGAAAATCTCATTTCTTTTGTGAAAGATCATGCGATACAGTACGGAACTTTTGATTGTCTGTGACATTGCGATTCAAGTTTTGAATCGTAGTAAAACTAGTTGCCAGTGGTCGGCTGCTCATGATAAGTAGTTGCACAACCATGCACATTGCGTGACAGTTCAGTTGCTTTCCGTCACTTCGCTCCGTGAGCAGCGGTTCTATAGAGACTGTCTCGTTTCTAGTTGAAGATTCTCCAAAAGCAAAACATACATGTTGGAGATTGTGAGGAACCCTCAAATTGTTTCGTTGAGGAAAAAAAAAAAATAATAAAAAAATAATTTCTATTTTCACTGGCTCGCTTCTATCTCCCCCTGAGGCCTTGTCTTCTACCACTCTATTAGAAGACTGTATCCTCAGTATCCAGAGAGATTTGGGATATTTGTATCCAATAAGCCGGCATGTTGGGCGACTGGTTAGCACATTTGCCTCACAGTTCTGGGGACCAGGGTTCAAATCCCGGGCCCCACCTGTGTGGAGTTTGCATGTTCTCCCCGTGCCTGTGTGGGTTTTCTCCGGGCACTCCGGTTTCCTCCCATATCCCAAAAAACATGCATTAATTGGAGACTCTAAATTGTCCGTAGGCATGACCACATCCCAAAAACATGCCCGAAGATAGCTGGGATAGGCGCCCTAGTGAGGATAAGCGGTGATGAGAATGGATGGATGGATGTATCCAATAATGGGCTCCCTACTTGTAACTTTGCGATTACTCTTCCCAAGTTAGTTTTTTGATATATTGCCCTTTTCTCAATGACTTGTTTATGGCCTGTATTAAAAAAAAAATCCTAGCAAAATTTTTTAGGGAGCCCCCAATTTGCAAAATGTGCTCTCCAAGGGGTAAAGATGGATAAATAAAAAAACAAAACACTTATTGAATGAAATGGGTGGAATCATTCTGCGCACCATATGTGGAGAAGAGCCAACTCATCTTAACATATGACGTCCAAATTAAGAGAAAACCTAATTTTCTGTAGTTAATCACACACATTGACAAAGGTACTGGGTTTACTCTGGTGTAAATTATCTAAATTGATCCAAGTTGTGCTAAAAAATATTTTTTTTATAAATACTGTTTCTACTGTATTTATGCCATTTGGGGTCCAACAATGCTCACTGCTTGGTCCAGTCATGTCTGTGGTCATATTTTTCACCACAACACCTTTATATTTTTTAACTGTTAAAGATGCAGTTAAACATAGCATTTAGTCATCATAATTGTAATCTAAACTTTTTGCACTTAATTGTCATCCATCCATCCATCCATCCATTTTCTGAGCCGCTTCTCCTCACTAGGGTCGCGGGCGTGCTGGAGCCTATCCCAGCTGTCATCGGGCAGGAGGCGGGGTACACCCTGAACTGGTTGCCAGCCAATCGCAGGGCACATAGAAACAAACAACCATTCGCACTCACAGTCATGCCTACGGGCAATTTAGAGTCTCCAATTCATGCATGTTTTTGGGATGCATGTTCATGTGATTTTTGGGACCGTGCCGACTGGTTAGAGAGACTGGTCAATAATACCATTTATTTTTCTAAAATGCAATAAGAAGTTGTGGTTATTGGTTATATTTAAACCCAATTCTTGGCCCAATTAAACCTAAACGTTTGCACCTCATTATGTAATTCAGAGCATAGATTCGGAGGTATACTTACACAATACTACTCTGAGTTAAAATAAAAAACAGACCCGTTTTTGTTGTTTACATAAAGTATTGTTTTGGAGGCTAAATAACGTACATCACCAACTGGCCAGGCATGCTTATTACAGCAATTTTACTTGTTTTTGCAGGACAGTGTGGAAAAATTGTATTGTCCATGGCTCAGTCTTTACATGAAAACTTTCAAAAATACAAGATGGCAAGAAGCACCACCCATTCTAGAAAAGACCAAAAAAAGATGATGGTGACAATTTTTGCCCCATTTGTCCAGAATTTTATCCCAGAGAGATGAGACTGGCTGCAACCAGGTCACAGATACGCATCAGTTATACCATCAGTTATACCATCGCTGGTATAAATATTCGACTTGATGACTAATGAGTCTTACAGTCTGTGATAGGTCAAAAGTTCAAGCCTCATTTCAAATTCAACTGATGTATTCAGTTGCTCTTTGCTCAAATGATGAAATTTAGCTCCCAGTGAGGTCTCTTTCTAATAGCTGGGAAATGGCAAATTTCAAAATTTGCTCACTGTAACATTTTCACAACTGCAGAAAACATAGCCTATGTATTTTGCACTTCGGGATGAACCATTCAGGCTTGGAATTAATCATATTAACTGTATCTGAAATCATTATTATTACTCTTCTATCATTCTTCGCCACAGCTCATAAGTAGACAATAGAGTTTCATAATGGAAAACATCATGATTGTTTTGGTACACCATTTTAAATTTTTATTCGAATGACTAAACACAGTAAAGACGTGTTATGCCCATGTCCATCAATAACCATTACACACTATTTACAATGGTCTGTCAAGTCAATATTTCACTATGTTCTGCTCCTGCCTTTGCTGTGTTTGTTGTACCACTCGTCAAAGTCAGAACAAATTCGTGTTGATCAAGCTGGCAGTTAATTGAAAGGGTGTCGGAATTTCTTAACCTCAGTGTGGGACACACTGATGGAAAACAACATGTGGAGGAGAGCAGCTGGAGCAAAAAATGTGCACGCATGAATGCATACACACTATTTTGCCTCCTTTCTAAATTTCTTTGCTGGACTTGGAACAATATTGCTAAATGTTCCATTTTAGTCTGATACATGAGACATGGACACAAGGAATTCATCCATCTATCCATCTTCTATACCGCTTATCCTCACTCAGGTCATGAGTGTGCTGGAGCCCATCCCAGTTGATTTTGGAAGCGATGCGCAGTACACGCTGCACTGGGTGCCAGCCAATCACAGGTTACATATAGACAAACCACCATTCACACTCACAATCACACTTGAGGACAATTTTGAGTTCTCAATTAACCTAACATGCATGTTTTTGGAATTTGGGAGGAAACTCAAGTTCCTGGATAAAACTCACGCAAGCACAGGAAGAACAAACAAACGCCACACAGGAAGGCTGGAGCCTGGATTCGAACCCACAACCTCAGAACTGTGAGGCGGATGTGCTAAACATTCGACCGATGCACTAAATGTATGACTAAATGTAATAACGGTGTGGCATTGTCCAAAAGCCATAGTTCAGTCATCATGAGATAGCAGATCTTCACCTTTACATTTTCATTACATTACAGTTTTTGGCTGATGGATAATGATGGGATAGGTAGAAAATGATTTGGATATTTTCTCCAGCTTTGTATTTCGGGTGAATGATTCATATGGGTGAGGATCTGGATCAAAAAATGGCACAAAGCCTATTCAAACAATGTAATCTGAATCATGCAATAGGCTGCTACATAAACTCCACAGAGGCGGAGAGGGAGGAAGAGAGAGATACAATACAGGAAGACAATGAATAGATTATGAATATAATTAAATACTAAACTTAATGGTGTAGTAACTATGCAGTTTAATTCAAGGTTGAGATAAAAAGTCTCTGCTTGAACCTGCAGAGATGGTGGAAGTGGTGGCAAAAGAGGGCTTCCGAGTGCGGGTTGGCGGTCGACGACCCGTCATAACCTGCTTCTTCTGCCGTCTCTGAGCCTTATGAGCAGATCCACTTCGGTAGCCAGCCAGTTCATACTTGATTTAGCCAGACGGTGGAGAAAAGGGTCACAGACGGCCAATGAATTCCAGTCACTCTGATGGGCCTTGGTGCGGAAGTCAATGGCAAAGTCTGCCACCGTCTGGTCTCCCTGACAAATGCTCATCCAGCCCCATGCTGCATTGGAGCCGAAAGTCCCCATGCCAAAACCTCGGCGAATGACTGAGAGGGAGTCGATCTCTCCCACTTGGCGGTTCCCCAGAGGCGATTCTTCCCCGTCTACCCCGTGTGGGGTTGCAGGTGGAACAACACGGAGTAGTTCATCAGAAAGGGACCAGAAATCTCAGGATTCCCGCTACCTGCTGCATCTGGGTTGCTAACGCTGTTAACATCTGGTGTCTGGCTACTGACTTGCTTCGGTAGCAGCCATCACCACTTTGTGCTAATCCTCTCGAAGAGGGTCTGTGGCGATGAGGTGTGTGCTGGGTCTATGACTCCCTAGATTGTACTGTAATGGATGTGGGTACAACCCAAATGCAGTACACCAGACCACAGGAATAGTTGTTAATAATATCAACTTCGACAGGTCCAGAGACAACCAGGTGAGTAGCTGCACATTTTGGAAGGGTTGGGGGAACGGGACAGGTAAGGGTCTATATGCTCAGGAATCCAGAGGGAGCAAGACAGGGAAACTCATACTGCGATGTCGTTACAGCAGAACACTGAACAGCTAAGGGGAAAGGCAGACAGAAATCAGGAAGTGCTAAGGCAGAACTCAGAAAGCTGAGGTGGCTACTAGGAGAACAATGAGGCAGGAAAGCCAGTGGCAAGGTTGGCAACCGGAGATCAATTGAAAGGGTGCTTGCTGGAGAGTTTTGCATGAAAGTGTGAAGAACAGTCTGGCAATGAGGCCCCACCTGTGTGAGGCTTAAAATATCGGCTTGACTGCTGATCTGGTGCACTTACGAAGCCCAGGCGAGCAGAATGACGAATAAGGTGGGAGTGACTGTCTGGCAGAATGGAGCAGTGGTGGGCTCAGTGGAAAAACACTGGGAGCGCACGCAGGTGAACAGTGGCTCAGAACTTTGACACCACGTCCATATGAGACTGCTCTCTTCTTAGCGAGTGGTACATCAGTGAAATTTACGACCCATGCTTTGAGCTCAGGAAACACTTTCCAAGCCATCTTCACAGAAAAATTACAATGAAGTGCTCATAATAAGGGTGAAATTAGGCTCAGAAGGTGCCGAAAACTTCATGCACTGGTGATCTACCAATGAATTAGCTTTTGATTTTGACTTTGGTCTCGACTACGAGGACAATCTGAAAGCCATCAAAGTATTCTAAATTGCAGATTGTTTTTAGTCTCCCTTTAAAATTCTTCAATTACACATTTGCATCTCAACAGTCCAGATATTTTTTTTTAACAATTAAACATTTTAAAGCATTATCAAGGTATGAACATTTGGAAAGAAAAGTTTATTATTATTATTTTTTTAAATCTAAAATTGCCCACCTCTTGTCTGCTCTGGATTATTTTCACAGTGCTGGCATTCAGTCAACAAATGTTCAGTTGCACACATTCCATCTCATGGCCCATTGAATGAATATTAGCTCAGCAATTTGTGTTATTTGGTTATTTACAGTAATTGAGAGTGAAAATGTGCATGTGGCTGGAATTCCAATTTCTTTCTGTGAAGGGAGAGTCTCTTAGATATATCTTTAGTATTAGTATACTCTCGTGTTTCCCCAATGCATATAAAACCAATGTTTTCTTGCACTTATTCCTATATATTGTAATTCACGCTACTATTAAAAGAGCATGTGTCATGAATGTTTTTTGAAGCACATACATATAGGACTCCATAAATGAAAGCGGTGGCAGGTTGTCACCACACAACTAACTCTAAGTTAATATTTATGTACACAATGGTTCTTCCATTCTTCATGTGGTCTGTGTTTAAAAAGTCAATAAGATGGCTGAGAGAGGGAAGGAGTGACTAAATCAGATGGAAAAAAAGAAGAAAAAGGCAATGAGGATATTTGTAATTGTCTATAATTGTTGGGTCATTATTCACATTCTTGTCTAACCTAATGTTTCACATTCCCAGACAATAGGAAGTGTGTGTGTGTGTGTGCGTGTGTGTGTTTGCGTGTGTGTGCATCTGTTTGTGTGTGTGTGATGTTTAAGTGGTAAGTGTGGTAAAGGAGTAGTTAATGGAATGGGTGATTATCAAGGCAAATAGGCTTCATTAAATCCAGTTTAATGACCTATGTCACATTTCATCTCCTCTCTTCATCTTATTTCTCTCACCACACACATTGTGAGCGTTGCCGTTGGAAAAATTACTGTCCCAAAATCATGCGCCCTGTGTGACGTTCCCAAATGGGGTGATAGACAACGGGGTTGTGGTGGAAGGCATAAAGTGCCGTCCCCCTGAGAATGCCCCCCTTGAGCAGCTGCCCATATCGCCCACATCAGAAACCCCCATGCCGCTCCAACACGAGCGTCCGAAGGCCAGTTTGATCCAACTGACTCTGTGATAACTCTTAGTGGTGGACCACTTGGCTCAAGCATAGACACATTGACCATCCACACTTTCAACGTTCCTTGTGGCCTCGGCTCGGGTCCCGTGGGTCCCGCGAGTGGGATTCTGTAAAATTTTGGGTTGGGATTGGGATCAATCACTGTGGGAGTGGGATTTTTTTATTTTATTTGGGATTGGGTGGGATTTTGTTTTTTTTAAAACAATCAGTTGAGATGGGAAGGAGTGGGATCAACATCCACTCGCGTGTCAGCCTCTAGTGCGTAGAGAGCAGTGTGGGGACCAATATAGTTGGGTTGACTTCGACATACAGTCTCTCAGCTGGCCTGGGAACACCTTGGGATTCCCTGGGAAGATCTAGACGAAGTGGGGGAAGTCTGGGCTTCCCTGCTTAAGTTGCTGTCTCTATCCACGACCCAACCGCGGATAAGCGGAAGAAGATGGCTGGATGGATACAACATAAATTGTTACATCACACAGCTCTCTATTGTAGCATTTACAATAAAAATAAACTTAAAAATTATGAATTATTCCTCCAGTTTCTATGGTAGCATTGTTATGTGATCATTCTTTTCAACATCTAATGCAGAATCCATTTTCCAGCAACGCATTTAAAATGTTTTCCTGACTACATGAAGTTAGCACTAACGTTCCGTCTGCTTGATCAATTATTCTGTAAATGTTGTTTTGCTTCTAAAAGACACAAACAAAAAGTGAAGTAACATTGTTGAAGACACAGATCAACACAAAGTTTGTTAAGGTTCAACTGAGGCTAACAGCATGTTATTTAGTCTAGTGTAGCAAACCGTGCAAGCATTTGCATAATTGCTCCAATTTTATTCCCTCAAACTTGTTTTTGCGGTATTATTGTTCTTTTGTACTTTACTTCTTTGCAGAGGTATCGATGTGTGAGAGACAGAAGTGTCTGTACAAGAAAAGTGCCGAATGCAATTAACTTGACCTCTGGGATTTCTCAGTTTTATGTGTATGTGTGTGTGTTTGTGCGTGCGTGTCTGCGTCCGTGCGTGTGTTTGCTCAGAAGGTGGGGAAAAAAAAAGTGTTTGTGTCTTCAACATCAATGGACAAATTAATCTGCGTGAATGTGTACATAATGAACCTTTTGACATTTCTGTTTTCCAGACCAGTGACTGAATTTTGTTAAATCATGTTTCAAGTAGTAAAAACTTGAAAAAATGGCCTCAACTCAGTATTCATAAAGACACTAAGTTATCCATATAAGAAAAATAGGAGACTCTTTTGTCACCTGTTTATCACCCCTGAGATGAAATCAGGTACTGTATTGTTCTCTTTAAATGTAATTTTAAATTTCTATTATGTTTTTTACTTTCAGTAAATTTGAAAATTTGTTTATGGAGGTAACCAAAAGCAACATGCATTCATCCTATCGGATCAGAAAGTTTTTAGAATTATGGGGTTAACATGAAGGATATTTTGTTGATCATTTCCAAAACATGTATCACATTTATCATCAAAGAGATGTGACAAATTTATTGTTGTTCCCCCCCCCCGCCACAAGAAGCTAACCTTTCTCGGAATGAGTCACATGCATGAGTGACAATAACTTTAACTGTACTCAACGTTCACCCGATGTGAGGCAAATTTAAAAAAAAGGAACAAAACCCCCCAAAAAACATTGTCTTACCTTTTTGTGTTACTTTAAACACAAAAGTGACAGGCAGCACAGGAATTTGCATTTCTGCCTCGCCGGTCTTAGCTTCAGAGCTCTATTCTTGGCCTTACTATGTAGAGTTTGCATGGCTTGGCTTGCATGGGTTTTCTGTGGGTACTCAGGCTTTCTCCCACATTCCAGAAACATGGATCTTAGGTTATTTGAAGAATCCAAGTTGTCCATAACTGTGAATGTGAGTGCGAATACTCGTTTGTCTATTTGTGCACTGCCATTGGCTGGCCAGTCCAGGGTGTACCTCGCCTTTCGTCCAAAGTCAGATGGGATAGGCGCCAGCTCACCTGCGGCCCTAATGAGGACAAGCGCTATAAAAAATAATGCATTGACGGATGAATAAAATTGAGTTGTATTTCGTAAACAATTAAATGTGTTCTTGGGATCATCCTTATTCAACAGCAATTTAATTTCAATGAATTTTATTTAATCAAAAGCACCCAAAAAACATATTTGACAACTATTCAGAAAATCTGTCATTGCTGTCAGGTCAGGAAACAATTTTGAAGAATAAAGCTGGGCACTGAACTGAATAACTGTGACTTGGGATGCAACCTCTGACAACGAATGCTAAAATGGGCTTCATGCATCTTTAAAATGTTAGCATGAATAACCCCGGACCTCTTTACCTTTAAATAAGCCTCACAAATATCCCAAACAACGACATAATATTCTGTTATTGGTGTTGTTTGTCTCTTGCCCTCTCCTGCCTGAGTTAGAGACAGAAAGAGCGAGAGAGTGAGAGAGAGAGAGAGAGAGAGAGAGAGAGAGAGAGAGAGAGAGAGCGAGAGAGCGAGAGAGAGGTAGCATAGTAGTAATCTTATTTGCGATCCTTTGGAGAACAGAAACAATTTCACAATGAATTAGGAGGTGAGTCTCTAACTAGGTCACAAGCCGAGTGTGCACGCAAACACACACACACACACTCATTACATGCTGTGTCCAATTGAGAACATGTCAAGTGAAGAAGTGTGAGAGAAATGAAGTCGCAGGAAGAATGACAAAACTGAAAGACGGGAAACAGAAGGCAGAGAGAAGAAGAAAAGGGTGGGAGAGTATCAATGAAAAAAGAAGACAAAGGGAAGAAAAAAGTTGTCAATCAAGGGATAAATAAGGAACTGTGAGATGGTAACATGCGGACAGAATGATCTGGAAAAGAAAGACAGTGTCTTTGTGTGCGTGCCGGTGTTTTGGTATTGTAGCATTAGGCTGAATATATTCCAATGAGGATTTAAAACATTTTTGCACTGCTGTAATCCCCTCTCCGTCTTTCGCTCAAATCAATAGACGCAAACGCTTCTGTGCTTCGAACCTGATCTCTCCAGTTGTATGATACAAAATGTATACACTGATCAGGACAACAATGACCCAGGGCATTTTGTTGGCGTGGCTTATCATCTGTAGAACTGTAGTAACGCTACCCCACTACAGGAAGGGTATCAAGTCCCTTGATCGGGTTCCTATCCAAATCTCAACAAACTGGGCAGACCACCAATTACCTCGCAACTCAGCCATCCCAAATCAGAAATCAGGTTAAGGAGTGAGAAGAGTAGTACAATCACCCCAAAGTCAAACCTTGTGATAAACAAAACAGACCCATAACACCAAAAACATGCTTGTTGAATGGCTTTCGAGTCACAATCCCAGTGACAAAAATTTTTTAAATACTATTTCCAGTTTTACATAACTACAATAATATTGAGCTGGCTTACAAAGTCCAACCCTTTGAAATTCCATGTTGTGTATTTTTTAGAATCAGCCATTTTGTTGAAATCAACATAGGTCTACTGCATATACACTTTGCAAACACAGAGATTAGCCCAATTCCTTGAGGCACGTCTGTTAATTAAAAGCTGAATGTGGATAAAGCAAATCAGGGGTAAATCCTACTGAACATTTTCTGGTTGCACAACTTTGGAACTAATTCCAGCACACCATTCCAACTGAAGTGTTTGCAGGAATCAACATCATAGCCGCCAGCTGATCCACAGGCTTGTCTTTTCTTCAATCTTTCTTTTTAATGTTGAAAGCCCAGTGATTAAAAGCTGTTGCTAAAAGACGCACAACCAGCGAGAGGATCAAGGATAAAGATGTTTAGTCTTGCTACACAAGGGCAGATGTCTTAAGAGGCTGATTCATTCAAGTAAAACATCGTCGGAGAGTATCAAGATGAAATCCCTGGTGACGGAATGCAAGACAGAAGGAATGAGTGAATGTTGTCTTTATAATTCTGATGGCCCAGGATATGGTCAACGTTTCTGAAGCTAACTTGTAAATCACACACCGACAGACACACACACACACGCACACAAAGATAAACACATCCCTGAATATTTTTGTGACCTAACCAGCATTTCACAAACACCAGATCCATAACTTTAGTGGATTATGATATCCCCTCCTTGAGCCGTCCACTTTATCGTAGGGGAGTGATTTGTGTGTCCAAATGATCCAAGGGGCTAAGTAAGTTGTTTGGAGCTTTATTCCCCTGGCAGGGTCACCCATGGCAAACACATCCTAGGTGAGGGACCACACAAAGTACGGCTCAAAGACCCCCAATGATGAAAAACACATTTGGAACTTGTTTCTCTCACCCAGACAAGGGTCACTGGGGCCCCCCTCAGAAGCGGGGCCTGGAGGTGCGGCTCCAAGGCGAGCGGCTGTGGGGCCTGGCCGGACACAGCCCGGAGATGCAATGTGGGTCCCTTCCCATGGGCTCAACATCTGCGGAAGCTAGCGCTAGGCACGTGGAATGTCACCTCTCTGGCAGGGAAAAAGCCCGAGCTGGTGCGCGAGTTTGGGAAATTTTAACCAGATATAGTTGGGATCACCACACTCACTTTTATACAACGTAGATGCAGTTGTCAGATTCCTTCACGTTGCTCAATGCAACGATAAAGTGTAAGAGAAATTTATCATTTTGTGGATTCATTTATTTATCTTATTATATTATATATATGATTTTTTTTTTTTAACTATTTACTTTTTTTTTTAACGATTGATTTTATTTTACCAAGTTTTATTTTATTGATTGTCTCTATACATACCTTCTCAGTTTGTGCTCCAAATGCAGAAATGGATATATGCTGTACAAAAACTGACATTCATTCATTCATTCATCTTCCGTTCCACTTATGCTCACGGGCATGCTGGAGCCTATCCCAGCTACGTTTGGGCGAGAGGCGGGGTACACCCTGAACTGGTCACCATCCAATCGCAGGGCACATATACAACCATTCACACTCAAATTCACACCTAAAACTGACATTTTTAACAAATTTACTTTTATATAATTTTATAATATTAATATCTCTCTTAAATTTACTGTAATTTCTCATGTATAATCCGCACCCATGTATAATACGCACCCCCGAAGTTGACCTAAAAAAAACTGGAAAACGCTTAAACGTATGTATAATGCATTTTTACAATGGATGATTTTGCTTCTACCCATATAATTAAAACGAAGTATTAACTGTATTTTGTTAGTTTTTTTCAAATAATTATTCTGAAGTTAAACACTTTATTTGAACACAATCCTTTTTTTTAATTTACTTGCTCTTATTTTGAAATTCACAGCCCTACTTTTATTTAGTAAATGAGAAAACACACAGTTGTGCTCATGTTTGATTACCCAGGCAGAATTTGTAAGATGGGTACAATTCTTTAAAGAAAACATGAAGGACCAGGCGAAACACATTTTATTTTATCCATCCATCCATCCATCCATCCATCCATTCATTTTCTGAGCCGCTTCTCCTCACTAGGGTCGCGGGCGTGCTGGAGCCTATCATTTTATTTTATTGGGATTCAAATTAAACGGTCAAGCATTTCAGAAAATCATTATTATTAGAAAAAACATAACCATAAAGAAATTAATGATAGTGGTTGATCAGTCATGTTAAAAAATAATAATAATAATTTCACAAATGCTGCCAGAGTATGTAAACTTATGAGCACAACTGTGCATGTATGCAGTCATACGTACACCTGTCATATGGGAATGAAAGTATTTAGTATTAACTCACACCAGTAATACATGAAACCAAACACAGAATAATGTAATTGAAAATGCACAAAAACTGTACCTTTTAATCACAAGTGAAACAAAATATGTTAGCAACCCAGTCAGTGGCTAGCCAGCTAGCTAGCAGCTACCGCAAAGAAGCTAATGCAGCAGCCTACATCTTCACTCACTGCACCTTGACAAACAGCACAAATAGATGTGACTCAAATAAAAAAGACGCCACAGAAAAACCAAATCAGACATTTGTTTGCAAATTATGTGCCTGAGAGTTCTTTGAAATTGATGGAAACAGGAAAAAAAAACTGAAATTACAAAACTTTCCAAAATAAATACACTTCACAAAAATATAAACGTGACACTTTTGTTTTTGCTCCCATTTTTTGTGAGCTGACCTCAACGTTTTAAAACATTTTGTACATACACAAGGATCTGTACACAATTCCTGGAAGCTGAAAACATTCCAGTTCTTGCATGGCCAGCGTTTGGGATACTCTGGCTCAGCGTATACGACAGCGTGTTCCAGTTCCTGGCAATATCCAGTCACTTCGCGCAGCCATTGAAGAGAAGTGGACCAACATTCCACAGGCCACAATCAACAACCTTATCAACTCTATGCGAAGGAGATGTGTTGCACTGCGTGAGGCAAATGGTGGTCACACCAAATACTGACTGGTTTTCTGACACCCCAGACCCCCACAATAAAGCAAAACTGTCACATTTCAGAGTGGCTTTTTATTGTGGCCAGCCTATGGCACACCTGTCCAATAATCATGCTGTCTAATCAGCATCTTGATATGCAACACCTGTGAAGTGGGATGGATTATCTCGACAAAGGAGAAATGCTCACTAACACAGATTTAGACAGATTTGTGAAGAATATTTGAGGGAAATGGCCTTTTGTGTATGTAGAAAAACGTTTTAGATCTTGGAGTCCAGCACGAAGTCCATCCACGAAAAATGGGAGCAGTAACAAAAGTGTTGCGTTTACATTTTTGTTCAGTGTATGATAACAGTACTAAACATTATTTAATTGTGCTGATTATTCCACGCAGTCAGCTACATGACAACTGGCAACCACCTGCATTGGGAAACAATTGACATATGTTGTCATGCATTGGCAGGGCAATGTCCAAATTCTTTACAATATTTAAAGCAGAAACTTGAAGTTCCACTACACTGTCACGTTGTCTGTAGAGCAAAGGCAGGGTTCAATTTCAAGCTTGTGCCAAAGAATACATCAGCATGCTTTCATTGCTCAAAGGCAACACATTCAAATTGCAGACGCCAAAAGAAGAGTCGAGCAGACGTGGACTCAATCGCAGGCACTGCAATCCTTATCCCTTCACAGACACACTTAGACTAAACACTAAACTGCAGATGGAAGTTAGATGTTACTGCCAACTCAGACTTAAGTCAAAAGGCAATGAAGCTTGAAACAATGTATGTTTCATCCAAGAATGTGACGAAGGTACTAAATACAAGTACGAAAATTGAGCCAGCAATGTACTGTAAAAGATGGAAGTTTGAAGATGGAAGATGGAAACTTTCAAATTGCTTTAAGTCATGATGATGCATTACTAAGTGTGTGCATTTGTCCAATAATGGATGCTGCAGCTATAGAGAGCTGAATAAAACAATAGTTTTAACAGTTGATTGCAGACTGACAAAACACATTTTCCTGACATTTGTGTGAATATCACCCTGATTATTCCAAAATAATAGAATAGAATAGCTTTAAACTCTTCACATCTAAAGGCATTTTTTGAAATGTACTTCCATCCATCTCCCTACCCGAACCCTAACCCTAACCCTAACCATATGTCTATCCATGAATGCACTGTGTCCTACCTGTGACTTTGAGCTGTGTTGTCCTGCGCACCAGTCTGGATCCATACTGCAGCTCACAGGTGTAATTCCCCCCATCTTCCTCCTCCACCTTAGGGATCCAGATGTGTGTGTTGTTGACGATAATTGAGCTTCTCCATTCAACCTGCTCGCACTCCTAAGAGGGCAGACATCGGACTGATCAAACAGCAAAAGAAAGGATAAGTTCCTCTCATCTCGTGCTCGTGTGACATACCTTGTACCAGGTCATTTGAGGTTGTTTGTATGGAGCCAAATAATCATCTATATCACGACATGTGATCATTTTGCTGTGGGTAATCTCGGCTTTCTCTAGATAGCGGATGTTGCTGCTGAAGCATTTCCCTTCATCACTCTCCTCCACAGTCATGGACATAGACACCTTCATGCAATATGTGGAGTTCCTAAAAGGACAACAAAAATCAAGAGCTAATGACATTGATGAAACTCAGGTTGCCCTGATAAATCTCACACTCACAGAAAATAACTGCTGTTACACTGTAATTTATCCCTCTTTCGATACTGCTTGTCCTCATTAGGGTTGCAGGTGGGCTGGAGCCTATCCCAGCTGACTTCAGGCAAGAGATGGGGTACAGCCTGGACTGTCTGGCAGTCAATAGCAGGGCACAAATAGTCTATATATCGACATTATGTTCCAGGTCGCCACTGCAAATGAGAATATTCTCAATTACCTTATCTACTGTAGATGAATAAAAGTTGAATAAGATAAATGAATACAACAAGTCACACTCACTTTCATACATGGTGTAGCCCGCCCAATGTCATGTCATTCTGTTAAGGCATATTTTTTATACAATGAGCAGGTATTAATAAAAAAACTCTCAAATTTATATATGTACCCACACGGAGTGGTATAACCAGGTAGCAGATATAGTGTACCGGAACATCTGTACCAAATATGGACTGGAGATCCCACAATCAAGATGGCAGACACCACCAAATCTGGTTAGAACAACCAGGCTAACATCCTGTGGGACTTCCATATCCAGACTGACAAACTTATGGTGGCCAACCAGCCTGACATAGGGCTGGTGGATAAACATCAGAAGACAGTGGTTGTGATGGACATAGCAATTCCAAGTGATCGTAACAGCCAGAAAAAGGAACACAAAAATCTGTAGAACTACCAAGGACTGAAGGAAGAACTAGAGAAAATGTGGATGATGAAGGCAATAGTGCTGCCTGTAGTGATCGGGGCACTGCGGTCAATAACCCGCAAGCTGGGAGGATGGCTCCAGCAGATACCAGGAACAACATCCGGCATCTTAGTCCAGAAGAGCGCAATACTGGGAACAGCTAAGATTCTGCTCAGAACACTCAAGCGCCCAGGCCTCTGGTCGAAGACCTGAGCTTGAAGGAGATACTGCCCAGGTGGGTGAGACCTAGGTCTCAATGAATGAAATATTCCAGTCCAAATCTTTATTCATTAAAAAGTAGAATGCATTGAGGACAAATTAACATTAAAATTATCAATGTGAATCAAAATCAGTGTCACATGGAGGTCTGGATTTGGAATCATACTCAAAATAAAAGTGGAAAATCAGATCCCTGGCTGATCCAACTTCAGTGGAAATTCCTCAAGACAAGTCAAAATGAAGCTCAGTAGTGTGTGTGGCCTCCACGTGCCTGTATCACTTCCTACAACCCCTGGCCATGTACCTGATGAAGTTGCGGTTCTCCCGAGGGTTCTCCTCCCAGATCTGGATTAAAGCATCAGTCAGCTCCTGGACAGTCTGTGGTGCAACATACGACATGATGTCCAGGATGCGCTCGATTGGATTTAGGTTTGGAGAATGCCCAGGCTAGTCCATAGCATCTATACTTTTATCATGCAGGTACCGCTGACACACTCCAGCGTCATGAGGCCTAGCATTGTCATGCATCAGAAGGAACCCAAGGCCTACTGCGCCATAATTTGGTCTCACAATGGGTCTGAGGATATCATCCGATACATAATGGCAGTCAGGGTACCTCTGGCTAGCACATGGAGGGCTGTGCGGCCCTCCGTAGAAATGCCTCCTCACACCATTACTGACCCACCCCCAAACCGGTCATGCTGGAGAATGTTGCAGGCAGCAGAATGTTCTCCACAGCGTCTCCAGACTCTGTCATGCCTGTCACACATGCTCAGTGTGAACTTGCTCTCATCCATAGAGAGCACAGGGTGCCAATGGCGCATCTACCAATCTTGGTGTTTTCTGGCAAATGCCAATCGGCCTGCACAGTGTTGGGCTGTAAGCACAAGCTCCACTTGTGGACGTCGGGCCCTCATACCACCCTCATGGAGTCTGTTTCAGACAGTTTGAGCAGAAACTTGCACATTAGTCGCCTGCTGGAGGTAATTTTGCAGGGGTCTGGCAGTGGTGCTCCTGTTCCTCCTTGGCCTGTTCCTCCTTGGCCCAAAGGAGCAAGTAGCGTTCCTGCTGCTGGGTTGTTGCCCTCCTACGGCCCCCTCCATGTCTCCTGATGTACTGGCTTGTCTCCTGGTATCTCCTCTACGCTCTCGACACTGTGCTGGGAGACACAGCAAACTTTCTTGCCATATATATATATATAATTTACTTGAAATTACTAGCAGGTTGGTTCAACTACATAAAAATGGTGCAAACTCAAGTTATGATCTATATGATGCAAAACATTTTTGGACATCAAAATATCTCAGGGTTATGATAGTTGTGTGCGTGTAGTGTTTGTGTGTGTATGTGTGTTGTTTCAAGTTGTGTTTGTGTGTGTGCGTTGTTCCAAGTTCACCTCCAGACACAAAAGACCTCACTGATCTCTCTGTAATTCTCACTTCACGCACACATACACACAAGGAATTTTCCAGTCTGCAACCAAAGCAAGACCACTGAGCATTAAAAAGGGAGAATGAAAAGCCTTTTATCCATCTATCCGTCAGTTTGTCTTCTCTTCATCAATCCATCTCTAGCCTGCAGCATCTTGTTTTCTCCTCCAGTGATTCACTTACCTTTCTTTACCTGTATGGTTCTCAGATCTTCTCAGTTTTTTTTTTTTTTTTTTTTTAAACAAAAAACGCTACCATCTGTGCAGATTTAATGGCAGAATGTTTTTTCAGAATAGCACATAAATTGACATTGGATGCAATGACCCAGTCTTGCCAAACTGTGATTTTATCACATCTTCCCGTAAATAGCTTGAAAAGATCCTCCCTCACATAAGCACTGAATAAGAACATTAAAATGTAACAATAAAAACATTATTCACACTTCACATATATAAATCTTGCTTTGATGGTATTTGTGTATGTATGTGTGTCAATGATGCACACTGAGTTATGAAGCACCAAACCGCTTTGATTCAACTCCCTCCTTTTATTGAAATGTTATTATAATGTTCTGATCGTGTGTCATGGTCTTCCCCCTCTGCTCATCCAAACCCAAAAATGTTTTGTGTTTATCACCAAACAGTGACACCATCCTTTATCTAGTAATGTACATTTAATTGTTGTATGGATATCTTGCAATAAATAAATAAATTAAACCTTTGATACTGTGTCAGAAGCATGTTTTGCATGCTATGCAATCCTTTCTGAATTTAAATTATGTTACTGCCTCTTTCTGCACGTGGGTGTGTATTTCTAATGCGGTGTGAATTTCAGTTACATAAGCTGTATATGGATTGTGTGGATTTAAGCCAGGCCAGTCACAAAAATGACTGAATATCTTACATAATACATGCATATCATAATTTTTAAAGATCTATGGTAATAATAGATATGAAATTAACATTTTGATTTGTTCAAACTAAATCAGAGGCAAGGAAGATGCAGTTTGAAACACTTCACCCAACTGGCAACAGGAAAAACATACAGTAAATAGATTTGACCAAATTAGAATTTTTGATACAATTTAATTCGATGCGGGCCATTATGAATAAAAATAGTATCATAATATACTATATTGTATGACTTCTATCCTGATCTGTACCTTCCTTTGTCAGCACTCCACAAAGTTTTATATACCAGTAGCTGAATTGAGTACATTATAATAATTTCCGGTAGGTTGATTGAAGACTCTAAATTGCCCATAGGTGTGAGTGTGAATGGTTGTTTGTTTCTATGTGCCCTGCGATTGGCTGGCGGCCTGTTCACAGTGTACCCCGCCTCCCGCCCGAAGATAACTGGGATAGGCTCCAGCAGCCCACGTCCCTAATGAGGATGAGCCGTAAAGAAAATGGCTGGATGGATGGATCATGATTTCCACACAACTCAAGACAGTGCTGTCCTAACTATGACAACCACAATGTCTTGAGAATGAAATAACCTGGGTGAATGAGACTATTCACTGGCAGAATAATGATGATCACATGAACTTAAAACAGATATGGTGTTGAATGATCATATTTTTATTATATAAAACATATGTCACTTTTCACAATTTCAGGCAGTGGTTATGTTAATTTTTTTTCTTGATTTCATATGGACACATAGAAAAGCCAGAAATGAACTGCAGCTTCTTTTTTTTTTTTGGCTACATGGGCACATGTCATATAAATGCACAAATCCACTTGCCAGCATAATCTTTTCCAATAAGCCTACTTACCCCCATTTTCCACAAATGGCAAGTAGTATTCACATGGATACTTACAGCCACTCTGCACCTCCATAAACTACAGCACCTAATGGATTGTATTACATTTTGAAAAGACAGGCTGAGAGGCCATAAGATGAATCAGACTTGATCTTATTCCTTTACCAGTACAACATTTGGCTCTACTCCCGCTTCGTTAATATCTCCTTAATGGATAACATTTATTTAGCCCCCATTGCACATTTTTTATGTCCACTTCCAAATAGTTTTGTCTTTGTTGAAGAATTTTACATAAACTGATAAAATAAGCACTGTCAGACACTTGAGTGGACTAATCTCCTTTCAAGCCTATGTGGATGGCTCTATCTAGCCAGGAGAGCACATCCCATCATTGGACAGTGGATGAATGGGATCAGGGTCCTTGTGTATTCAACACATTGGATTTTGACACTGCTTGCTTTGTGTGACCTCAGTTAAGACATAAATGATATGAGACACACTGGCTTTGTGCTCCCAGTGGGAAGAATGAATCAGTAACCTCTTACATCCCTGTATTCTGGCTTGCTTTGTTTACCCAAATTTGACTGGCTAAGTAGGATCACTTTCTTCGTGAGTTTCCGGCGCCTGACATTACTGCAGTATGGCGCGCAAAAGTGGTATAAGGTCACAATATCGGCTAAGACGACTCAGTCTCTCAAAGGTTGCACTGGTGAAATTACAAGCTTTCATCAAAAGATGCTAACATGGGCTTTACCACATGGTCAGAGCGGACAAAGGCACCAGAGTGAGCAGCGAATGAAAAGGTAGAGAATGTGCGCTGTTTATTAGTAACAACAGATGGTGCAACCAGGGCCTTGTACACACACATTACACTCGAGGGAACAGAACAACCGGCCTGTATGCCAACGTGAAGGATGCCTGCTGTGCTTTATTGCTGACATTACTAGGTACTGTATGCCTGCTCACGACTTGGCTCTGCTCTAGCTATACTATAAGTCACAGGTACAGAGGCAACCCACACAACTACACACTTTTTCAGAAAATGCTTCCTTGAGGCAAAGGGCTCTGATAGACTTTTTCCACACAACTGACTGGGGACTGTTACAAGATGCATGCAGGGAGGACACTGAACTGTGTTACACACTACCTGAACTTCTAAAACATTTGTTGTTCCCACTCTAAATGTACACAGCTTTGCCAGTAACAATAAAGGGGCTACACAACAATAAAACAGTGAGTCTTCAGGGATGGTGACCAGGCTAGAGTATATGCAAGGGGAACTGAAGGTCCAACTGAAAGAGGCAAAGGAGGCATACAGCAGGAAGGTAGAATGAAACAGTAGGAGAACAGCATGAGCGAGAGATATCGGATGGAATGAAGACATCAAAGGCTGTATCACAAAGAAGGGGAAAGCAGTAGAGGAGAATATGAACTGAGCAAACCAGTTTTGTTATTTCTTCAATATGTCCAATCCCATCCTGATGTTGCCATGGCCTGTCCTAACACTGCAACCTGTCATCATCATCACAATTTACAACCTTACAATGGATAACCATTTCCACAGTCTCTCAGGCTGCCCCTGAGAGTGCCACTGCTCCCTATCACAGGAGATCATTCCAGAAGAGAGCAGAGTATGCGCCGTCCACGTAAAGCGGCTTGCCCAGATGGGTTGTCCTATACTATTCAAGGCTTGAGCTGCTGAACTGACCCTCCATCACGTTTTCAACTTGAGAGTACAAATAGGGAGCGTTCCGTTCCTCTGGAAGAGCATCACACCGTTCCTAAAAAAAAAAAAAAAAAGCCACACTCCAAAGAACTTAGTGACTGCTGCCCGGTTGCCCTGACTTCTCACATGTGAAAGACCCTGAAGCAGCTACTGCTATACCACCTCAAACCCTTGTGAGAAAAGTGTTATTTGATTTCTCAAGCTTCTTCAACACAATATAGTCCCACCTCTTGAGGACCAAAATGACCTGATTCTGATCATACACAAAAATGTGTCCGGTCACACGCCCAGCTCGTTGAAGAGAAAAACACGCACAGGGCTCCCACTAGTTACAACTACAGTCATTGTAATGGTGAGTTGTATTTTTTTATCATTCTGGCTTTTTTTCAGGTGTTGGCCCGTTAAATGTCTTTACGTGAAGCGGGTCTCTGGCACAAAAAAGGTTGGGGACCACTTCATTGTGGCGAAAAAATATCAATTACATAATCGATTAATCAACTTCGACACGACTTTCATCACATTATAGTGCACCACAACAAATATTTTGTCAATTAAATTTATTTTGCCTCCAAGTCACTGTTTTGTGTCAATACTAAGTCAATTGTAGGGCAAGCCAGCAAGTGAATTATTGATCGCATGTACTGTATTTGTACTTCCATAAACCTACAGATTACACAAATATTAAAGTGAAGATGATTTCATGATACGCATGTGTTCCGAAGTAACATTTGGTTAGACAAATGTGTTGTTACTTTGAAACAGGGGTGTAGAGAAATTTTTTTTAATTATTGCAAATGACATATCAGGAACCAGAATAAATATAAATTGAACCATCCACCTACTCATAATATAAGCATAGAACTGCAACACTCTGAATGGCAGAAAGGTAAAGTGATTCAGCACAAAGTTGAGCTCAGGGATATTGCACAGTGTTTATCACTGCACTCAATGCTATGTGTGTTTGTGTTGTGGCAGAACTATCTAGAAAAAAATGGCAATTACCTAAAACGCAAAATGAATTAATCCTCAAATCATCTTGTAATCCACCATATCCCCCTTGTCAATAAATCCACTGCCCTCCTAGCAATTACCTTCCACTGATCAGGCCAAGCTGCTGCAGGGTGCATTGAGTTATGGTGCTAATAGAGGGGGGATGCATCCTGGCCAGCAGGCATCGTGTTTATACCTGGATGGAGCTGCAGATTAATTTGACTATCAATCTAACTAACAGGCAGCAAGAGGGAGGATGACACCTGCGCACACTGAGGCATCAACACAGAAAAGCACATACACTTAAACTATATTGGACTTGTTGCCATAAATGCCATAAATGTTGCTTGTGCAAGATTTTATGAATTATATTTTCCATTACATGAGTCAGTGATTGTCCTCCAGTGTTTTCTATTTTACAAAGACAATCAATAAAAATACTATTTATTGAGTGACGATAAAAGTGATGGTTGTTGCTTTTCTCTTATTGGGTGTCAATGCAGTTAGTAATTTTAAAAAAATGTGTTGTTAGTGTGGTGTTTCCCCTCTCCCCTATCTTTGCAGTGGCCTGAATGAATCTGCGTTCATAAACTAGGGCTGTTTCTACAATCTGTTTTTGATTAAACCAATATTATCCCATTACATCAAAGAACCTGTTCAACAGAAAAGGTGAATGTATCCAGAAAGAGATCACTAAGCATTTTCTTTCAAAAAGGTCATCCACAGTGTGTGTGTATGTGTGTGTGTGCATGCGTACGTGCGTGAGTGTGTGTGTGTGTATATGGCTGAAATAAGTATTTAACACGTCACCATTTTTCTCATTAAATATATTTCCTAAGGTGCTATTGACATGAAAATTTTTAAGTTGTGTGTAATAAGGTGAAATGATACAGGGGAAATGTATTGAACATGCCAACTGGTATTTATTTAATACTTTGTACAAAAGCCTTTGTTTGCAATGACAGCTTCTTGTATGGAGAAACCAGTCGCATACATTGCTCTGGTGTGATTTTGGCCCATTCCTCCACACAAGCAGTCTTCAAATCTTGATGGTTCCGTGTCCACCATCGTTTCATTTTCATCATCCTCATAGATGGCATCAGATTTTTGTCAAGAATGACATGCTATTTTTTAACATTTCTTTTTGTTCTTAACGTCGCTAAATATGGGTCGTTATGGCGACAATGGGAACATGCAGGTCTCAGGGTGACAACACTTGAGAACCACTGGTGTACCGTATAGAGTATTTATGCATTACAACACTTCCTCTGGTAAGAAGTGATATTGTTCCAAATTCACAATGCACTCTTTATTCAGCTGAGTTAATTAAAAAAACAACAAAAACTGTCCTTTAAATTTGGTAAACAGCATTTTAACAAGCTCTCATTAAACGTAAGGACTGCAAAAACCTGGCAAAGTAGGACAACATAGTGGGCTGTGGAAACAGTTTTTAAAAGTGGAGCTGTAAAGGCGCAACATTGCTATGGATTAAGTCTATATCATTAAATGCTGCACCTCATCATTTATAGCCAAGGCCAATAATCACTGCCACTGCAATAAGTGTCATGTCCTTCATGTAATGTGGAAAGGAAGGTTTTGAAAGTTGGGCCCGAGAATTGGCATGTACTGCAGCACATCAAATTTTCTTGAAGGGACTCAGAGACTCGTTTCCGAATAGAGACTTAATATCGACACAGATATTGTGGTGAGGAGGCTTAAATATCACCATTAAAAATATTGGCCATTGATGGTCAAGTCATGGAAAATAACCTCTGGGCTGAACGGTTCGGATGTTGACCACAAACACTCGGCTTAAGCTGTGGGTTTGAACTGAGTCTGATTTCTTCAACTGGCTTTGGGCATATTCCGTTTACATAGTCATGCCCGTATCACAAACAACCACAGTTTTGCTTGCACACTTTCCCGTGAGAGGGCATTGAAGAATACTGGCTTCACTGTGACTAAGAAGGCCATTTCACAATAATTACCTGCTTTAGCAAAATTTAATTATATTATTCATCGTTGAAACCCTTTATCTCATGTACTTTGAATATTTTGGAACCCAAAACAATAGCCTCATTACACACACTGCAGTCTCTGTCACTGTAGATCTCACTGCAAGTGGTCTTCGCCTCTGCACTCTTTTTGTCTTTAAGTCTTCCTCCATATCACTCTAGCTCAGATTGTAGTGTTTCAGACCTTAAAAAAAAGCATTGAACTTCAATGCAATGTAACCTTTTTTCCCTTTTCTAAAAAGCACGGCTCAAGCTCTCATGCTGGCATGAACTGGCACGTGGCCCAAACTAGCATGAGAGTGGTTCTGATTCAATGGCTGCCAAGTCATAGAGGACTGCCAAAGACACTTCAAATGACCGCTCTCTCCTTCTCTCCTCTATTGCCTCTTCCACTGCCATTGTGTGGGCTTGTGACTGCTGGCTAGATTTATCTTAAAAAATCTGATGAAGAGAAAGGTTAAACATTCATCTTACATCACCAAACACCACCGTGACCATGTGTAAGTTTCTTTTGTGCGAGCTTTCATGGAAGTGGATTTATCCTGTACAGGAAGACAGGTGGTTCTGCTTACTCGAAAGACCACAGGGGAGTAGGCTGAGATGGAAGAAGGCTACAGAGGAGCACAAGCCCCCAAGAAACAGATGGTAAATATAAATCAGCTGTTCATTTGAATTAATTGACAAAAGCTAAAAAGACAAAACAGCTTCACGCAGTTATAGGTGAGAATGAGAACATCTTGCACAATTTTACTCTTATAATTTTGTGGAAACACTTTGGGTGACAGCCCTTTTTCGATTTCCAGTGCACAAAGCTACATTAAGGCATGGTTGGGTGAGTCTGGAACCTTGATCTCAATTCCATCAAACACCTTTGGCAACTATAATACAGATTATGAGCAAGGCACATAATCACTGACAGCTGACCTGCCAAATGTTCCTCTGGATCTGCGCACACCTTCCTAGAAGCTGCAACGGGGGACCAACTCCATATTGTTTGTGTGTTCAGATTCTGTCAGTGTCGGTCCATAAAAGATACTTTCATTCAGTCCATGAAAAATTATATGGGTTATTTGTTAAATGTTGGCACCTAAAACTGCTGAATGGCATTTTATAATAGGATGGACAGATGGCATTACTTCATGAATGTAATCATCTAAAAATGGAAAGGAACTTAAATAAGATGTGAAAATAAAATAGGGGAAAACTTTGTTTCCACTGTAAAATAGGTTTTGTATTTTGAGAACAGACAATTGTTTTGAGACATTATGATGACATTTCACTTTTTCTGCCTTCTGGAAGAGGTCTCCCACATATGTTTGAGAGACCGGATCATTTCAATACAATAGAAATGTATTTTAAAATCTAGGGATCTTTTTTTAGTCCTTTTGTTTTCATTGACGTGAAGCAGCAGGGGTCCAGTTCTTGTGGTCCCAGTGTATCTTCAACCAATTGAGTACAGCCTATTCTAGACATATTGTGTCTCTTATTGCATTGTATGAAAATTATGTGGGATAACATAATGTGGGACATTCCACCATTAAACCAGCTGCACTGAATCAATGTCTGTGAAAGGTAGAAATGAGAAGTGGAAAAGCTCTATCTTGACTGTGATGCTAACATTTAACACCTCTGTTATGATATGCTATGAAAGAATATTCTGTTCATATTAGTTCATCCATTTTCTGAACCTCCTCATTCGTTCCTTATAAGGGTCATTGGTGCGATGAAGCCTATCTGCTGTTTTTGTCCAAGAGGTGGGCTGCATCCTGAACTGCTCGCCTGGCAATCGCAGGGCAGACAACAAAACACATTCACACCTATGGATAATTTAGAGTCTTCAGTTGGTCTAAAATGCATTTTTTTGTAATGTGGGAGGAAGCTGAAGCTGGAGAAAACCGTGCGCCAGCGCAGGGAGAACATGCAAATGGAATGCGAAATGTAATGATTTCCTCATTGAAACACACAACGCCGTGCTTAGCTAAGGAAATAAATTTAATTGTGAAGTAATACTAGAACATATGAGCTGGAATGATACAATTCAGTTCTCTTTATGGATCTTCTATGTCAACACACTATACTACGTGGGAATATGGGTATTAGTTTTTTGCATTTTTAGTTATCACTGGTGATCAGTTTGTCCTGGATATCAAGTTTTTAAATTTTTTGTCATTTCTACTGTTTCCAAAAATCCAATTTGATTAGCACCAATAAAGCCGCTGATGAAAACTCATTTAAAAGCCACATCAGCCACCAAGCATTCAAGAAACCAGGTATATGCTGTACACAGTTTCTCCCAACAAGCCAGCTGACCAGTTTACCTGCTGCACAAACATACAACACGGCCTATGCAAAGTTTTCTAGTTGATAGGTCAGTAATTTCCAACGTAGAAAAACACCTTGCAGTTTCATTGTTCTGTTACTTTTTGAGAATGGGTAACGTTTAATGCATGGAGTCCCTCAGCTTTGACCAGACAGAAACAACATTGGGAAGGAGTTAATTTTTCAGATAGGCACTCAAAAAAATGCCCCCTGGAGGCCTTTTGAGGTGATGGGACATGTAAAATTTGGGCCAAATCTCTATGTGTTGCTCTTCAGTGACAGTAATTATTCTCTGCTGTATGCTCTGTGTATACTTTGGTTTTCTTTTCCCATGTTAATGAGGGAGGCTCACTTTTCACTGTGTTACTTCATCTAAGACTTATAGTATGTCGCTTTACTGAGGAGTTCAGGCATTTGAAGGAAATAAATGTTTTTTTTCTCTTTTTCTTCCCCACTGCCTCACTAGAATAATCCAACCTTATTTTTTTCTAATTACCCTCACAATTTATGCTTCTCTCTCTCTACGACTCCTTCTTTTCTCTCTTCTCTGCCAGTTCCAAGAATCCATTCCGTTTCTCCTTCTGTCTTGTATAAACCTTTTGCAGTGCAGCTCAGGTCTCAGAAAATGTTATTTTCCAGTCTCCTGAGAGAGATTGTGACTAACTGCTTGTTCACCTGTGTTCCTTTGGCTTTGTATTAGTGTCTTCACATTGCTCCTTTTTGTCTGGATATCTGCCCTCACACACACAGACAAAAACAAGGTATTCAAGGGATTGCCTTCTTACTAGGACACACCTTTGCAAAGTGACTCAGGCTAAGGCTTGCTATGACAATGTATTTGGATGCCTTTGAAAATCAGTGAAACTTAAACCTGGTTGAACTGAAGGAAGCTGAAAAAGCCAGAAATTGCGACCAGGTAATGAATTTGGAGCCAATGATCCCCAAACCTTTTTGCACCATCGACCAGCTTCCCATAGCCATATTTTGACGAACTGGCATAGAAACAAATAAAACAAATGACTGAATATACAAATCACCATCACAACATTACAAGTAAAGGATCTATAGCATCCAGATGGCCTATATTTCACTAACAAGTTCTCTTTATGTATGTTTTGCTCGAAAAAATGAAACGGGGAGTCACTTCCAATAATATCAACCTGTTTTGGCGAAACTGGTAAATAACCAATGACCCTGGGAATCCCCATTTTACATCGCCAAAATCGTCTTGTGTGACATTATCCACAAAACTGGAGACCATTTCGTCGCATAGTTGGTGTGGACAAAGGAATGTTCTATACTATGAAGTAGCAGTATTTACTCATATTTTATACATCATCACTGTCTTGTGGAATCTTCAAGCACCCCTAAATAATGTTCAATCGCTAATTTAATGTAAAAAAAATTGCTCAAGTATTACACTGTTATTGATTAAAATGGTAGAGTATGAAGCAGGGTGCAAGCCATCCTGGTCACAAGTTTCTCTCACACCAAGCCCCCACCTTACAAAAAGCCTTTAAATTCTCAAAAGCGAACACCTCTGTTTCTTCATCTTGCCAAACTTTTTCAAAGGTCTTAGAGCCATGAGGGATGCAATTAATACAACAACGAGCTGAATAAACCTGTGTATATAGGCGGAAATTAATCTAACAAAAAACACACAGTAATGACTAAAGACTAAACAAATGTACACCAAAACCAACAACAGTAGTAGGTGGGTTGGGAGAGTAAAAAAATAAAAAAAATAAAAATAAATAAAAATAAATTAAAAAAAAAAGCTGGTGGCAGGAAAAATAAACTGCTACAATAAGACAAGGAAGTAAACAAGGAAATAGATAACGAAAGTACTTACAACCATAAGTGTAACTACACCAAGAAGTACAAACAAAACTGACGAGAAGGCTGTTTGTCCAAGAGGTGGGCTGCACCCTGAACTCCACTTGCTACCTGTCCGCGACCGAATCCACTACAAACTCTGCCTACTTACCCACCAGTGTCTCTAGGTGGAGATCGCTATTTAAACAATTGGTACAATTGTTTTTACTGCTGGTACTACGTTCTCTTCCTTAACATCTTAAAATTAACACATCTATTGTTTCTAGAACATCTAAAAAACATTTACAAAGACTCACCAGGAACAATCCTGCCTCGATTGATTAAAATTAAGAAAAAATAATACACTGTGAACTTGCATCAAAACAATCCGCACGTAGGAGACAACCTTCCTGCGGAGCTGCTAAAAATATGTAGTAAATGTAAGAGAAAGTGGATTTTTAGCACAGCGGGCGAGTAAAACACAAACATCCAAAGCAATGCATTTCAAAAAACATAATTAAAGACCCCCTCAAAAAAGAAACAGTCCAGGCGTGAGACTGGTGTCAATTGTTCATAAAGAACGATGAAAGAAATAATACTCCTAAAGAAGAAACAAAAACAAAAACAAGAATGACTCAGTAGAGCACAGATCCCTTAACGTCATGATACTGTTCCACTTCAGTCTGGTGGTTGACAGTAATACACATTACAATGAGACATTGTTTGAATTATTTTATATATTATATTACTTACTTACTTACTTACTTACGTACACGTAGGTCATTGCCTCACTTGTTTCCAAGACAAGACTTTCAAAGCAAAATGTGAAAATAAACTCTGTGATCTGCAACTTTATACTGTATATATTAGTTCCAAAATTGACTGCCTTCCTCTTTGGCCCATGTGCCATATCTCTAAAGATTAGTTGAGTAGTTTTTGTGTATTTTGTTTCCTATCTCACTATCTAACCACCCAACTAAATCGAAATATAGGAGGTTAACATTGTGTATACACTGGTTTATTAAAAGACTGATTGGAGTGTAGCTAAATAATGGTGATTATCTTGCAGACACCTGGTGTTATACTGTATATTGATTCCTGAAAATATATTGTTAGGAATAATATATAAAGGGGTTGTTACCTTGAGCACTTGGGGGTTTAGTGCTATAATCAAAAGCGCCTTGTTGTGGCACAGATTTGACCGAAACAGTCCTAGTCAGTGCAGAACAGACCATAATATTTGTTGGTTGAGGAATATGTATTTTTAAGGAGGCCATTATCATACTTTTTTCTTTTTCTGAAAGAAAATGTCTACGTGTTAACTTTAATACCAGTGTACCTTCATCACAGTCCAAACTGATGACATGGGTCCTGAAATTAGTGGCAGTAGTTAATTCTGTAAAGACCTGACTTCACAGAAGTGGTTTGGGGACTTGATGGTGGCAGGCTCAAGTCACATTGTAATAATGACAAAAAATAAATAAAAGAAAGAAAAAAACAAAACAGAAGACTCACTACAGAGATTTACCGCAGGGAGTTATATAAATGAATGTGAGAATTATTTTGTTTAAGGTCCACACTTCAACATTAAATTGTACAGTGAGCCTGAATCAATTCTCATATGTTCATTAATCATGTAAATGTTACTTTAATGTGAAACTGTGGGCAACACATTTCCACATACATGAGCAACGACAAGAACATCAAAGGTAATTAATGGATTGAAGAACATATTAGCTGTGACCTGTGTTGAATAGCACATTGTTGTCAGTCAGTCTAGCAATGCATGAACCTTCTAGTATCGCAGGTTGGGTGGTAAGGTGGGAGGGGTGGGGGTTTGCATGCAGGTTGGTGGGAGGGTGGTCGTGCATGTGAGCGTGTGCATGCGTGTGTGAGGGAGAGAGAATGAGTAAGAGTGTTAATAACAGACCCTGAGACAATGACAGACACCAAGCCCTAATTAGGTTGTCATGCTGAAAGAGCAAGGAACAAGAGAAGGAGGGAGGGAGGGAGGGAGAGAGAGAGAGAGAGAGAGAGAGAGAGAGAGAGAGAGAGAGAGAGAGAGAGAGAGAGAGAGAGAGAGAGAAAGAGAGAGAGAGAGAGGCTTATTAAGGAGGATAGGTGTCAGGCTCTGGCAGGAATAGGAGGTGGGCGGAGAGTGTGGAGGAGTATGATGGTGGTGTGAAAGGGAATTTGTGCAGACAGGGAGAGCCAGAGGAAAACGGACCAGGAAGAAAGATCAGCAGAAGATGGAAAGATGGAGGTAGCTGGTGAGATGAAGGAAGAAAGAAAAACTGAGTTGGAGGGAGGGATAGGGGAGAGGCAGTAGAAGGTGCAGAGGTAGAAGCAAAAAAGGATCAAGTTGCGATAGAGAATGGTGATTTTGATTTACGATGCAAAGCAAATGAAGGATGCTCATGCAATTCACCCAACGTTCATACTACGGCCAGTTCAAATGCTGAACAGAGTCACCTTAGTGCTGTTTTATACTCTTTGGCTATGTAAAAATGAAGGTTATTTGCAGCTTTGGTGCTGCACATTTAATAAGAGTCAATATTGTAATAGAGTAAGATGATGCACTCCAAAATATAATTCCAGGGTGTTTGTCAATGTTAATACTTTGATTGTTTCTCAACCCTTGTTGTAGGAACAAATGGAAGAAGTTTCGTGAACAGTAAATCTGTGCTCTGGCATGAATCCATTAATGTTTTATTCTTATTAGGAACAATGACTATATTAATATTTCTTGGTGATCGGCAAAAAAAAAAAATATATATATATATCTAAAAACGTGCAGCAATGCCCATCACAATCTGTAATGTTTCGCACAAGAGAACTGGTAAGTGACTCCAAGCCCCCCCCCCCCCCCCCCCCCCCAACCCCTACACACACACACACATAGTACCTTAGTACACAAGTGTAGAAACCATTGTCTTCCATTTCAGCAGACCTGAACCAGATGGAGTCATCTTCTTTACTCAGCCTATGGCCTGAGAAGATGATGGGCTCCTAGAGAGTGCGGAGTGAATACATTGTGTGAAGGTCATAAGAAGACTTGCTCAACTAGGGTTGTATTCATCAACATCAATTCATGGTACCTTTAATTATTAGTGCATTTATGTACACCCTTGGTAACTACTTACTTTCTAAATAAAAAGTGTAAAGTAATTACAGCATAATATAATGCACTGGCAGTATGAGTCATTAGTTTCTTAGCTCCTTTGCTTTAACTCAGGAATTAACTTTTGAACCAAATATCGACTGAACAAGTTGCCCTTCACAGTTTATCCTGCCAGTCGGACCCAATTATAATCAGTTTCACGAGACAATACTGTATCTACATATTCTTTGTCGACACGGGACATCCCTTTGACTCCAGAAAAAAACAGCAAAAATAAATTTTACCTCAGCGTCCCCTTTGTTCTTGTACCAGATGAGACGCAGTTTGGCGTTGGTAGCCATGGTGTAGTTGGTCCGGATATAGCTGTAGAACAAGGCACATTTTACCCTTACCGGCTCACCGGCCAGAACATGGTACTCCTTGAGATCCACTGACCAGTCGATGCACCCATCAACTGAGGAAGGAAAGAAAGAGAATACCATGTTATTGATCAAGTGACAGACATGTTGGTCACGTGTGAGGAACAATTGAATCAAAAACAGTTTTTGTTCTTAAAAATGTGTTCATGTTTTTGTTGTCAGTGTAATGTAAAACAGTCAAAAAAAATAATGGGAAAGTTTGGCAGAGATTGTTTGGTCAGCCACCGTAAGCCATTTGTAAGCCAAGTAGCTGGTGAGATGTAGAGGTCAGCATGGAATTCTCTTTCATATTTGACTTTCTTCACATTCTCAGCCTGCTGTGTCTTCCACGTTCCTCTTAGCCTGATGCTAAGATGGATGTTTTCTGTTTATAGTGCCGGCCACTGGTACTTGCTGCGAGGCCTTGAATTTAAGATGTGCTGTCAAGAAGAGATAAAGTCTCCAGACAGACATCCACCCCAAAATACCTCATCAGCTTCATATCCTTATTGTTTTCATCCTCTTTGTTTACTGGCCTTGGCCAGCATATGTACACAGGAGGAGCAATGCAAAGTAGCTGTCTGTATTTCTTTACAAATGTCTGATGATTGATGAGTAACCAAATGTTGGCCTACTGGCTCATGTAATATACTGTAAGTCAATTTAGGTGGAAATGGACCATCAGAAGGATGTTGAAACAGAAAAAAGAGATACCTTTTCAAATATAATTTATGGCCTTTAATCCCCCATGGATATACACATTCTATTCCTGACACTAAGAGAGACAGAATGATTCATTTGATTGACGCAAGAGTGGGTGACATATGCATGCTTCCATTTGACACTTTCCTTGGAAAAGCAGAATGAGCATCTTTCTGCAAATTGTTCACTATGCACAATATTAGAATACAATAATAATACTGTTTAAATAGATTTTGAGATTAGTGTTTTTTTCCAATAGTGCTGTCAAATTACAAATTACAATTTACCAATAGCTGGCACGGTGGACTACTGCTTAGCACATCTGTCTCACAGTTCTGGGGACCGGGGTTCAAATCCCGGCCCCACCTGTGTGGAGTTTGACTGTTCTCCCCGTGCCTGGGTGGGTTTTCTCCGGGCACTCCGGTTTCCTCCCACATCCCCAAAACATGCGTGGTAGGTTGATTGAAGACTCTAAATTGCCCGTAGTTGTGAATGTGAGTGTGAATGGTTGTTTGATTCTATATGCCCTGCGATTGGCTGGCGACTGGTTCAAGGTGTACCCCGCCTCCTGCCCGAAGATAGCTGGGATAGGCTCCAGCAGCCCGCGACCCGAATGAGAATAAGCGGTAAAGAAAATGGATGGATGGATAGATGGATTTACCAAAACCTGAAATGTTTCACATTATAGTTGCTATGCTGTTGAATGTTAATGTAATTCAGTATAGACTGTATATTCGGTTAGTACTCCATTTGGTTAAATGTATGTGCAGTTAAGTCACTGCCAGTGATTTAAAGACTTCATTTGTTTTAGACCGTGGAGGAAATTTAAGACCCATACTTAATTGCCTACATTTATAGATTTAGCAATAAGGATTCACTCAGAAGAGATTTAGCACAGTCTTGCACACACTCATACACGCAGTGTTTAATAGCAGTCGTTGAATCTTTCAATCCCTTCTCACTGAACAGTGCTGCAAATGTAACTAGTAATGTCAAGTTATATTTACATTCAACTTAATTTTCAGTTGAGCTCCTGTGGTTTTGTATATTTTTAAAAATGGATAGAATAATTAATTTCCCTTAATTTATACAATATATCCTGTGTTTGTAAAATATTAATTCCGATATTTGTATTTATTGTTTTTTTTGTAGTTCCTAGCCAGCGTTCATAATCAATTAGTTATTGTTACATCACCTTGGAATCTCCACCCCAGCCCTTTTGTATGGGCTGGGTACCTGTCCTTGTGTTATACCCAGCTGTCTCTCTTCTTTGAGATTAGTCTGGCTCCATTTAATTCTGTCAATGTCACACTTTCTGTCCATGGATGGTACTGTGTGTGCTCATGCATGTCAGTGTGTCATTCATGTGATGTTCATCCTTCTTTTTCTTGTCTTTTCTGTTATTTGGGGAGAAAAGAAAGAAGGAGATTATTTTGGTTCCTGCCTGGCTTGTTCCATTATATCTAACCAAACAGTCAGAAAGACTTCGGCTTCAGCACTTCTGTATTTCTCTTGCACTCTGGCCTTCCTATTTACACTTCAAGGCATCAGGGTACTAAGACCAGTCTAGATGAGAAATGCTTTTAACATACCACAGCTATCGTGCCTTGTCCTCTGCAACTGCACACCACCAACTGTCTAAATGTACTGGATTTCACAGGGCTATATATACTTTCCCCTAAAGAGCCATTCAACATATCCTAATAGTACTCCATATTAAATGGTAGGAGAGAAGCATTCTGCATTCTTTACACCTAAAATAATAGCTCAATTGGTAAGTTAGAATAAAACAGTCAGAAAAGTCTCTGAACCTATCATTCTAAACAAATGTGCATAGAGATGGCTTCTTGCTAGCAGGATACAGGTGACTATTTATATTTATTATTGTACTATATATCCTCATTGGGAAGTCTTAGTTTGTTTGACTGGTGGTTTGATAAAACTAAGGCTCCGAAGGGCGTTCTCTTTAGGAGGAGCCACTGTCCCTGCCTGCCCTTTGGATTTTAAATGCATCACACACACGCCCCACGTTTTAATGCACCACATACACCCATCTCTGGGTGGGTCGTGGATGGGGGGGATTTGTCTGTTAGGCAGAAGTGCTAAGGCTTACTGGCCTCTCCAGATTTTAATGCACTACATCACTCGGGGGTGATACACGGGGTAGGGCCAATGACTGCCAGGGGGGGGAGGTGGGTTCTCACTTAGTGGCATGGCAGTGCTCCTGAGGCCGGGCCTCCCCGGGCTGGATGACTTCTTGGTGTTGGGGGTCCCCTCTCATGGCCCGCGGCTGCTCCCTGGGTTCCCCCCCCTCCTTATCGTTCCCTTGTCGGGTGCCCCTATCCGCCCTCCTTTCCAACAAACAAGAGACACTCTCCCACCCTCAGGCTGGGCGGGGATTGGCTGCATCGCGGGCCCTGCAGGTTGGGGCTGGCGGGGGGTTGGACGGTCTGGGTCTGGGGCATGTGGGGTGGTGGGTGTGGTGGTGGTGGGGTGTTGGCTGTGGGGGTGGCATTGGGTCCCTACGGCCCCCGCTGGGTGGCCAGTTGGCGGACCGCCTTGGGTCCCTCAGGGTGGGACGTCTTCTGTCCACCGGGCTGCTCTCAGGTGGCCCCCTGAGCCTGATCCCGCCCATCGATTGATTGGGTGGGGTCCTCAGCCTCGGCGGTGCACTATTACAGGACACTTCTGTCAGTCTTTGTGCATGTAAAACGGTGTCAATTCACTTGCATGTTTCTGCAGGCACACACACCTGGGACTCTTTCACTGGGTGTGGGGCCACTCAGTTATTGTGACAAATAACTAATGCATATGCAAATTGCTTGTGTATCCCCTTACTTATACTCTCGTCCTATAGACTTTTATAATTTACATACAACCCCCCAATTCCACTGAAGCTGGGACGTTGTGTTAAACATAAATAAAAATAGAATATTTTTATTTATATATTGAATATTGATTTGCAAATCATGTTCAACCTATATTTAAATGAATACACTACAAAGACAATATATTTAATTTTCAAACTGATAAACATTATTGTTTTTAGCAAATAATCATTAACTTAGAATTTTATGGCTGCAACATGTTCCAAAAAAGCTGGGACAGGGTCATGTTTACCACTGTGTTACATCACCTTTTCTTTCAACAACATTCAATAAACGTTTGGGAACTGAGGACAATAATTGTTGAAGCTTTGTAGGTGGAATTCTTTCTCATTCTTGCTTGATGTACAGCTTCAGCTGTTCAAAAGTCTGGGGTCTTTTACTACGAAGCCACGCTGTTGTAACACGTGCAGAATGTAGTTTGGCATTGTCTTGCTGAAATAAGCAGGGGCGTCCATGAAAAGTGCTTGAATGGCAGCATATGTTTCTCCAAAACCTGTATGTAGCTTTCAGCATTAATGGTGCCTTCACAGATGTGTAAGTTACCCATGCCATTGGGACTAACACAGCCCGATACCATCAGAAATGCTGGCTTTTGAACTTTGCGTCCATAACAGTCCGGATGGTTCTTTTTCTCTTTGGCCCGGAGGACACGACACCCACAATTTCTCAAAACAATTTGAAATGTGGACTCGTCGGACCACAGAACACTTTTCCACTTTGCATCAGTCCATCTTAGATGAGCTCGGGCCCAGAGAAGCCAGCGGCGTTTCTGGGTGTTGTTGATAAATGGCTTTTGCTTTGCATAGTAGAGTTTCAAGTTGCACTTACGAATATAGCGCCGAACTGTATTTACTGACATTGGTTTTCTGAAGTGTACCTGAGCCCATGTGGTGATATCCTTTACACATTAATGTCGTTTTTTGATGCAGAAAATAAATGCAGTTTTACGGCTTACTAAATAGATGTGCACCAACATTCAATTGATTCTCTCTTTGCCTGTACTGCGCCTCTACACCCATTTTGACCTGTATCGACCTGACAGCTTTTGTGTAGTATTCAACATTCAATAAGACACGCGCACATGAATAAACCCTCCTCGGCCAAGGTATAAATCACTGTATGTAAGAGCTTGCAAGCCATGCGAATGATATAGTTAGTCGAGTGTGTGTGTGCACGTGTTTTAAAATAGGTGATTTAATAGAGGCCAGCCAGACTACCGCAGGTGCAAAATGAATTTTAAAGTAATGGAATTTAAAGTGTTAGTGGAACTAACATATTACTGAGTTACAGAAATCTATCGCTCTGATAATTTTGGGGAAGCCAACCACCAAATCAAACAAAACCAGGCTTTTGTTTTGTTTGATTTTGGTCCATGGCATTTGGAAAATATAGTATTTGTTAACCTTGTGTTTAAACACACTTTGGGAGAGGCAAGCACCAATTGTCAGATTTCCCTTACGTGTGAAGGAACTGTATATTATTTGGTTTGTGTTTGGTGCAGCGTATTTGATGCCAGTTAGTAAAACACACCGGAGAACTGTTTACATGTGTCCCATAATTTCTTGCAACAAACAGCACTAAACCTGAACCCCCCTGACACGCACACATTCAATTGGTAAATATAATGACCACAATTAATCACAGAAACATTTATCAACACTCCTGCTGTTATTCATTAACTGAACATCACAGATTATAGGATAGACTTTCAGGGAAGAGTCCGTATGAATCTTGTATGATATTTCTGAAAGGCATTAGATGAACAAAAGCCACTGGAAATGTTCCTCCCTTACATCTTTAGCACTTGAGGGATTTTTTAGCTGCAAAATTCAGAGAGCATTACATTGTTGACTTGAGCGAAATCTGTCATTTCAGCTGCGTCACCACCGCCTCTCTAACTGACTGTGAGGAGCTGAAACCCGCCCTCGCTTAGCAGCTGACACAGACAGGAACGCTAATTAAAAATTTCGGAGAATAAGTCCTTCATCCGTCATTCTGTCAATTTTTGAGCTACCGCACCCAAAATTCAATCATCTCAAAGTTTGTATTTGTATGATATTCAACCAACCTGTCAACGAGTGAGTGGATGAGTTAAAGCAGTTTCAAAATTATTTGGTTCATACACACTTCTTACAGAGATCCCCGAGTGTGCCGAAAGTACGGGAAATCCAGAGCTGGGTTGGTGATGTCGTCAATAAAAGACTTGCATTGAATAAGACCTTTTGCCGTCTGATGTACCCACATATAAAGAATATGACACAGATAACAGAAGGTCCACTATTATTTGAAATCGCCCCTATGTCGTGAGGTCGCCATTTTGGGGGTTGGGTTAGTATCCTCCTGTAACAGTTTGTTCTGTTTACGCAAGAGATCGTAGCAGGGTTATGTAGACTTTAATGATAGTTCAGCATGTGTGGTACATTCAAATCGGGGTGACAGGTGATGTCACTCAAAACAAAACAACATGTCAACACGGAACCAAACAATAGCGCCAGCCATGACTTTGACATGTTTTAAATGATGAAACTTACACGATCAAAGTGATGTTCTTTTAGTTTTATTATTAATGTTTCCCTTATTCTGCAGGCTGTCCAAGAAGGAATCGGGTACTGATTTTGGTATTGTTTATTGATGTTCATGAATTATTATTCATTGTATTTTTCTCTTGGTTTTGCGGGAGATCTGTAAATAAAGATTCTTAACCTGAATTCTAAGTCTTCACAAGAAACAATCACAAAATTAGGTTATTATTTTTAAAAGTCAGTATTGTTATTCAAATTAGATCAAATGACCTGTGGTGCTCTTCTATAGGATGATGTTGATGAAAATATCAGAATGATCATCCCAATATTTTGAAATGTTATGGATTTGCGTTTTATTCATAGGGACTCACTAAGAAAAAGCTTAATGTGTTACGGCTGCGTCAAACAATATATTTGGAGCCCAAAGGTTTACAGACTTTATTCAACAAAGGGAGCACGCTGACATGAAAAGATGACTATAAACAGAAAGTGACGTGACAAAAGGGTAACGTGAAAACCATCTAGCAGACCGGTACTTAAATAAGGACGGTGGACGGAGAGACACAGGAGGAAAACACTAAAGGAAGCTCGGACAAAAAACTCTAAACTACACAAAGAAGTGAAACAAACAGAAAAACACAGTAGTACTTACTAGAAAAATAGCAGACAAAAAGAGCTACTGGCAGGACGGAATGAACGTGGGAATGCACAAGAATGTAAGAAAGCTGGCAGGGTAATGGCAACAAGCGAAGTACAATTTCTCAGCATTTTCCACCTGCCTCTCCCATGCTTAAATACACTGCTGATGACAAATCACCAGCAGATGCATCGCGAGAGACTCCGCCCTCCGACCTGCACCCAGGGACTGCAACACAACAGACAATTCCACACAGGAAACAAGCAAACAAAACAGGATAGGACATACCGCTAAATAAGGAAAAAAACTTAACATCCATTAAATCCAAAATATCATGGAGATCGTTCTGATATTTTCAGTTTGAAGTGGATATCAGTAGAGATGTCCACATTCATTTTAGTGAGAATTGATCACAGTTTTTTCATATTATATGACGTTAAACATGTTCACTATAGTGTGTCATTAAAGGGGTAAACGCTTAAATCCAAAATATTGGGCTGATCATTCTAATACTTTCAGAGATTGAAATGGGTATAAGGAGATAGTTCAACATAAATTTTGGTGGAGATTGATCACAGTTTTCGGAGATAAAGCATCATTAACCTTTTTTTGCGCTTATGTTAAGTGCTGTCCTGTCCGCCTAGGATGCAACCATTTTTTTCTTTAAAGGTGGAGGGGGTTCAGGGTGGGAGTGAATTCTGATGAAAACACACAAACTATGGACATAATACCACAAAAATATATAATCAAATTTAGTAATTTATTATTATTATATTCATTGCCGACAGCAGGGGTGGCAACAACCCCGTAGATCTGCCAATGTCTACAGACAAATACATTTTATTTACATACATGTTCTGGTGTACTTCCTAAAACATGTAAAGGCCCTTGAAAAGGAAAATCAGAGAAGTTTACATTTGCTTTGGTTTCTTATTCAAACAAGCAAGTTCAAATCACATCAGTACATGACAGCATAGAAGCAGGAACACACCGTGCTTTGCTGTTAAGTTCTGTCAAAAATGCTGCCTTGAAACTCCATGCATGATTAATGCTGAAAGACCAAGGAAAAGTGCAGATCCCATGCTAAATATTTGATACAAAAATCCAAAGCCCAAAAGAAACTCCAAAGTTTATATTTCTATTAATATTCATCCTAAAATTTGATCAAGCCCAAAAGAGACTCCAAAGTTTATATTTCTATTAATATTTATCGTAAAATTTGATCATATGTTCAATGCATGTACTGTGTAGCTGTGCAATTCATTTCAGGCCACAATTCAAGATGGCCCAGCTATATAAATGGTACGTCTGTTTCTATGGACATAAAACTGGCTAAGTAAATACGTCAATCACTTTGTAAAGATGAGTTCCAACAGGGATGATCAATTTAATGGTATTTTCCATTCTGTAATGATAGTCTCTTCCTGCTTACGAGCCATCTACCAGTCACAATGTCGATCCTCGAAATGTGGGTGATTGTTCGTTTCAAATTGTGAGGAGAAAGACAAATCATATGAAAAGCAGACAAGTATGAATGAACAGAAACATTAAGCTTCATTCACTATTAAATGCGTAGAAATGTTCTCGCTCTTCCCACAAATTGAGCATATACGCAAAATCACCGTCAGCTTCATGACAGGTGTGCACTGGCCAAATTTCTTCTCACCACCATGCATATGTTAGTAAATCAGAATTTATTCTAAATAACGAGCTTGTGCCCACATCCTGCAATATTCATAAACCGCCCCTCTATTTCCCTATAAAAAGACATCTGTCTGACGCATGAAATCAGAATCAGAATCATCTTTATTTGGCAAGTATGTCCAAAAAACACACAAGGAATTTGTCTCCGGTAGTTGGAGCCGCTCTAGTACGACAACAGACAGTCAATTGACAGAACACTTTGAGACATAAAGACATTGACAAAAAAACAGTCACTGAGCAATAAAGGGTTAATAGTTATCTGGTAATGCCGGATTTATTTATTTTTTTGACAATTGTACAACGATGTAGAGTTCTCTCGCACTGAGAGCAGTTTGAATAATATAATATAGCAATAGTCCGGTGCAATGACCATTGTGCATAGGGCGCGGAGACTTCAAGGAGTGTATGCAGTTTAAAGTGACAAGTAGCGCGATAATCTGGGACAATGTTGATTGTGCAAATGTTGCAGATACTCCACAGTCAGTGAAATAAAATTAATAAATAAATGAAAATTAAATCAAAATCAAATGAATGTGTGCTTTGTCATTTTTACAGATTAAATTTCCATTCACAAGGCTCAAGAAAAGTATGTTTCCAGGATTTCCAGGCAGCCTGCGATGTCAGTGAATCATGCTTGGTGTTAAATGTATTTTATTATTAGCATCATTAAAAAACATTCACTCCCATTGACGGTTTTAGAAGTCAAATATCCATGGTAACTGGGAAGGCTGGCAGTGAATGAGTTTTAAAAGAAAATTTGAGTATCCATCCATCCATCCATCCATCCATCCATTTTCTACACCGCTTATCCTCAATAGGGTCGCAGGTATGCTGGAGCCTATCCCAGCTAACTGGGGGCAGGAGGCGGGGTACACCCTGAACTGGTTGCCAGCCAATCGCTGGGCACATTTAAAAAAAAAAACATTCTCCCTCACATTCATACCTACGGACAATCTAGAGTCTTCAATTAACCTACTGTGCATGTTTTTGGGATGTGGGAGGAAACTGGACCACGCAGAGAAAACCCACGCAGGCACGGGGAGAACAGGCAAACTCCACACAGGCGAGGCCGGATTTGAACGCAGGTCCTCAGAACTGTGAGGCGGATGTGCTAACTAATCGTCCACTGTGCCGCCGAAAATTAGTGTATTCTATTAAAATTAAAATCATTAAAATTCTTGAATAAGGGGCGATATACCATAATAAACCTTTTTGGGGTTGTTTCCCCCCTCAAAAAAAAAAATAAACATTGAAAAAAGAAAAAAAAACATTGAAAAAAATGAAACAGCAGCTGATAGGTGAATCCGTGTGTGCCGAACCAGGAGTTTGTAGAGTTCCACTGTAGTCCAATTTCTCCACCTACTGTCCCTGCCACTCTTGCTCCATCATCCTTTTAATTAAATTGATTCTCTTCTTGCCTGTCTACTTGTTAATCCATATGAGCTTTTGGAACATGAATAAAGCATGCTGTTGTGTTGAAAATAAAATAAACAGCATCATGAATACTGTCGTTTCTGTAATAATTTTAGCATGAGCTAATTGGTTTTATTGATGTACAGTTCAGAATTCCAACTCAGTGTTAATTTCAGGTTCTTAATTCTTTAACACATTTTCAATTTTCTGTGTGTGTGTGTGTGTGTGTGTGTGTGTGTGTGTGTAAGAGCAAATTAAGTAGGGGGCACACAATATCAGCAAATTAAAAAAAAAAAGATTCCAATCCAAGGTGAAATAAAATGAAGTGCTCCAAAAGAGAAATTACTGTTTTACGATTGTTTTGGAGCATTTCTAGTGTATTTATCAAATAAAGTAGCCATTAGCGAGGTACAATATTTGTTTGTAAATGTTTAACTTTCATAGAAAATGAAAAAGCACAATGAAATATGAAACTGTAATATACTACTATAAATAAAAGGTAATTGCATTGAAGTGGCAAATGGCAGCTGAGACAGGGCTGGCGATGTTTTTTTTGTTTTTTTATAATTCATGCCAGTCCCTCACAAGTTTTCGCTTTACATTACAGGAGGATACTAAGCCACCCAGTCTGCAAACCTTTCTTGTCTGGTCACCTTAACTGTCTGATTCTCACCCTCCGCCCACCCCCACACCACAAAATGCCAGACAGAACTGTCATATTTCTTAACGTGGAACTCCTCATCTCGATAGCAGCACCAGATGGGAAATTTAACTAAGGCACACAGGTGATTTATCTATGTTTGCACAGATCCAATCATTGCTTTCTTATTGCTCCATTAATAGCACTCCCACTGTCATAAGCGCTTTGTTTTGTGAACTGCTGCACAAATTATCATTGGTATTTAATGATATGCCTGTAATTGACAGTACAAATGTTTAATAATGCATGCTCTCATTACAAGCCATGTGTGTTTGTCTACAAATGCATCTCTTTGATGCAATTACCGTGACAAGAGATCAAATTTAAATTTATTTTAAAAAAAAATTTAAAAAAAAAGCTCAACCTGCCATCTCAAGTTTTCTCAAGTTGTTTTTTTAGGTGTACTGCGATAAACAATATTTTATTTATTTTCCAGCTTCATAAAGTTATTGAATGTATCACATTTGTGAGAAATTAGGTGTTTATATCAGTTGCATTAAATGGTAGGATATTCTATGAGTGTGCATTTCCTCATAAGGAGTATTAGTTTAACTTTTTATACTTAGGTTTAGGTAACAACATTTTCACAAGCTCAGGTACACCAACATTTATCATTTGGCTATATCGCTTTTTTCTTACTGGGCTGAATATCCCACATAACCTTGCATGTTTTCACACTGTTCTGTACAACTTGTAGTTACCTTATTTAAGGAATGAGCAAGCAAAGCTGCAGGGAGGTTTTTCAACAACATGGACATTCCCAATAGTACTGAACTGTGCAGCCCTAATGACATACTGTATATAGGTTTATATTCACAGAAGAATATTTTTGTTAAAGTGCAAAAACGTGGTATTATATGGAACCCAGATAGCAGACACGCTTATCTTAACCTCTGGTATATGACAAATATTCTACTGTACTGTAAATCATAGCTAACTTGAAATGTAAAAGAGCTACAGCTGTTACTGTAATGGAACGGATTAGTTTGTAACTGGTTTGTTTTTATGAGAAGTGTCAGTATTTTGAGATGACAATGATTTTCCAACAGAAAACATCTCATTTTGGTTTATCTCTTATATCAGATACATCAAATATCCCCTTGAGCACTGATGAACATGCAGATGTTTCATCAAATTCAAACACGTTGAACAACATAATATAGTGTACTCTAGGCTAAGGAAGTACAAGCAAAGAGTGATATACTGTAAAATGCATTGTGCACACCCTGTTCGTCCTGCAAAGGGAGTGGCGACATTAAATTACTTTAGAGAGAAAAAAAAATAACATGCTAAATAGACCTTAATTATTCTACATTACTACAGTCTATTGTTCTACAAGTTATGATTTGGCACTGTTTATATAGAGCTAATTTATGGAACCAAATATGTGTGTTAGGTGGCACGGTGGGCGACTGGTTAGAGCGTCTGCCTCACAGTTCTGAGGACCAGGGTTTTCTCCGGGCACTCTGGTTTCCTCCCACATCCCAAAAACATGCGTGGTAGGTTAATTGACAACTTTAAATTGTCCGTAGGTGTGAATATGAGTGTGAATGGTTGTTTGTTTGTATGTGCCCTGCGATTGGCTGGCAACCAGTTCAGGGTGTACCCCGCCTCCTGCCCGATGATAGCTGGGATAGGCTCCAGCACGCCCATGACCCGAGTGAGGCGAAGCGGCTGTTCTGGCATATACCATATTCCTATAAGTTCAGTTGAAGTCATTGTAATTTTTGCATACAAAGATAACTGATTTGCACTTGGCAATGAGAAAAAAATTAAATAAAAATGTACTCCATGGTAGCTCTTCTATGAAATCTAGCATGAACCAGTTCTGTTGATATTGAAACAGATGATCACACAATACATCTCTATTGTTTGCATAAAGACAATAGATCAATATAGCACCAAGTGCTGGTCAAAAAAATACTTCTATTATCCTTATTTTAATGAAAGTCATGGAGCACTTTCACAATTGACCATGCAAGAGACTGTGTGAACATGAAGTAATCAGTCAATAACTGGGCTTGAGTTTTAGTCAGAGATTCTTATTTTTGGTCAAATGTCCCTTGTTTGGTGTTTAGAATATTGTGATAACATGTGGCATCCTTTATCTATTGCCATCCATTAAGGCTCGTTTATGATTTCTATTAAAGATATGCTACTTTAGAGCACAAAAATCAGTAGATGTCTGCAATGTTCATGACAGAACCTTTTCAACTGACAGCTGCTTTGCCAATTTTTGGGCCCCTTTTTGAGGAGGAAGCAGAGAATCTTCAATTGCTACTTTTTGCCAGGAAAGTTTTTTTTTCCATAGAAGAAAAGAACAGATGCACAGAGACAGCGAAGAAGGGGATCAGAATGATTCTCAGAAGGACAGAGTAAGAGTTGCAGACATTGCAGTTCTAATCAGATAGGAAAAGCCCCAGTCATCAAGGTGTAAGCTCAATCAATGTATGTGTGTGGGCGTTCGAGCACCGTGAGTGCACACTCCTGAGTGTGCGAGAGCATTTGCGTGTGAACATATAAAAGTACAGAATATGTATATGCAGCACTGTACTTACTGTATGTGTGGGTGGGCTGCAGTGTGACTTGTGTCACTCTGCTGATGAGTTAGTGTGAGACACATGCTGTTAAATCACTGCTGACACACAGCAGGTGTATTTTGAATAATTTATGGAGATGTAAGATCAGATATGTGCATTGATGTGTATTCAGCAGTGAAATTAGCGGAGAAAACCTTGACTCTCAGAAATGTTGGGCTACTCAAAAGCTTTCTAATGATTAAAATGGATCACATAACAGGGTCAAAAGTGAACTAAAGTTTGGGCCGAGATTACTAAGCAGCTTCAAACCTTTGCAGTATGTTTTTTTGTTTTGTTCGTTTGTTGTAAAATTAAGTATTGATTCGCATTCTATATATTCAATGACCCTGCTGATGATTGGATGGACGTCCTACGCATAACATTTCTGTCATTACTTTCAGCGATAGCTTTGTTTATTTGTTTGCAAGAATAATGCTTTTAAATTACAGTATGATAGAAAAATAAAAAGCAGCAAAATGAAAAGCTCTTATACATTTGTCGCCTTCACATATAATGAGTGAATAGCAACTATCTGAAATCTTAAATGCAAAAAAGGAAGACAGCTTTTCTGAAGATCCAGCTGTGAATATGTAATAAGATTCTACGTAAGCACAAGTAATTAAAAACTGATATAATGAGATTTGACATAGATCATCTGAAGACATTTAATAGGATTGCACTTGTTAAATGAAATGGAACATTCTATCTGGGTAAGATCTGGATGAAACTTGATTTGACATTATGGCCTTTAATTTTAAATACCAAAGTAAGTTTGTTTTAAATAAGACTGGAAGGAAACCAGATGTTTCCAAAATGAGATAGGGATTTTGTGAAATATGAACCATTTTAACAATATCATCAGTGTTGGGATTGAGAATACAAAATACGTAGGAAGAAAGAAATAATGGACCTGAAGCTGCATAAAACAAACCCACCAACATGACTCAGCCACAAGGTAATCTCTTTAGTATTGCTGATTATTTAGGATGCAGAGAGACCGACATGGAACTGCAGTCTGGGTTCCAAAACAAAATGCTAATTTTGAACATGTGTTTCAGAGGGATGTATCAATAACAATCCAGCACTGCTGCATATTTCTCTTTTTTGGGTCCAGACTCCCTTTGGAAATTGATTTTACAACAGTCCAAACGTCTGCCAGCTCAGAAGCCAATGATGCTCATGCCTGCAGCTATATTTCCCCGACAGATTGTTTTTGTTATTAGTGGTGTTCAAGTGCATTTTATGTCTCTGTGTCACAGTTCAAGGTTTTGGTGGCAAGGCAAAAAGATGGAGAAACTGGGAGTCAAGGCAGGGTGAATCTCAAAAAAGTGTTTACTTTCGAAAAACACATAAGGGGCAAACAAGGCGTACATGAAAAAAAAAATCTATATACTAAATTAACAATAGTGAGAAAAAAAAACAAGGTTCCAAGTAACAAAGAAACAATGGGTAAACTCATAACATATACTGTAACATGACAAGATAAACTTGTGACTCACAGCAACAGACTACAAACAACAATGATCCGACAAGGACTGAAAGAAACCAGGGAACTAAATGCAAGGAAGCTGACGAGACAACGAGGAACACCAGGACAAGACACGTGTGGCTGGAGGGAGCTGATTGGTGGACTAAAGGTAGAGGGCTGACGGAACAGGTGGAGAGAAAAACCAAATGAGCAGACAAGACATGAACATGTAACAGGAAAACATGACACCAACTAAATCCAATCTGAACCACATGACCGCTTCAGGAAGTGATTCAGAATTTGGCGCAATGTTTGACATTCTGACACAGTAATATAAACCCCCTCAGCAGGGAGAGAGAGAGAGAGAGAGAGAGAGAGAGAGAGAGAGAGAGAGAGAGAGAGAGTGAGCGAGCGAGAGTGAGTGAGCGAGTAGTACCTTTGGAGAGTTTAGAGAGAAGGATAGGAACAGGATGGAGCCAGTGAAGAAGAGGAAGATTTCCCCTGTGTGGAAACATTTTGATTTGATAACTCCTAATAAGGTATGCTAAAAGTAACATTATTTCAGACTAATGTTTGCTCATCAATTTCTTTTTTTATTCAAAGGTGATATGTTTATTGTGTTCCAAGGAGTTGGGGTACAACAACAACACCTCAAACGTGCTGAGGCATTACCGTGCTTTGCATGAGAATAAGTAGGAAAGTGGAATTTCATCCACCCACGTTAAATAACTTGTAATAACTTGCCATTTTATGGGGGGGAAAAAATTAGGCTTTGTTTACGGCTGTTGGGAGTGCAGGCAATCCCCCAATCCCACACAGTTGAAAAGTGAGCTCGTGTGAAAGCCTCCCTGATGGAGGAATGGGGACTCACTACGACGGTAACATGCATGGTCACTTACGGCGCACCACACACGCTTGCCTGTGTGAGAGAGCTGTAACTTCACCATCACATTGGTATTGCTCACACACTATTGGCCAGCACCCTGTGCTCTCTGGCATCAGGACCAAAGCAACAAAGCTGGTTGGCTACTTTAGAAGCAGCGCCACTGCTAATGTATGCTATTTCCCTTTGTTCCAACTTCATCATGGTAATAGTTCGTCTGTGGTTCCACTCCAGTGATTTAATGGCCTACTTATCTGTGTCTTTAAAGGAAAAGCTTACTTACACAAGTGCATCTTAATCTGGGGCTGAACAAGATGAAGCTATTGCAAGAAGTGGACTAGATGTAACAGCACATACTTTATGTTGCAACCTTTGACTGAACAAAGGGAGCCAGTAGAACAACATGACATACCCTTGTTGACATCGGATGAATTTAACATTGTTGAAGGGTGCCTTTCCCTGCTGTCTCCCTTTTATGATGTAGAGCAACACGTCTGTTTCTAAAGTTGTTCCCTTGTTAAAAATGCTGAAGGAAACACTGAATGAGTAAATAACAAAACCTGCAACCAGCAGTTGCACTGCAAATGGGAGACCAGCTCATCAGGCAATTCCAAGAGAAGCTATTTACTTTACAATCAATGAGCATCACAGCCTTAGCTATACTCCTGGTTCCTCGTTTTAAAGTGAGAGGGATTTTCAGCCCACTAAAGCCACAGAAGCGATAAAGAGACTGACTTCTGAGTGTACCAGTCTAATGAGGTCCAAACAAACCAAAGAGGAAATCCTCCAGGCTTCCACCTCTCACGCTGTCATGGGTGGTCATGTATTAATTTAAATCTTGAGAGGAAGTATTCCAATCAGAACACTTGTGAAAATAATCTTTGTTTTTCTCATAGGTAGCAAACTGTGGCATCAGTTTGACACCAGCGTCATGGAGGCACATAAGTCCAAAAATGTTTCTGCCCATGCCACTGTGCCAGAGCCTTTAGGAACTCTGGGCGAATCTCATCCACCCCCGGGGCCTTGCCAACAACGAGCTTTTTAACCACCTCGGTGACCTCAACCCCAGAGATAGGAGAGCCCACCTCAGAGACGCCAGACTCTGCTTCCTCGTGGGAAGGCCTGTCAGTGGAATTGAGGAGGTCTTCGAAGTATTTTTCCCCACAGACTCACAACATCCCGAGTCGAGGTCAGCATTGTCGCATCCCACTATACACAGTGTTGATGGTGCACTTCTTCCCACTCCTGAGACGCCGGATGGTGGACCAGAATTTTTTTGAAGCCGTCTGGAAGTCATTCTCCATGGCCTCACTGAACTCCTCCCACGAGTTTTTGCCTCAGCAACCACCAAAGCTGCATTCCGCTTGGCCAGCCGGTCCCACAGACCAAAAAGGCCGATAGGATTTCTTCAGTTTGACGGCATCCCTCACCGGTGGTGTCCATCAACGGGTGGGTGGGTTGCCGCCACGACAGGCACCAACCACCTTAAGGCCACAGCTCTGGTCGGCCGCCTCAGCTATGTAGGCGCGGAAAATGGTCCACTTGGACTCAATGTCCCTCCCCCCGTGGGTGTAGTTCTGCTGGAGGTAGGAGTTGAAAATCCTTCTGACAGGGGATTCTGCCAGACGTTCCCAGCAGACCTGCCAGGTCCGACCGGCATCTTCCCCCACCATCGGAGCCAACTCACCACCAGGTGGTGATCAGTTGAGTGTCCAAGACATGCGGCTGCAAGTCTGATGACATGACCACAAAGTCGATCATCGAACTGCGACCTAGGGTGTCCTGGTGCCAAGTGCACGTGTGGACACCGTTATGCTAGGATACTAGGATCGTAAGCGTGCTGGAGCCTATCCCAGCTATCTGTGGGCGGGAGGTGGGTTACACCCTGAACTGGTCACCAGCCCATCACAGATTCTCAGAACATGACTGTGATATTACCTTATTGGTGCTCCAGGATTGTTTAATGAGGATCGCTGTTCCACCTTCATGTTTTACCATATTCTGTTGCACTGCGGTTGGGTCTGTAAACACTGTAGCCTGCCGGTGTTATGGCTTCGTCGGAGGTCCTCGATCCTAGCCACGTTTCACAGAAACATAAAACGGAGCAATCCTTAATGTACCGCTGTGTAGCCCGCCGACTGAAGAGGTCATCCATGTTGTTGTTGGTCTCTTGAAATATCGTCTTTGGCTTTAACACCAAGCAATGTTCTTTTAAGGCTCTAAAGTTAAATGTATCCCAAAACATTTAAGTGTGTGACCAATAAATATTTAGCAAACTGACATGCCAATTTAAGTTAAAGTATGACTTTTTTGAACAAATAGCCCTAAAGCATGTTTTAGATGAAAGGAGCTGTTAATCCCCTCGTTGCCTAGTTAGATCAGGGATAAAATCCAGACATTCTCATCTCCAGAAAATGCTTGCAAAATATCAATAAATCCTCTCATGGTTCAGCAATGGCACAGCAAGATCTAATCGTTCTGCAGCGATTACTATCACACACACACACACACACACACACACACTCTCCCTACAGCAGCAAACTCATACAAAGATGATAAAACGATATATGGAAGAACGATGGGGAGAAGGGGGGCAATGGGGGCGGTTGGAGTTGGGATGGACGGAAAGCCAAGCTGACGGAAATGGTGGTTGCAATAGGAAGGAAATGAAGGTGCAGTTAAAAGACTATAGGAGAAATGCAGGAAGAGAACTTAAACTTGTGGTTCAAGTGTTCTATAAATAAAGTTGAGTTTAGTTTATTGGCAGAGCAGGGGTAACAGGAGAAGGTGGCATGAAGAAAAAAAACAAAGCCAGAAAGTGAAGACAAAAAACCCCCCAAAAAACAAACAAACAAAGAAACAAAAAAAAAAACATCAGGGACAAGGTCCAAGAAGTGATTCTTTTTAAGAGGCCGAGAATTAGCAGATAATTATCTAATCCAAGCGCTGTCTCAAACGTTCTGCATTTACAAAGGTAGTAAACTTTGATTGTCAATATTAATTTAACAATGTTTATTAATGCCAGTGTCGTTTGCATTGGTGTCACTAAATGTCATGTAGCTAATTAAACTAACAGAAACAGCTCTCACGTTGATGCAGTGAAATTGTACACTTGCAAAGTACACCCATAGAAATTAATATGTTCAATTGTAATTGTAAAACTGTTCATTTATGTACAATTGTATACATTATTTTCTGTGTCAATCAAAACAATTCATCTTGTTTGTAAAGGCACAATTTTGTATTGGCTCTCATTCAAATATTCAAGTGATTGATTGGTCGATATAAGTAAATGGATTGAAACAAACAAACAAATATGCACGCAGGCACACGCTTGCCGTTCAAAAAGCTAGCTGAAGCTGATTTCATGCACATGTGTGCAAATACAGATTACACACATTTCCGTCTGTGTGCATATGTAATATGCATGAAAGAGGTGTCTGGCCTTTTAAATTAAGAGGAAACATGTCCTTAGTATGTACAACACACAAACCTGAACCCTGAGTGAGTCTTTAGTGACATCATACATATTAATGGCCCAATTCGATGATTTTATAAGCCTTACCACCTACATCTCAAACTGCCCTTTAAAAGTCTATGTTGTTATTCCTCTAAGGTGACACTCAGACGAGTCCCATAGTCACAAATTCACACTCATACAGTAGCACCCTCTGGTCCTCTGTAAATCTCCCCCTCACTCTTCAGCAGGCATGGGTGTGATCATTTAAATGGGTCAGTTGAGGATGCATGTGCTCATGAATGAGTGGGTGCTTTCTTTGTTTTCGTGCAGAATTGTTGTAGCACCTGGGAAAACCTTTAATTTTTTTCTGCATTGCTGCATGCTGCTGCAGCAGCACTCCATCCATGTGGACGGAAGCAGTCACAGTATCTTGTTGATCTCAGGAAACAGCTTGCAAAGGACTTTGCATGCCAGATCAGACGTGTACTAGTTCAACTGCCTCAAAATGTTTAGTTGAGCTCTCAAAAGTAAATATCTGTCAATTAACATGTGAGTACCATCAGAATGACAAGTCTTTGCATCATAGGGTACGGATAATAAAGTCTAATTGCTTAGTCATGTCGTAAATATAACAGTGTACTCTGGATGGGTTGTTCTGATGAAAACTATGGTTAAAGTTTTGATGAAAACTACATGGGGTGTTTTAGGAATTACAGTGCTGTCTTCCTACACCTCCTGACGTTCCTGTCTGTTGGACCACAAATTTTTATCCACATAACAACGAATATCTTCTCTTGCGATGCAAGTGTGGGAAAAACAAAACAAATAAATAAATAAATCTTTTACAGTGTCTTATCCAGCCTCTGCAGCCATCTTCTGTGATGTAATCACATGCTGCTTCAATGGCAGCCAGAAGGGTCACTGGTTTATTTCGCTAGCAATTATATATTTCCCATGTCCATGCTGAGACAAATTCCTCAATGGGGTTAAGGAATGGGGAGTACGGTGCGATGAACTCCATCAACATCCTGTTGTGGGTCGCAAACCACTGCCTGATGATGTTGAAGTGATGCAAACTGTCCCACTATCTCCCAACTATCACGTAGTTTGTCAAGTCATCGCCAGTCTGACCCCTCGCTTGGTCACAGATGGGGTCCCGTTTATAAAAAGGTGACACGACACTGTATATTGTATGGCCCAATAATGGGAATATGTGTTAATATTATTAATAATAATAATGTGTTGCACTTATATAGTGGCTTTTCTAGGCACTTAAAGATGCTTTAAAATTTCATGTATTATTTATTCACTCCTCAGTCACACCCTGGTGGTGGGAAGCTACTTATGTAGCCACAGCTGCCCTGGGGTAGTCTATTGGAAGCATGGCTGTCATTCTGCGCCTACGTCCCCTCCGACCACCACCAAACAGCCAACCATATTCATTTGTAATGTGGGTTAAGTGTCTTAATGATGACATGCGCTTGGGCGGGGAGGGGAGAGCGAACCAGCGACCCTCAGTTTGCAGGGCGTATATTTACCCTCCAAGCCACGCCACCCACAAACCATTCTTAGAGATAGCATCCATCGTTATGCTCATGCCCTGTTGACTGGCGTACTAAAACTCATTAATCAGTTATATTCAAGAAAATGGTTACATGAACACAAATCAGTAAGTGTGCTTACTGATAAAGGTAACATTGTATGTAAAGAAATAATAACTAAATATCTTTCTGTTTGATGTTCGGGTGAGTCAGCCACCACGAGGACCTTTTTTAAAAAAAATAGACGACAGTTAACATGACTGTGTTAACGTAACACCGAAAACATCTCAAAATAAAACAAGATGGTTATCACAAATGCTTTGAACTAAAGTATTCCGTGTTCCTGTCTGCCTTTCATTGCTTGCGGTGTACTACTTTAAATTGAAATTTGCACAGAGAGAGGCTGAGACACACCATCAGATCAATAAATACACTCTCATCTGCTGTTATTTCGTTCTCTATTTCTGTTGGTGGGATTGTTTCTGCACTGACATTATTGTCATCATTAATTTGAGCCTTATCTCTGTTTGTGTGGGTGCTGGTGTGCATGAGCTTCCGCCTTCCCTTGCAGTCAGCTCATGCTGCTGCAGCAAACTCAGTTACAGTGGCCAATTAGAGACCACACACTTCCGAGAGGTTTCACAGTCACACGGACACACAAACACTAACAGCCCAATAACCATCAAGACTATATTTAACAGGGTACTGTATCAATAAAGGAAAGTTGTTTTAATTTGGTCCAGGGACTCTAGGTCCTACTTTTGTCTTTGTTAATATTCTCTAGCATTTAAGAGCCAATTATTACTGTATATTGCTTGCTCCCTCACGTCGCAGGATCATGATCCAAGTAAGTATCCACAGTCTGTCATTTCTAGTTCACAGTCTGCCATGACAGACAGCCAATCCGGTTCTACACAACAGCCAATTTGTCAGCCAATCACATTCTACTAGCCACAGTAAGCCACAACTCCTTATTTAAGGCCTTGTTCATGATGCAATCAGTGTCAGTGTGTACAAAAATCATACATGCAAGACGCTACAACACAACCCAGTGAGAGTTCTTCTTTCTAACGTTTGCCTCTGTCTCCGTGGCTCTTGTAGATTCTGCTAGCAGGTCAACAAGGTGTGAGTTTCCCCAGTTCTACGCTCTGTGAATCGAGTATTAAGACAACAGTGAAATCAGAGAAAATAAAGATGATTCTGATTTCCTGACCATCTATCTGTGGTTTATGGAACATTGCATCACTTTGGCCCAAGACAACTTCCCTATCCTCAAAGCCTGACGCTCTCAACTGTGAGGTCAACTGCTCTGCTTCCTGTCACATTTGAGCTTAAATTGATTATTAAAATATTTTCCAATTTTTCCAGCGGTTCATTGTTTTGCACTTCACCATATTCGCCACGTGTCAGTAAGTGTCAGTTGTTTTCCATTTAAATGTATATAGTCATAAAGTAAAGTCCCAGATCTGTTGGATAATACTGTATAATGTATATAATTTAAAATGCATGTAGTTTTCTTTTGCTTTTTTTTTAGTTTTTTTTTTCTATTCCATGTTCCACCTGATATTTACATGTTCAGTGAAATAACACACAAATACGAAGTATTATGGCACTGCCAATATTTTTCTAATGATCTACAAACAAAATGCTACTTGATAAAATGTCAACATATTTCTTTGAGGTAATAGAACTCACTAATCCACCATCCCCTTGCTGTGTGCAGGATTAGTTCAAATTGTTTTGTCTTTTTTGTCCCCCAATGCTATCCCTAAAGATGAATATAAACACACACAGAGGGGTGGAACACTGTGTGGAGTGGGGGGATTGGGTGGTTGCACAGTGCTCAGGGGGCACCTCCAACAAAGAGGGCAACCATGATCAAGAATTAAATACACATCATTTTGATGAGTTGATACATGTAATTGTGCTACTGATAAGTAATCATGGTCAGATAGGCACCACCCAGTGCAATAAAAATAAGGGGTGTGAAAACACAAGCGTATGGGATAAAAGGAGTAAAGAGGCACATCAAAGGCAGGCCAAAAATTGGGGAGGGTTTTACCCCAATGTCCCCCTGGTTCCACCACCTGTGAATACACAACTCCTTGTTTTAACCTATTTGGACCCTTATAAGGTACTATTCAGTATCTTTTTTAAAAAATTATTATTACTATAACTGCTAGTTCTCTTCTCAGAACACTTTCCACAAGATGTTTAAATGAGGCCAGAGGTCTCTGCTAATATCTACTTAGGTCCGACTTCTATGCAGGTTCTTACACATTGAACTCATCCAAGCATTTATTTATGGACTTTGCTCTGTGCACTGGGACATAGTAATTTTTTAACAGAAAAAGTTCCTGGAAAGTTGGAAACAGAATTCTCCAAAGTTTACCTCGAGACCTTTTAACAGTGAACATGATCAACTGGTCAATACTATGGCCAATGTTCGACATTAAATATGATAGTTGGCCCTAAATAAAGGCACTGTCTCTCAGACTTTTACAAATGCCAGCCCTAAATGATGACACATTAACCTTGGATTGATATCAACAGTGTTGGTTGTGCGATAACCTTGGTCATATCTATCTTCATCTTTGATATTATGCAAGAAGAGATTTACCAGTTTGATTTAAAACTTCTTGTTTGGTTTCCAGTCACAAGCATTTACTCACCAGTAAGTCTCCCATGGTTATGCAGCCAAATGTCTCCTCTATGAATCCATCCATCCATCCATCCATCCATCCATTTTCTGTACCGCTTTATCCTCACTAGGGTCACGGGCCTCTATGAATCCTTAACCCTTAATGTTCAATACAAAGAAAGTCTGACCGAGCAAAAATTTCCATTTTTATTTGGGCTTAATCAATCCAAAGTCATCAGCTCATGTACGGAGTGATACTGTAGCCACAGAGATACAGTATGTATGTACACGTGCAGAATTTTAAGACATGCTGAATCCCCGCATAGTTCTGACAGTGATTTGACCATGTGTGAACACAGACCTGCTAAACCTTGTGGTCAAACTGAGTGGGAGGCATCAAGAGATGCTTCTACCCCAAATGGCCATTGAGGGTAGTTTTGAAATACTAGACATATTCAGCCACATCTCACTAAGCATATCACTTTCTTGACTGCACCGCTTACCATTATCACTTCTACATCTCTATGTTTGTGCTGTGTCTTTAATAATGATTGCATTTAGTGATACTATCTGATATATATTTTTTTTAAATGATATAAAAGAGGCGGCACAGTGGCCGACAGGTTAGAGTGTCAGCCTCACAGTTCTGAGGACCGGGGTTTTGCATGTTCTCCCCGTGCCTACGTGGGTTTTCTCCGGGCACTCCGGTTTCCTCCCACATCCCAAAAACATGCATGCTAGGTTAATTGACAACTCTAAAATTCCCCGTAGGTGTGAATGTGAGTGCGAATAGTTGTTTGTTTATATGTGCCTTGCGATTGGCTGGCAACCAGTTCAGGGTGTACCCCGCCTCCTGCCCGATGATAGCTGGGATAGGCTCCAGCACGCCTGCGACCCTAGTGAGGAGAAGCGGCTCAAAAAATGGATGGATGGATGATATAAAAGAGAAAATGGGACATTTATTCGTGACCAAGCTAAATTTAGTTTTGAAACACTCTAATGCCAAAATAGCATGCAAAAAAGCTTCATTTGGGCTGTGAGCAGCAGCGGTAACATTCAAGCATTTTGATTGGATGCTTTGTGCTATATGATGGAAAGAACATGACATCACTGCTGTGTCTGTGCTGTGATCTCAACTTTGATCAGTGTTTATTGTACTAATAAGGACGAACCACGTTTCAGATTTCCTTCTGCCCTGAGGTCACATAATTCCCTTGCAACCAACAATACCAGAACGAACATACATTATTAACAATGATTTGGTAGCGAGAAGGGCAATGGAGACTGGTTGACGCAAGAATGTGATGCAAAGGTTACATTGGGATGTTGAGACAGCATTGTGAAAAGGATTGTGAAAAGGACGATTGGTGTTAAATTGGGGTGAAAAGCGGCTTACAGTAGGAGTCAATGCTGTGTGAGACAGAAGGCAAGCATGGTCACCCTTCACCCAACACGTGGATTAGATGCTACAGAAACACTGACGCTGGCTGACCTGGAGGCTTAAACTGCCAAAACACACACACAGACACACACACACACACACACAGAAATCAGCACAATTATACATCCATCCATCCATTTTCTGAGCCTCTTCTCCTCACTAGGGTCGCGGCGTGCTGGAGCCTATCCCAGCTATCATCGGGCAGGAGGCGAGGTACACCCTGAACTGGTTGCCAGCCAATCGCAGGGTCTAAACTGGTTGCCAGCCAATCACAGGGCACATACAAAGTAAATTCAACTAAAATTTAGGAGCTCGTGGCCATTTAATAGTAGCTAAGATTAGCCACATAATACATTGGTTAAGATAAGGTTGCTAAGACAAGCATGTCTGGGAAGGCATAAGAGATAATAATATCCCTGAAAAAAAACCCATCTTTTACACTTGCACAATGTTATCCAAGAGGTGAAACATTATAACAACAGTGTTGAGTTATGATCGTACGAGAGAAAACAAATTAAGCCGTGGTCCAAAATATATTAGGAACAACCAACCACAACAGGAATAAACGTTAGTTAACATGGATATTTGACTTCTATATCCATCAATGGCATTCACTGACAGATACAGAAGTTAATACCTCTTTGAAAGTGGCATTCACAACTGAGTTTTTGTTTGTTTCTTTTTTTTTTTTTTTTTTTGCTATAGCAGTCACATTAGATCAGGAAAATGTACCCATTCTGTTGTTTGTTTAGTTCATGTAGTAAATGTTTGCATCTTTACTGATCAAAACACTGTAAAATGTAACCCCAGAAAATTTTATGTAACATTATAAAGCTTTTTTACTTAAGATTTTCAAAATTGGTGGTTAATGCCTGTCCTAATGAACAGCTATGGTGATTACCGAAATCTCTGACATTTGAAATTTACTGCGTTACAAAAGAATTGAAAATGAAAGGAACGCACACTATCCTTTCTCAACAAAGATGTCAAATTACAGTTATTAATTTGGTTACCTACTACAGAAAAATCTATATTGGTTGAATGTTATGCTTGATTATGTCATGATCTGTGTTTTTGTAGTTTAGATATTTTGTTTTGTTTCATGTTGTCTCGTTTTCTTTTGACCCATGTCGATGTCGTCTTGCTCATTAGGTTTTCATTTCCACCTGTTTTCATTAACCCTGTTCCTTGTGTCTACCGATCAGCTCCCTCCAGCCACTTGTTTGCCACTTCTTGATGGTCTTCGCTCGTTTCTATTACCGGTGTTCTTGTACATTTGTCAAGCACTGTGTATTCATTACATTACTTATAATAGTGATTTACCACTATAAAATATGTCCTGACTGATATTATTTTTTTAAAAATTGTCATTAAGACCTTGCTTGACTGATTGGCTTCATTGTGAGGCATGAGGTCTTGGTGTTCACTTTTACTTAAATTTTTAAGTTGCCAAATGTAGTTCCTAATATAGTGTATACTTAGATTTATACATCTATAAAATTATACACATTTATATGCTGTTATTAAAAAAATATTTGTAGTACTAAACAGTGCAAGAAAGTGCATGGAAAGAAAAGTACTGTCTTTCGAGTGTAAAACAAAAGTGAAACTGGTTAAAAACTACAAAAGTGCAAGTATGGTTCTTTGAAGTTCCCATCCAATCTACACCCACCCAAGGACTTAAGAGGCGTATGTGTGTGTGTTCACAAACTGAATTGAAGACACAAAGTGTAAATTGAGGTCAGAGGACTTCTTCGTCCCAGAATTCAGTGAAGCAGACACGGGGATATGAATTTGAGCCGTTGGCTGTGGCCCTAGTAATGTGGAGCTCTCACTAATCGTGCCACATAATCATCTTTCTGTGACCGAACAATCTGTTTGACATGGGAGACAGAGAAACGCACAGTGGCGATTGCTACATAATGTGGTAATGTCCCAAAACATTACGGTCCAAACTGTATCTGCTTGCTCTCATGTGAAAGACATATTGTCAAGGGTCATGGAAGGACAAGAGCAGTGAGTGACGAAATCCTGGCTGGGAGCGCCCTTTGTCCAAAAGTGGTGCTGTCGTGGCAAATACAAACACATCAGTACAGTAGGTAGTGTAATGTAGCTTAGCGAGAAGACTAAAAAAAAAAAAAAACACATAAGTTTGAGTGCAATCAATCCTCGTATAAATGTTTTCCTATCAGATTTAAGATGCATGCCATTCACGGATACACGCTCTCGAATACAGCTGGTGGTCCTTTTTTGTTAGTTGGTTTTCACCATTATGATGACTTCCTCCTCAATGTTACACATTTACATACAGTATATCCATTCATTTGCTACCCCGCTTGTTCTCATTAGGGTCGTAGGTGAACTAGGCCCGATCCTAGATGACTGAGTGAGAAGTGTGGTACACCCTAGACTAGTCGCCAGCCAATCGCAGGGCAAAAATAGACAAACAGCAATTCAAACTAACATTCACACCTATGTACAATTCTTCAAAGTCTTCAATTAACCTAACATGCATGCTGTTTGAATATTGCAGGGAGCCAGAGTGTCTCAAGAAAACCTTGGAAAGCACAGGGAGGACACGTAAAATCCACACAGGAAACCCGGACCTGAGATCCCAACTCTGAACTTCAGAATGTGTGGGAGACACCACAACCCACCGTGCTGCCCCATATACATGAATCCAATTATCATTTCCAATACTACATTTGCGAAAATATTCATACATATACACACTGGTAGTAAAATACTGTATTAAAAGGCTTGAAACATAATTTGTTTAGTAGAGGGAGAAAAGGAGAGACGGGCACAGGCAAACAGAGAAAAGGGAGAATATTCGCTTCTTGAATGAGTTTAGTTGAATTCACTCTGCCATTGTTTGAACTGCGTAGACAATCTCCAGAGAATTACAAGATACATTGCTGGTGATGTTTATCTTTGGAAGTAACCCTTGACTATCTATTGGAATACTATAATGATTAGGACTAAATTTGCCAGATTGAGAGGCATTTAATATTGCATTTTATCTGTTCATTAAGTTATCTGTTTAAATTTTAATTATATTACCACAATGTTATATTACCATGATAAAACACACTACAATACTTTTCTAAAGAACGTAAACAGCTACATAAAGTTGACTATGCTTTATCAGGTGGTAAAATTTGCCCCCACTGAAATATATATTGAGGAAATGTTAAGATTTAAATGAACGCTTTTTATCTCAAATAAAAATGAAATAAGTCACTGGTGGTGTAATGGTACACTCGCCTGACTTTGGTGCAGGCAGCGTGGGTTCAGTTCCCACTCAGTGACGGTGTGAATGTGAGTGCGAATGGTTGTGCGTGTCTATATGTGCCCTGCGACTGACTGGCGACCAGTTCAGGGTGTAGTCCGCCTTTCGCCCGAAGTCTGCTGGGATAGGCTCCAGCGTCCCGCGACCCTAACCAGGATAAGCGGTGTTGAAAATGGAAAATGAAAAATGAAATAACACGAGATGGATTTTAAATGATCTACTGTTGAGCTACGTAACTGTCGTAAACTACATTATATATATATATATATATATATATATATATATATATATATATATATATATATATATATAATTTAATAGAATAGAATAGCCCTTCATTAATAGTACTGAACATTGCAGAAATACAGTTTGGACAGCAAGTGACACCTGCTCGGTGCCTCTCGCCTGGAAGAGAGTCCAACCCCTCTCAAGAAGAGTGGTACCAGATCTCAAGCTGTTTGTCGAGGTGAGGCTGACCATATCTAGTCGTAACCGGGGATCGGCCCACTGAGGTCCCCGCCTCTGGCTGCCAACCTGGTCTCAAAGCAGCTGACCCCCTTGGCCCCTCCCACAGGTGGTGAGCCCATGGGAAGTCTTCTTTGATAGTTGAAAACATTTTAATCAAAGGGATTAATTTTACAAACAACATAACATAAAACCTCATCATTTGAAATAATTTGAAGTAGACAATTTCTTCATGAAGTTGGTTCAGAGAAAAAAAAATACATTTAATATTTAGCAATAAATTGAATGTGAGTGCGAATGGTTGTTTGTTTACATGTGTCCTGCGATTGGCTGGCGACCAGTTCAGGGTGTACCCCACCTCTTGCCCGAAGATAGCTGGGATAGGCTCCAGCATGCCCGCGACCCTAATGAGGAAAAGCGGTACAGAAAATGGATGGATGGATAAACAGATTTTCCACATTTGCACAAACCTTTGGGTCACACAAAATTAGCAAGATTCTAATTACTGGTACTTCCCCAATATCCAGTTAGTGATCATAGAATTAAGATCAGACAGTGAAAAGTAAATGACCAACCAACCCAAGTGTACTGTATTAATAAATGTTGCATACGGTCTTGATCAAAAATCACAGTGCTCCATGACAAGTGTCTAGCTGGAGACTTGCAATTAAAAGGTGTTGCATCTAAATTGTTAAATTTCTCGTGTCGACTTACATTATCAGCAGATAAATAATAAGAATAATAAATTTGTTATGCGGCACGGTAGCCGACTGATTAGCACATGTTCCTCACAGTTCTGAGGACCTGGCTTCAAATTCTGCCTCAACTGTGTGGAATTTGTTCTGTATGTTCTCCCCGTGCCTGCGTGGGTTCTCTCCGGTTTACTCCCACATCCCAAAAACATGCATGGTAGGTTAATTGAGGACTAAATTACCCAAAGCTGTGAATGGTTGTTTGTTTATATGTGCACTGCGATTGGCTGGCGACCAGTTCAAGGTGTACCCCGCCTCTCGTCTAAAAGTCAGCTGGGATAGGCTCCAGCAGACCCGCGGCCCTAGTAAGTATAAGCGGTTACATTACATACATTTATTAGACATCTCAACAGTCATCCCACTAATTTTTGTTTATCCTATCCTCTTTCTGCAGCTACATTTTTGTTGAGAGAGTCAAATAAGTTTATCAATTTACCCTCAGATAAATATTTAGGTCACACAGAGTTGCGCTGCTACATGAACCTACAAGTTCAGAGAAAAATAAGCTACTGCTTGCATATAAAATCATTAATTACAAGACTTCTGCTGATTTACTTTTGTTTTCTTGCATTTGCCATTTTAATTTGCAACAAATATAACTTTCTTAAAAAGAGCAAATTGAACAACAACACACAAACATAAAGTACAGCATGCTTCACTGAAATGAAAAAATATTCGGGGACAGGTCTGAAATGGCACTGTGTTTGTCTACAACAGGGAGATAATAAAATTGGGACCTATGACATTTTAATGAAGTGGACAGGTGGAAATCCTGGAACGAACCATATTGTTGCTCATTAGTGGGCCTTGCTGTCCAGCACATGTATCCACCAACACCAGCACACACAAACACACGCACACACGTACACATGCTCGCACACACACACACACACACACACACACACACACATACACAACACGCAAAAAACAGAAAAGAGACCTGGTGTTGACATCTATCCATCATTTGCTTGTGTGTGCTTGCATGCGTGCATGTGTGTGCGTGTGCCTCTGTGTGTTTGTGTGTGTAGGAGTTTGTGTGTGTGTGTGTGCCTGTGTGCGTGTGAGTGTTTGATAGATGGATGTGAGTGTAAAGGTCAAAATCTATTTGTCGAGACTCCATTAAACATCTGTTCACTAGTTTAATGTAGCGTATGGCCTCACACTGCTGCTAGTGCAAGGCCTATAGCCTAGTAGATAAATATGAACTCCAATCAATTCATAAGAAAGCAATAACAATAATAATAATAATGAACAACAATAATAATAATAATCCTAACTAATATGTAAGAAAAATAATGTTGAAATGATGATTGATTATTGAAAGAATCCCTTGCCACTGCAACTTATTTACTTTGACTATCAAGCAATTTGGAAAACATGTTTAATTATGTTAGCTCACGATTACAAAAAGAGTTTCAAATCTGAATTCTAACATTACTACAGGTTCATTCTATCTAAGGTGTAAAATAGAGGTGTCCAATTAATTTTCATCGTGGGCCACATCAGAGTTATTGTTGCAATCAGAGGGCCAGTTATAGCTGTGAAACTGGAACGTACAAACTATTCATCATACATACATCAAAATACTGACAAGCAGATATTAAGTACTGTGGTACCTTGAAGAACAAACGCTCTAAAATACGTACAATTTGGAGAGCAACCAAAACCTTGGTAAAAAAAAAATATGCCCTTCAGTTCTTGTATGACCGTTAATGTTTAAATGCAGGAGGAGCATTACCGATGCTACATGTACTATAGTTTAAATATTATTTAGTTTTTAACGTAACTAGAGATAACAATATTGTTTTCACCCTACTTTATGGTCATTAATAATTGAGTAAATATTACTTAAAACATCTGCACAGGGGGGCTTTTATTTTGATAGTCACAATACATAGTTACCAAGTACATTCAGTGATGGTTCATGAGTGACATCATGGAGTGGTGTAGTATCTGTATGATTATGAAAACATAAATTAGTTTTCCTCTTTTCCAGTCTGTGAAGAAGCACCGTGAAGTGGTCACGTCCATGTACACTGACTGTAAGTAGTAATGTCTATACTACACAATAGACTTTTATTTTAAGACAACCACACACGTTAAACTCTGGCAGGCCTCATAAAATGACAAGCCAGGCCGACTTTTTATGCGGTGTAAAAGGTTACTGTACATACTGTAAATAAAACTTAGTATTCATTATCATCAATAGCCACCTGGTATTTGAGCCGAACAAAACTGTCCGCAGCCACAAAGGCACAACAGCCTGTTGCTTTTATTACCGCAAACATAATTTACTGTTCGAGTGGTAAAATGTAGACGCAATCTAGTGGTTTACTGACGGTCAGTCAGTCATCTCACTATCATGTTTTTTTTTTTTTTTTCCATCTGTTGTCAATCTGAATGGATGAGACTCAGGAGGTCATGCATGTAAAATACTCCAGACTCCCTTTGAGAGGATTCCGCTCTTTGGGGTTCACCACAGAAGACCTCAGCATGTTTAGTGGTTTGTGGTAAGTGCTGTCAATGTGAATTCAAGTCTCTTTCTCTGAGAGTCGTGCCAGAGAGTCCCACTGGGATATTTCTGCTCCACCTGTTGAGATATTAGTGTTTGTGTTGGAGGACAGACACAGCTAAATAGAAATGAAGGCTTGTAATGGCATGTTTCATCAAGAGGAAACGGAGATCTGCTGCAAATCCCACATATATTTGACTGGTTTGAAAAAAAAAAGAAAAAAAAAAGACCGCTCTGTAAAACTACAATCCTGTGATTGCAGTGAGACATTTTGATTGCTTTCTGAAACTTGAACAATGAAACCAGATTTTCCGCGGAAAAAAATTAAATAAATGTGATCAATTTGTAATAGGATAGCTGGCAATTTCTGTAACAAAACATGCATGCACACTGTTCTTCTTTATGATGATAGATGTTTTGACTAATCCAAAAGGCTTTGGCAGTTCTGTCAGTAGACTGAGGAGAGTGTTTGTTTCTTTTTGTATTGCATCTTAGTGCAAGAATTCCCCATGAAAGGGTAAAATCTAAATTGGAAATTGGTTTTGTATTTTTGCATAATCGCGCTAACTGTATCATTCCATTTACTGTTTTACTCCAAGGGAGATTATGTGCCTTGCACAGGGGCACAAGGCAGTGGTTAAAATGCAAACTGGCACCCTTTCAGCAACCAATAGCAATGTCTATAAGTTAGGTACATAGAGGGTTTCCCTTTATTCCCCATGTCACTGCTGCTGCTCTATTGACTTGGGTGTAATAGCGCCACAAAGCCCCAAGATTTGCTTAGCCACTGGCTGTGTATGCTAACAACAGGTATACCATATAACATTGATTTCTCAATACCTTAATGAAAGTGTTTGACAGCCACGTTGGAGTGCCAACATGATACTCCCCGTCAAGACTGTTAATTAAATAAAATGGAGAGCTCTTTAACGAGCCAAAGGGGTGTCAGCTCAGTCACTTATCGTATTGCAAACGCTCTCTGCTTCCAGACTTCTGTCATAGCTGTCAAGGCAATCGAATTAGCATGACTGAAGCGCTTAACATTAACATCAGTATGGGCGATGGACCCTACACTAACTGCAGTACTCGACATTTATGGGAGTAGTAATCATCACCCTGTATCATTCAAGCTCACTCTTGGCTGCAGGTGTCCTCCTTGCAACATTCCCTCTGCCATCATGATGCGCTCATCCCCTTTCCATCTAATCTGATTTTATACCCGTCCACATGCTTCATCTGTCCATTTTAATCATGTCATTTGATTTAGCATAACGCTGCCATAATACTTAGATTACACAAGTTGCGGGTGTCAAACGCACACACACGTGCATGCACACGCATACACACACATACACACATAGGCTAGCTGTTGATTTCTATAGTCACGTCAGCGGTTTTGTTACAAGCAACTACAGAACCCAAGCAAACACGCAATCATGGCCAGATGCCAACAGGCTCTTCTTCCATTTAATAACAACTCACGAGTGCTGACATGGCACTATGTACTTTAACAATACAGTTTGTGCGAATGTGTGTGTGCGTGTGTGTGTGTGTGTCTGCCAGGTAGAAGGAAGGGAGTGAAAGAAAACATACAATAGCATGGCCATAATGAACATATTTGAATTTAATTTGAATTTAATCAAAGAGAGTTATTGTGCTAATGTTCAAGCGCTTAGGAAAATGGTTCAGTCATTTATTCAGCCCTTGGCCTCGAGGTAGTCTCTCCACTCATTTCAAAGAATCCCCAATGGAAAACGTATGTAAAGTGACCCAGATATTTGCACAGTTTAATCATAAAAGAAACAAGCCAATACATTACAATAACTTTGGAGATGCATTAGGTAATGAATGAATGGAAATTATGGTCAAAGTCTTCATCACGTATGACAACATGAGTACAAAACCATACATAAAATGAAACTGTTATAAAACTATAGAAATTATTTATTACAATATGTATTACTTTTTTACTATTCTTATTCTTACTGATATTGACTCATTATTATGTTAGTCTGTCATATTTCATTTCATTTCATTGTTTTTTGTCTAATATAATAATAATAATGTTTACTGTGAAATAGTAGTTTTCTGCAGCTATGCATAAGTCGAGACTCATGCAATGCTAATGAAAGTGGCGCATTTTACAAACGACAAAACCCATTTCTGACACACAGATATCCGCATTGAAATTTAAATAGCTAATGAGAGATTTCATTCCAAGCAAAAATTCTAACCTGCCCGTTTGTGTGTTTTAATATTTCAGGGAGAATGAAACTAGTGGGCTAACCTTCCCATCTTAAGATTGATGCTAAGTCAGAATAGGGCTAAAAATGTGTCACTGTGAGTCATAGAAGGCAGACACAATTTACTCTCATTCAACAACCTGACCTCCTCATCATGAATCTTTTTTATCTCCTGACACAAAGCTTCCAATATTTTATAAATGGACTGACACATTATTGTGTGATTTGCAAAGAAATTAAAGCTCATAATTGAATAACAAACAATCATTGACTTAATATTGTTGTGACTGTATTTCGCATGGATATTGAAACACAAGGTATCATTAATGTTGAATATGTCAACTAAAACAAAAGCAATAACTGCATCGTGACAGCACGTTTAATATCCATCAAACCATTTACAAGCGCCTATCTGACCTGTATTTGGCAGATTGGCGGGTTGTACACCCTGGACTGGGCGCCAGTCAATCACAAGGCACATATGGACAATTCATACTCACATTCACACCTATGGACAATTTAGCATTCAGTTACCCTAAAATGCATGTTTTTGGAATGTGAAAGAAAGACAGAAAACCCCACGAAATCAGATGGACAACAAGTAAAGGCAATACAGGAAGGCCAAAGCTGAGAAAAAAGGGGTTTTGACACACAGGCCAGTGAGTGGTCATCATATGCCAATGACGATAACTTTTCACTAAAGTACTTGAAAACACAAATCTGTGTTTGACAAGGCTAACTATCAGTGTGTTGGAAGTGACACATAACGATGTTGACGTTTCAAGCATCACCCAGCATCATTAGTCAGTGCTTTTTATCCATTTACTTATTATGGTGAAAACTACTGCCAGAGTGCGTTTGTACCACAACATCATTACCAGACAATACCGAGTCACACGAATGCAAATGCAACCCTCTCAACTTCTTTGTAGGTTTTCTTGTCACGATACAAAGTGAGCAACATATTTCAACTTACTGAGAAGTGAATATAATAAGCGGAAATGTGCTTCCATCAATGGATGCTCATCTCTACATTGAACATTTAGATTAAAAAAATGTTTTGTAGTTTTCCAGGTTTCCCCAATTCCCCTGTTATAATGTGAATACATGCTTTATCATGACTGTGATTGCATTATTCTATTATAAAAACAACAGAATATGTATGGTTTAAAAAGATACAAAAAATAAAAATAAAAAACTATCACATTGTTAAAAAAATAATAAAAAAGAAATAAAACATCAGAATTAGACTTTCTACAATCATTCTAATATGAGATCATTGAAAATAATTGTCATACAAGGGATGACCAAGATTATAATCCACTTCTGCTGCTTGGAAGGTTATAACCAACCTTTAAAACAGAAAGCTGCTGCCATTTACTGCAGAGGAGAGATCATAAACACATAGATGATAATGTGTTCTGCCTCAGCAAAAGTGTTTTCCAAGCTATTTTGTTCTTGTCCTTAAATGTCAAAATCACCTTCCAGCAAATAGAAAGTATTTTGCTGTTGCAGCTGACTGCCATCCCACAAACCCGACAGCTGCAGTGCATTGTTTTCTGTTTCGTTGTATTACATCGAAGGGAAAAAGCTGTGTGAGTTAACTGCAGTCCTTTACGCCACATAAGAACATAAGTTTATTCTAGATTGGCGGCTACACTTCTAACTGCCTGTCTGGATGATCTCACCAAGCAAGGATGGCTGATACCCCTGTAAAATAAGGTCTGGACATGTGCAAAGACAGGAGAATTACAATGATAGGAAAAGGACATAAGAGATGTCAGGAAACATAGAAAGGAAATGTCAGCATTGGAAATATGTGTAGCTCCTTGCTTGTGATCTTACTTTTTTTTCTGTCCTCTAATTCTGAAGGGCAGTCAAGGGACAATACTGCTGTACTCTTTCAGGTCAGAGCTGTTCAGGTTGGGCCACACCCCACCAACTGAGCAGGAAAATAGGCAAAGATGATTCCATTGCCAACATTGCTAGTACGCTTTAAATGAACCACATCTTGCAGGATTTTGTACTGCAGTGGCATAATCACAGTGTTTTATAAGCACATACTGTACATCAGAACCACTTGAATCCAATGGCCCGTGCAAATTTTCTGGACAAATAACTCAAAATTTCAGCGATCAAAACGTTGTCATGCATCAAGTTGCAAGCCAGTATGTACAGTAGAATACTGTAAGACTTCAGCTCAGTGAACATGTAAAAGATTCCACTTGTGTTTTGCTTTTTCTTTGGTTTTACCACAAAGAGGAAAAATGTGATGTGTGATGACCATAAGATGGCAAATTAGTATTGTGAAGTTACTGCAACATAGTTGTAGCCAAGCATTTGCTCCTGTCTGATCAATACAATATGGCTCAAGCGCTAATAAGTTGACATCAATAATAATAATAACAATAAAAGAATAGAATGTACCTGTACACCACAAAGCTTTTCGTCTTAATGTGAGGAGACTGATCATTTTGCAGTAATCCTCTGCATGTTACTTGCCTGTTACACATGATCAGTTAATGCTAAGTAAACCACATTTACGCTATGATATATCTAGAATAAAGATTAACTGAAAACATTGCCTTTACAATAAAACAAATCCATAAATAGGCCTGAAACCAGCTAGAAACCAGCTGACTAAAGAAATTAACATTGCAAAAAGAAACTATGCAGCAAAGTTGGAAAAACAGTTTAGCGCAAACAGACTCTAAATCAGTCTGGCATGCATTCCAATCGCTGACTAATTACAAGCGACGATCTCCCCAAGCTGAGAACAATAGCACACTAGCCAACGACTTGAATACCTTCTACTGCAGATTTGAAAAGGACACTTTCACACCACAAACCCACCCGCGACCACAATCACACCTCTGACTTCTGCGTTAACCATTCATGAACAGGATGTGAGACGCATCTTCAAACAACAAAAGATTAACAAAGCGGCAGGCCCGGACCATGTGTCCCCATCCTGCCTCAAAGTCTGCGCGGACCAGCTCGCTCCAATCTTCACTCAGATCTTCAATAGATCTCTGGAACTGTGCGAAGTTCCATCCTGTTTCAAACGCTCCACCATCATTCCAGTCCCCAAGAAACCTGCAATCTCGGGTCTGAATGACTACAGGCCTGTCGCTTTGATATCTGTGGTCATGAAGTCCTTTGAACGTCTCGTGCTGGACCACCTCAAGAGTGTCACAGGTCCCCTGCTGGACCCCCTGCAGTTTGCCTACCAAGCGAACAGGTCTGCGGATGATGCAGTCAACATGGGACTGCACTTCATCCTCGAACATCTCGACAGTGCAGGGACCTACGCGAGGATCCTGTTCGTGGACTTCAGCTCAGCGTTCAGCACAATCATCCCTGAACTCCTTTCATCCAAGCTTCTCCAGCTCAGCGTCTCACCTGCCAGTGGATTTACAGCTTTCTGACGGGCAGGACACAGCAGGTCAGGCTGAGGGAGGCCACCTCATCCACACGCAGCATCAGCACTGGGGCGCCCCAAGGTTGTGTCCTCTCTCCGATGCTCTTCTCTCTCTACACGAACGACTGCACCTCAGCGAACCCGACTGTCAAACTCCTGAAGTTTGCAGATGACACCACTGTCATCGGCCTCATCAATGACAGTGACGAGTCTGCATATCGACAGGAAGTGGAGCGGCTGGAGCTGTGGTGCGGCCGACACAACCTGGAGCTGAACACGCTCAAGACTGTAGAGATGATCGTAGACTTCAGGAGGCATCCTTCGCCACAGCTGCCCCTCACGTTGTCCAGCCGCCTTGTGTCAACCGTCGAGACCTTCAAGTTCCTGGGAATTACAATCTCTCATGACCTGAAGTGGGCGACTAACATCAACTCCGTCCTCAAAAAGGCCCAGCAGAGGATGTAGAAAGCACGGCCTGCCACCGGAGCTGCTGAGACAGTTCTACACAGCGGTAGTCGAATCAGTCCTGTGTTCTTCCATCACAGTCTGGTTTGGTGCTGCTACAAAAAAGGACAAACTCCGACTGCAACGGACAATCAAAACTGCTGAAAGGATTGTCGGTACCCCCCTACCCACCATTGAGGACTTGCACGCTGCCAGAACTCAGACAAGGGCGTGCAAAATCCTCTCGGACACTCCGCACTCCGGTCACCAGCTCTTCCAGCTCCTTCCCTCAGGTAGGCGCTACCGATCAATGCAAACTAGAACTAGTAGACATTCCAACAGCTTCTTCCCTCTTGCGATCAACTTCTTAAACACCTAACCTATAATTCCATTACAACAAGCTGGCAATTTTTTTTTGACTTGAGTTCGTTGTCACATTTCTGTGGGGCCAATTATGTACTACTCGTGCACTCACTGTCGTTGTCTCGCCATGCTGCACTATTTGCATATACTGGCCACTCATGCCAGAGTAGCATCTGCCCCATTTGCACACTGATTGAGGAGTATCTGTAACATTTGCACAACCAACATTGTCCCAGATTATCGCAATACTCGTCACTTTAAACCGCATACACTCCTTGAAGTCTCAGCGCCCCTTGCACAATGGTCATTGCACCGGTCTATTGCAATATTAGTTATTCGAACTGCTCTAAGTGCTAGAGGACTCTGCATCTTTTTGCACAATTGTTTTTTGTCAATGTCTCTGTCTCCAAAGTGTTCTGTAAATTGACTGTCTGTTGTACTAGAGCGGCTCCAACTACCGGAGACAAATTCCTTGTGTGTTTTGGACATACTTGGCAAATAAAGATGATTCTGATTCTGAAGGTTTTATGATGGTGACAGTTTGACCCTGGAACAGATTACAGTAATTCAATTCCAGTGACCCTTTTAGTGATTATAATTCAATAATATTATAATCTCAAAATTTTTATTGACCAGTGTTCAACCTTACTGTTTCATTTGTATTTTGGCATCCATCCATAATTCTGAAAATATTTTTCAGCATCAGCCTCAAGATGTACTTTATTCTTTTCAGTCAAAGTCTACTTTTCAGTATTGTGAGTTTTATTATGATTTGATCATTTACCGTTTCACCTTTAGAAAGGATGAAGGGCATGTCACTAGATAAAAGAAGACACTGGATATATTCACTCATTTGCTCCATTTGCTGATTTGCTGTGCCTTTAATTTGTCATTATCTATGAATCCATGCCTCCGTGAGTATTCAGCATTCATAATGTATTCCCCATTGAGCCAGAACAAAGCCAAACAGACAGCAGATCAACGATCTACTAATAGTCAGCCAGTCAATTATTCACCAATCCATTCAGTCAGAAAATGCGGAATCCAACTGAGACAATCAGTTGGGTCACATCCAATAAGTAATGAAAAGGAAGAGACATATTCATAGAATACTGAAGCCATGACCTGCATACAATGTAATTTATTGTCTCTGACTAATAGTATGACTACTATCTACTTCAACATCTTTTTCTTAGCCTTACATTTCCAAACTTCGACTCACCTTTTCACATTCCTTTTTGTACTCATTTATCGTGTTCAAGACATTGGGCTCAATGTTCATGATTGCGAGGAGTTGGGTTAGACTTGGTGTTGATAATTCGTGATTCTGCGTACCGCCGCGCATTTAAAAGAGGCCCATCTGCGGTGATGTGGGCATGTTCACAGCCGACTTCAATCCTATCCAATCGAAGCAGCTCATCTCATTCCCTTTCAATGTCGCACACGAGTGGCGCACTGATAGTCTTTGACATGGCGGAAGAAGAAACTGATTTGCTCATGTTCAGGAGGTCGAAGCGCACAATGTGCGTTTAGAAGGAATTGCAAGCAGACCTCTACGAGAGGACAATGTAAAGTTGGCTCGGGAGGAGATCACAGATCTGCGCCATGATGTGGGTACTTCGGGACCGCGGCACCCCAATTGTTCGTGTGCGTGTGCCCTCCCACAGCTGTGTCGTGACCAGTGGGAAGATTTTAAAATTATAATGATGAATTGATTTCTACGGTGAGGGTTTGATGCACACTATTCACATACGTATCAATGAAATATGTTTGACGTCCACCACACGTCCGCGGAGCTTGCATATCTGACTGCCTGTGTCTTGATCAAATTCACCAAAATAGCGGTAGACCACAGCCCTACCTTACGTCAAAAGTTGGACGTGGTCTGAGCTGGTGTATATAAATGGTCACTTTGTTGCAGCTAAATAGTCCATTAAAATAGATTCCATAAAGTTAATAAATTGAACATTAACTTGAATTCCACGCTATTGTGCCAACATATAATATTAGGGGTATTTATTGTAAGCCACTCCAGTCATTTCCTTATTTGTTAGAGGTATGGTTATTAAAAGACCCACATTGGGGCCACTGTGCTCCCACTCTGAGTGAATGAAGGAACCCAACAGTGGTCTCCTGGTCCTGCTGAGAGGAGAAACTAATGCTTGAGCGTACTTAAAAATAAGAATGACTCCGCATGGAGAAACATAATCAAAGCATTATGAAGTGTCAATAAAATACTCATACAGCACTAGCAGTGTAGTGGTACAAGCTGATTGATGCCTTTCATGTATATGGCATGGGTTTGAGTCCCTGCTTGTGCTTCAATATCCAACTTCAGCCAGTCCCATGCCCAGATAAAGGGGCCGGTTGAATCATGAAGAGCATCCAGAACTGTCACCACCCCTAATGGGAACAGCAAAAAAGTAAAGTGGCTAAACCATAGGTTACGACCAAAATTGTTCCTCTGGTCGCTTCATCGTGTGAATGCACCTCATGATGGGACTTGCCAGGATCAAATGGGTTATGATCTTGTTATAAACAAAAGCATGAAGAATAGAGGAAAAACATTTTATGAAACTATATTTGATATAAAGGCAACTTGACATCTTTCAATTCAAGGTTACTTCTGTTCCTTTCAAAATAATGTAGCATGAGTGTATAATGTTTAATTGTTTCTTACCAACAGTAGAACAGAAGATTTCTAAAGAAAAAAAGTCCATGGTGGTTTGTTAAACAGCAGAATTCTTTGCATTTTTGGGTAAACAATGAGTCCTAATTAGCAGATATAAACACCCCATTCTCAATAGAAGGACTTGAGAGTGAAGGTGATGCTGAGATCTTCTTCTTCTTCTTTTCCTTTCGGCTTGTCCCGTTAGGGGTCGCCACAGCGCGTCATCCTTTTCCATGAGAGCCTATCTCCTGCATCCTCCTCTCGACCACCAACTGCCATCATGTCGTCCCTCACAACATCCATCAACCTTCTCTTTGGTCTTCCTCTAGCTCTCCTGCCTGGCAGCTCCATCCTCATCATCCTTCTACCAATATACTCACTCTCTCTCCTCTGGACGTGTCCAAACCATTGAAGTCTGCTCTCTCTAACTTTGTCTCCAAAACATCGAACCTTGGCTGTCTCTCTGATGAGCTCATTTCTAATTTTATCCAACCTGGTCACTCCGAGAGCGAACCTCAACATCTTAATTTCCGCCACCTCCAGCTCTGCTTCCTGTTTTCTCTTCAGTGCCACTGTCTCTAATCCATACATCATGGCTGGCCTCACCACTGTTTTATAAACTTTGCCCTTCATCCTAGCAGAGACTCTTCTGTCACATAACACACCTGACACCTTCCTCCACCCGTTCAAACCTGCTTGGACCCGTTTCTTCACTTCCTGACCACACTCACCATTGCTCTGGACGGTTGACCCCAAGTATTTAAAGTCCTCTACCCTTGCCATCTCTTCTCCCTGTAGCCTCATTCTTCCCCCACCACCCCTCTCATTTATGCACATATATTCTGTTTTACTTCGGCTAATCTTCATTCCTCTTCTTTCCAGTGCACGTCTCCATCTTTCTAACTGTTCCTCCAGCTGCTCCCTGCTTTCACTGCAGATCACAATGTCATCTGCAAACATCATGGTCCACGGGGATTTCAGTCTAACCTCATCTGTCAGCCTATCCATCACCACTGCAAAAAGGAAGGGGCTCAGGGCTGATCCCTGATGCAGTCCCACGTCCACCTTAAATTCTTCTGTCACACCGACAGCACACCTCACCGCTGTTCTGCTCCCCTCGTACATGTCCTGTATTATTCTAACATACTTCTCTGCCACTCCAGACTTCCGCATGCAGTACCACAGTTCCTCTCTGGGTACTCTGTCATAGGCTTTCTCTAGATCTACAAAGACACAATGTAGCTCCTTCTGACCTTCTCTGTACTTTTCCATCAACATCCTCAAGGCAAATAATGCATCTGTGGTACTCTTTCTAGGCATGAAACCATACTGTTGCTCGCAAATACTCACTTCTGTCCTGAGTCTAGCCTCCACTACTCTTTCCCATAACTTCATTGTGTGGCTCATCAACTTTATTCCTCTATAGTTGCCACAGCTCTGCACATCACCTTTGTTCTTAAAAATGGGCACCAGTACACTTTTCCTCCATTCCTCAGGCATCTTCTCACGCACTAGAATTCTATTGAACAGCTGGTCAAAACCCAGCCACCTCTCCTAGATGCTTCCATACCTCCACAGGAATGTCATCAGGACCAACTGCCTTTCCATTTTTCATTCTCTTTAATGCCTTTCTAACTTCCCCCTTACTAATCATTGCCACTTCCTGGTCCACCTACACTTGCCTCTTCTACTCTCCCTTCTCTATCATTTTCCTCATTCATCAACTCCTCGAAGTATTCTTTCCATCTACCTAGCACACTGCTGGCACCAGTCAACATATTTCCATCTCTATCCTTAATCACCCTAACCTGCTGCACATCCTTCCCATCTCTATCCCTCTGTCTGGCCAGCCTGTATAGATCCTTTTCTCCTTCTTTAGTGTCCAACCTGCCATACATGTCATCATATGCCTCTTGTTTTGCCTTTGCCACCTCTACCTTTGCCCTGTGTCGCATCTCAATGTATTCCTTTCGCCTCTTCTCGGTCCTCTCAGTGTCCCACTTCTTCTTAGCTAACCGTTTTCCTTGTATGATTTCCTGTACTGTGAGGTTCCACCACTAAGTCTCCTTCTCTCCTTTCCTGCCAGAAGATACACCAAGTACTCTCCTGCCTGATTCTCTGATCACCTTGGCTGAAATGGTCCAGTCTTCTGGAAGCTCTTCCCGTCCACCGAGAGCCTGTATCACCTCTTCCCGAAAAGCTGCACAACACTCGTCCTGTCTCAGCTTCCACCACATGGTTCTCTTCTCTGCCTTTGTCTTCCTAATTTTCCTCCCCACCACCAGAGTCATCTTACACACCACCATCCTATGCTGTCTAGCCACACTCTCCCCTACCACTACCTTACAGTTGGTAACCTCCTTCAGATTACATCGTCTGCACAAGATGTAATCCACCTGTGTGCTTCTACCTCCGCTCTTGTAGGTCACCCTATGTTCGTGCCTCTTCTGGAAAAAAGTGTTCACTACAGCCATTTGCATCCTTGTTGCAAAGTCTACCACCATCTGTCCCTCCAAGTTCCTTTCCTGGATGCCGTACTTACCCATCACTTCTTCATCACCCCTATTACCTGCACCGATTACGACTCTCTCTCTGTCTGGGATGCTCAGAACTACATCATCTAGCTCCTTTCAGAATTTCTCTTTCACCTCTAGGTCACATCCTACCTGTGGGGCATAGCCACTAATCACATTACACATAACACCCTCAATTTCAAATTTCAGCCTCATCACTCGATCTGATACTCTTTTCACCTCCAAGACATTCTTAGCCAACTCTTCTTTTAAAATAACCCCGACTCCATTTCTCTTCCCATCTACACCATGGTAAAATAATTTAAACCCTGCCCCTAAACTTCTAGCCTTACTGCCTTTCCACCTGGTCTCCTGGACACACAATATATCAACCTTTCTCCTAATCATCATGTCAACCAACTCCCGAGATTTTCCTGTCATAGTCCCAACATTCAAAGTCCCCACATTCAGTTCTAGGCTCTGTGTTTTCCTCTTCTCTTTCTGCCGAAGAACCCGCTTTCCACCTCTTCTTCTTCTTCTTTGACTTCGACTTCGACCCACAGTAGCTGAATTTCCAACAGCGCCCTGCAGGTTGACAGGCGCCGGTGGCGGACGTTGTTAACCCGGGCCACGACCGATCCGGTATGGAATTCTTTGGATGAACGCTCATATTTTTTTGGCAAGGTTTTAAGCCGGATGCCCTTCCTGACGCAACCCTCTGCATTTATCCGGGCTTGGGACCGGCCTACAGTTTGCACTGACTTGTGCCCCCCATAGGGCTGCATTAAGGTGATGCTGAGATATGACATAAATTAAAATGAAAGACTAGTTGGAACTCAGTCATCATCCTGGAGTTGGTGAATAGTGGGTTACAGTTGATTCTTAGAAACAACACTGAGAAAACCTTCTGAAGTTGTGATTGAGGCCAAATGTTACCGTGTGCTCTCAGAGTCTTAGCTCAAGAGGGATTCCAAACAAGTAATATCAGAACAACAACTCTGACAAGGACAAGATGAAAACCTTTATCTTTGAGAGGAGAAGACCTGACCCTGTTGCTAATATCAGTTACACTGATTACTGAAGTGTCCATTTGTAATGGCATGGATGGTTGGAATTTAACACATCTGCCTCATAGTTCTGGGGACCGGGGTTCAAATCCCGGCCCCGCCAGTGTGGAGTTTACATGTTCTCCCCGTGCCTGCGTGGGTTTTCTCTGGGCACTCCGGTTTCCTCCCACATCCCAAAAACATGCGTGGGAGGTTGATTGAAGACTAAATTGCCCGTAGGTTGTTTGTTTCTATGTGCCCTGCGATTGGCTGGCGACCGGTTCAGGGTGTACCTGGGCTCCTGCCCGAATATAGCTGGGATAGGCTCCAGCAGCCCGCGACCCTAGTAAGGATAAGCGGTAAAGAAAATGGATGGCTGGATGGTTTAAATATGACAAATCCTCATAGCTCCATGAAGTAACCAAAGAAGAATTCAATTAATGACCAATATGTCAGTCAAGTACAGTAGTTGAGAAACACAAGTCCATACTAAAAGAACAAAACAAATTGTGTTTGTTGACAACGAAAACAACACAATGGAATCCTATTTGAATGGTACAAAAACTTGTACATACAGGAGGTGCTATCGGTTATTCCACCAGTGGGCAATCTTCTATTTTCACAAACAAACTTTGTTTTTGGAGCCTGCAAGATGTAAAGGAGAAATAAAGCTGTGACACTATTTTGAGCTATAATACCATATATATAAAAAAAATAAAAAATAAAAATCATCCAATTATTTGTGTAATAATTCTGTATATAGTTGTTGGTGTCGGATGTTGAGAAAAGGCCTCCAACTGTCATCAGTTTCAACAAGCTGGATGCTTCGTTATCCTATAAATACTGATGGTGCAGATATAAACAGAGTTTGGATGTCAGAACTCATTATTAGTAAAAGGAAAACTAGCACTGTCAAGTGTGAGTCACTGCCTCTGCGAAGGGCTCTCATGCTCATTATTGCAGTCAGATAAGAATAGGGACTAAGGGGGCAGCAGTGCTGTCACCTGGTGGAGAAGGCCCCTTGACGGTGGCAGCTGCTTCAGCAAGGCACACTTCATTGTATAGCTAATGTATAGTTGGACTCCTCTAAGACACTACAATTGGACAAGTGTCAGTTATACAACGATAGTCAAACTCAAAACCTGGGGGCGAATACATATCCGGAAAGTCAGTGTCATGAAGGCAGTCCTCGTTTCAAGGTGTCATCCATCGTTTGCCCAAAGAGAAGCTGAGTATAAAGGCATTCTGTTTTAGCAGGATTATCATCGCCTAAAGTGAAAAGCCGGTCTAACCACTTTTCTATCTGATATGAAGGTTTATATTGAACTACTTCTTCTTTTCCTTTCGGCTTGTCCCGTTAGGGGTCGCCACAGCGTGTCATCCTTTTCCATGGAAGCCTATCTCCCGCATCCTTGCCCTCATGTCTTCCCTCACGACATCCATCAACATTCTCTTTGATCTTCCTCTAGGTCTCTTGCCTGGCAGCTCCATCCTCATCATCCTTCTACCAATATACTGACTCTCCCTCCTCTGGATGTGTCAAAACCATCGAAGTCTGCCCTCTCTAAGTTCCAAAACATCTAACCTTGGCTGTCCCTCTGATGAGCTCATTTCTAATTTTATCCAACCTAGTCACTCCTAGAGCGAAGCTCAACATCTTCCTGTTGTCTCTTCAGTGCCACTGTCTCTCATCCGTACATCATGGCTAGCCTCACCACTGTCTTATAAACTTTGCCCTTCATCCTAACAGAGACTCTTCTGTCACATAACACACCTGACACCTTCCTCCACCCGTTCCAACCTGCGTGGACCCGTTTCTTCACTTCCTGACCACACTCGCCATTGCTCTGGACTGTTGACCACAAGTATTTCAAGTCCTCCACCCTTGCTATCTCTTCTCCCTGTAGCCTCACTCTTCCCCCTGGACCCGTCTCATGCATGCACATATATTCTGTCTTACTTCGGCTAATATTCATTCCTCTCCTTTCAAGTGCATGCCTCCATCTTTCTAACTATTCCTCCACCTGCTCCCTGCTTTCACTGCAGATCACAATGTCATCTGAAAACATCATGGTCCACAGGGATTCCAGTCTAACCTCATCCGTCAGCCTATCCATCACCACTGCAAACAGGAAGGGGCTCAGGGCTGATCCCTAATGCAGTCCTACCCCCACTTTATATTCCTTGGTCACACCTACAGCACATCTCCTCACAGTTCTGCTGCCCTCGTACATGTCCTGTATTATTCTAACATACTTCTCTGCCACTCCAGACTTCTGCATGCAGTACCACAGTTCCTCTCTGGGTACACTGTCATAGGCTTTCTCTAGATCCACAGACACAATGTAGCTCCTTCTGACCTTCTCTGTACTTTCCATCAACCTCCTCAAGGCAAATAATGCATCTGTGGTACTCTTTCTAGGCATGAAACCATACTGTTGCTCACAAATACTCACTTCTGTCCTGAGTCTAGCCTCCACTACTCTTTCCCATATCTTCATTGTGTGGCTCATCATCTTTATTCCTCTATAGTTCCCACAGCTCTGCACATCACCCTTGTTCTTAAAAATGGGCACCAGCACACTTTTCCTCCATTCCTCAGGCATCTTCTCACCCGCTAGAATTCTGTTGAACAAGCTGGTCAAAAACTCCACAGCCACCTCTCCTAGATGCTTCCTTACCTCCACACGAATGTCATCAGGACCAACAGCCTTTCCATTTTTCATCCTCTTTAATGCCTAACGTCCCCCTTACTAATCATTGCCACTTCCTGGTCCACCACACTTGCCTCTTCTACGCTTCCTTCTCTCTCAGTTTCCTCATTCATCAACCCCTCAAAGTATTCTTTCCATCTGTCCAGCACACTACTGGCACCAGTCAACACATTTCCATCTCTATCCTTAATCACCCTAACCTGCTGCACATCCTTCCCATCTCTATCCCTCTGATCATTTTCTCCTTCTTTAATGTCCAACCTGGCATACATGTCATCATATGCCTCTTGTTTGGCCTTTGCCACCTCTACCTTTGCCTTAAATCACATCTCCATTTATTACTTTCTCCTCTCCTCGGTCCTCTCAATGTCCAACTTCTTCTTAGCTAACCTCTTTCCTTGTATTATTTCCTGTACTGTGAGGTTTCACCACCAAGTCTCCTTCTCTCCTTTCCTGCCAGAAGATACACCAAGTACTCTCCTGCCTGTTTCTCTGATCACCTTGGCTGTAGTGGTCCAGTCTTCTGGAAGCGCGGTGAGTATATTATGCTTATTTCAGTGTAAAATAGTGATGCAGTAGTTTGGCGAAAGCGTGAGACGATGAAACTTGTTGAAATATAGTACATATAGTATGTAGTACAGTGGTGCCTTGAGATGAGTTGAATTTGTTCCATGACCCATTAATCAAAACACTCATATCTAAAATCATTATAATCAATAAGCCGTTTCCACAGTCCTTTGAAAGCATGAGTAAAAAAGAAAGAGAGATGAATGACACCTTCAGTTTTTTCCTTTTTATTAAACTCATCGGTGACAGAACCATATATTCAGTCGTGTGTGTATTCGTCTATGCTGTGTCCCATATTCATTATAATCAGATTGGTTATTGATCATGCATCCATTCTCAGTATTGAACCAGTAGGAGGCCCATGAAACATTTTCTCCATGGTGTACAGCCTCAGAGAGAGACTGTTCTTGTTTGATGTGATGCACACTTATGTTTATGGCTATGTACAGTATTTACTGCAAGGAAATGCTAGATAACAAGACTCACTATGAGAGACAACATTCTTGGCGCACAAGCTGTCATCTTGAAATGTAAAAAATGTGACGCAGAAGAGGCTACTCACGAGTCTTTCCTGCACTTGTCCTCACCTTCTCTATCCATCATACTATATTTTGCAACACAATTCTACGTATATTTTGTCATAATTTCTAAATTTATAGGGGATTAAAGTTTCATATATCACATCATAGAGCTATATCTATGGCTACGTATCATAGGTAACAGAAAGTTGTTTCTGGTAACCAAAATATGTTGGTTCTACAAAAAGATAATGTGCATTATCTTTTTGTACGTAATGCTACATTTTGTGACAGTTGAGAGAAAAGGTCAAAGGATAACATATCAAAACATGAATAACCAGAGCACTCAAGAAAGCACAGACATCCTCTAAGGACAATAATGTGTCCTGTCAATTGACATTATGTACAGTATGCATGTAAACAACACTTAAACAAACAAACAAACAAAACAAAAAAATCACAAAAAAACTATAATTAGCATACCTTTTTGTGTTTATAAATGTCTAAATCAGAACAATGTGAACCTAAATGTCATTTTTCTTTATCACAATAGCCTGGACAACCCCATAAGTTAACTTGTTACATATATACTGCATGTAGAGTATAATACAGATATTTTAGGGCTGGATTTGTTGTTTTAATTACATTTTTGTTTCTCACAACAGGGATCGTGTAGTAAAATGAGACAAAAATAATATGAAAATAACTAGGTAGGCCTATAGAAAAAGGTAGGAATTTATTAAAGATCCCCAAATACCAATGTTTTCATTGTCATCCACCATGAACCACCAAAAAACCTGCTAACTAACAAACAAATGAACAAATAATTCATCCCATCCCACCCCATGATGTGAAGGGCACTGAGGTGATTTTGTCACCAGTCTTCAGTCCATGCGGACTGAACGCATTTAAATAAAAGCCAATTCCTACTTTCCACATTGCGTGTCCGCAGACTGTTTTGGACTGTACATAGATTGCAAAGATGCGCACGCGCTTTCATTAACACTTCATTTTGGAGTTCACATTGGCACGCGTTTCGCACAGGCACATTTGATGAATAATCTGAACGCCTTTAGCATTGTGACCTATAATCTGTACAACTCATTCATTCATTCATTCATCTTCCATTCCGCGTATCATTACTAAGGACGCGGGCGTGCTGGAGCCTATCCCAGCTATTTCTGGGCGAGAGGTGGGGTACACCCTGAACTGGTCGCCAGCCAATCGCAGGGCACATATAAACAAAAAAACATTCACACTCACATTCATACCTATGAAAAATTTAGAGTCTTCAATTAACCTACCATACATGTTTTTGGGATATGGGAGGAAACCGAAGTACCCGGAGAAAACCCATGCAGACACAGGGAGAACATGGAAACTCCACACAGGCGGGCCGGGATACAAACCCACGTCCTCAGAACTGTGAGGCAGATGTGCTAACCAGCCGTTCACTGTGCCGCCTGTACAAGTCATTTGAAAATAAAAATAATAATAATTCAGAGGGCAAGTAAAAACATTTTAGAGAGTGCAATTATTTTTACTGAACTGTCAAATTTGTATTTCTTATTAAATGAGTTGTACAGGTTAGAGGTCACATTAATGGTCTGAAACTTTTCGAAATGATTTATCTTGGTCTTATTTGTTTATATCACGAAAAGATGCCATTTTTCATACAGCACAATAATGACTAATAGAAGAGGTGAACTTGGGGAACGTGTCATATTACCATCCCTCCCTGTCTCTCAATCTCCTGTACCAGAGCTAGTTTCTTTTTGCTACCACTACTAAAAAAACAATGCTTTATGTGCTGTCTTTCTTTTATCCTGTTTCCCTGGCATAGTGCCATAATACACAGAGATGTGTTATCACTGCAACAGACCCGAGCAACGTTTTTATATGAATCCAGCTTGCAATGGGCAAATCTCATACAGCCATGGCCAACCTGTTCAATGAGGCCTCTGCATATACTGTATATATCTACTGTAACAGGCTTAATTTTGATCTAACAAGACTGGCAATTTTTTTTTTTTTTTAGCAAACAGGATAGCACCGCTATTTGTATAGGTAATCTGTTCACTAGTTATTCCTGTGTGCATGCTATGTACAGGCACAAATGATACTGCGAAACAATCAACCTTCACATTTTAATAGTTCGGTTACTTTACATTTTTTGCTCATCCGCCGCTGTCGGTTCGACTTCAACTTACTAAATCTTGTCAAGTTGTAAATACTGGAGTTGATACATTCTTAAACAGTACTGGCTTGCAGAAACATTGGAATTATAACTCAAGCCGTGCGTGTGTGTCTGCAGGTGAAATGCTTCTGTGGTGACTTGCAGTTCTTGAGAAACATTCCACCCATCAAAAAAATGCAGCTCTGGACAAAAACACACAGACAATAGGGGTGGCCAAAAGGGGGCAGAGTTCCAGTCTAGGCTCCGCCCCTGTACGGAACCTATTGCATCGTGAAAAATAGGGCGACTTTCAACCACAATATCTATTACAGCGCCTGTGTTGGAGGGAGCATTAAAACGTATGCAATCGCACAAACACAACTAAATGAAATTTTTGCTCATACTCGCTGAGAAAAAGCTTGCATATGTGAGCAACCATTTTGGTTGCAGTCCCGTGCCCTCTGTTTACAGTTTGTCCTGTTCCTCCCTCACACTATCTTGTATAAAACCTGACCCAATGTGACATGGTAGTATTCATATAATGCTTTGTTTTGTTTGTTTTTCTTATAGCAAGGGTCCTGTCATTTCTTGTTTAGTTTTCTATCTGTCCTCTCATTTTTTACTTTTCTGTCGCTTCCCACTAAAACTTTGTTCTGTCTGACTGAAATTTTGGATAAATAACCATTATAATACAAAGAACCACAGTGGCAGTTTAAAAAAAAAAAAAAAAAACTCCACTGTTGCAGATAAAAACTGTTCCGACATAAAAGGGATACAGATCCTTCATTCTGCATGACCTAGCAGCTGAACAGGACAGGTTGAAAATAAATATATAAATAAATAAAGCTTGGCCTTGGTCTTCTGTACTGAGTAATGTTCTATATACTGTAGATGGTCATATCATTGCTAAAAACAGAACAAAAAAAATCTAATGGCGGTCTAAGAACATTTGTACTGTAGCTCACAAGGGTTTTAAAAGAGTCCGGATGTTTCCAAAGCTTAATTTTTGGGTCAAGACCTTAACCAACAACAGGGAGCAAAATGCTTAAATCTAAATCCACCCTGCATTGTACCTTTGAAGATCATCGACAGTGCTGCTGGTGGGTCAAGCCATGTACATTTGCGAATAGGATTAGACAGCAATAAAAAGAACAACTTGATAGCGTTCTAGTCTTGGCAAGACGTCAATTCATCTGCATCTTGTTACCTAAATTCAAAACTTGACTCTTCATTTGTTCCTCATTACTCCATGAACTGAGAATGCCCGCTGCAATGAGCGTGTCTGTGTGTACATGAGTGACACGGAGACGTGAGTTTACTGTCTCTGAAACAAAAAAAGATTGTCCCAGGGAACTGGAGCAGACACACACACACACACGTTTAGATGCATTCAGGCAATGAAGAGTGAAAAAAAGGAGCACACGACCACACATGCCATTACAACTGTACTGGAAATCACAGAGGGGTCAACTTCAGTTCAGTACTTGCATCAAATAAATTGAGACTTTCGTTAACAAGAATATATTCGGATTTTGTCAACTGTCACAGGGCAGGTGAATTAAGAAGTGGTGCAAAATGTTTTAAACTACAAGCTGCTATCTGTCTGGTATTGTGACATAACTATTCTTTATGTTGTCTACGAGACAAGGCCGAGATGATCACCACAGTAAACAACTAGCAAGAATTCAAATAACAAAATTAGTTTGGACTTCTGCAAGGATTTAGACGAATTCATGAAGCTTTCGACATTGTTTTTGTTTTTATTTCAATTTTGGGGATATTTTTTCCAAAGAGCAAAGCTGTGATGATACTGATAGAAGTGAAAAAGGAACCAATTGTCTCTTTTTCCACCTCGCTCAGTGGTAAGTGTTAGTGGCGGCTGTGTGTTTGCTTCTACTAGCACAAGCCAAGCCCAGAGTGTGGGGAAAAAAAACAAAAATGAGTGTTAGTTTAGTTAGTTTTTTAGTTAGTTTAAAGACAATGAAAGCCTTTGTGGAGGCAGCAATTCACTTTTAGTGTATTTAGCACATGGACACATCGCCAAACTCAAACAACCCCCTCCCAAAAAATGTTGAAGAGAAGCAAACGCTGTTATAACAGTAACCTGTGCATTCAACAACACTCAATGGAGATATCAGACCAAGCCGCTGAATTACACTTGTCAATCAATGTAGCCACATGGTGCATGATATGGACAACTAAGACAAACATTATTAATTAGAAGTTAATTCTGTTAACACTGTTGGCTAAAGCTAAAGTTGACTTGGTTTTGATGAGATTTTCCTTATTTTCCTGTCTTGTCCTGCTCGTTTGGTTTTCATCTCCACCTGTTCTTGTCAGCCCTCTACCTTGTCACCCAATCAGCTTCCTCCAGCCACTTGTCCAGGTGTGCCTCATTGTCTCATTGTCTGGTTTTGTTTAGTCAGAGTTGGATCATCAAGTCACGATTGTAGTGTTGTCATGTTTCCTGTGCTGTGGTGAATGTTTTGTTTCATTGTTACTTTGAATCTTGATTTATGAGACTTTGTTAATTGAGTATTTTGGATTTTTTTTTCCACATCTCTTGTTTGCCTTTCTGTGTGTGTGTTTGTTTTGTGTGAGATTCATCCTGCTTTGCCTCCCTGCATTAGGGTCCACCACCTTTTGCCACCAACTCCACCATACAAACTTGCAAACCTGACATAATCTGTGCAAACACTGCAGATGCACTTACCTTTTGGTTTTGACCTGGCAGTGCTTTGGCAGCTGCGTCACAGTGATTCTTTCGACTGGAACTTCAATCATGTAACTTGATGACAAACTCGAAGTGAGGTTGTTTATTAGATTAATGAGCCTACAAATAGGCAGGAAACTAGAGGGTTTCTTGGTTGTGTAACTTTGCACTTGATGGGTGGACAGTACAAGACATTGAAAAGTAAATTTTCCATTTTCAGTTTCAACATTCTGTTTACACTTAGCTAAGGAATTATGATGGCGACAGGTTAAACTATGGAACAAACTGTTTATTCTGTTATATTTGTCATCTTAATGGGCCATTTTCTTTTGATATCTTATCAATTTGGTCAACAAATGAATGTTATAAATACAAACAGCATAGATAATTTTACACTTGAAAAAAAATAACGAACAAATAAAAAAAATTAAAAAAAAACTTTTGGCACAGATAGATGAAACATAGTAATGCCTTAACAGGCAATACACTGCCAATCAAGTTTCCAGTTGGTTCAGAAAAAGTGTGAAGTATAGCAATATTAATAACAGCACAAGTAGATCAAAGCAAACAGTTTTGATTCAAGATATGTACTACTTTTCAAAGTCTGCAGCCTTTCTTTAATCACTGCTTTGTCAACATGTTCAATGGCTACATCTCTTACAATAATGAGTACGCTTTACTGTATATAATGTGAGCATACGTGCACCATATATGCTGTCATGTTTGTATTTGCATTGTTTGGGCAAAGGGTTCCATAATTGCAAGATGACGGCAAACAAGAAACATCCCACCGTGTTGTTTGTTCCCAGTTGAAGAAATTGGGTGGGATGGTTGTGTGTAAAATGGATTATGTCACTTTGAGGTTTTAAGTTGTGTTGTCTTTGTTGCGACTTCACACAAATAGGACGTACCAGCTCGTTGGTGTTAGTGGGATGGTATTGTTCATCTGGCTTGGATACAAAATGTTCCCACATCGCCGCAGTGGTGTTAGGATTTGGAACTATTTCCATTTATGCCGCTCAACTTTCTCTAACTGTGCAGCTACCGGCTTGCCATCAGAAAACTTAGCTTTGCGTACACTAGTGTCCACATTTGAAAAGCACGCATGTGCACGCACACAGGCACGCAGCCGGCCAATAAAAGGGAGGGTTGGCTCCCTCTGAGGGTCCCGCCCCGCTCTTCACTATCTTTTAAAAAAATTCATACGCCAAGATTTCCAGCACCACACCTGAATACTAATCCATAGCATTGCATCCTCAGACGCAGATTGAGTTTACTTTATGCATCCCTGCTCATTTTTCAGTATGTGTCTCAGACGTAGGACGCACATCAAACGAGATCTCTGACACAGCAAGATTTATCACAACATTTTGATTGACTGGGTCATGGTAGCCCTTTTTATGGCAAGAAACCTAGCTATTCCTATCTTGAACGTAAGTCAAAATGAACACTACACACATTATTGTACACCAATAAGAACCCTGTGAATTCTTACAGCCAATGATGCCAGTGTATGATGATGATAAGGAGAGAACATGTACTAATGTAAGGGTTAAACAAAAGCCAAGAGTCTCCTGTAAATACTTCATTACACATTTTGTGATGTACTCGTGAGGAATATATCTCTTGCATCACAAAATCATCATCTCTATTGAACATTACCTCCTACCATGGCTTGCATCAGCCTGTTAATTTTGTTTTATGAGGCATAGCGACACACCATATTGGGACTTATATTTCTTTTAGCTGCTCGGCACTTAATAATGAACTGAACTATGGCTCTGTGTACTCATATTATGATCAGTTTAAGCAGAAGCGCAAAGACAATGAGTGACTCAAAGTTTAATTCCCAAGAACAACAAGGGCACCCATTCATAAAGCTTGGAGTTGATGTAGTAAACAACTAGTCAACTGTTGTCAATGTCCTTATGCTCAGATATAATTTTACTAGCCTAGCAAGGTCAATGATAATAGTTATTTGAAAATGTGGCACTTAAAGTATTTTTTTTAAGGAAATCACAAAATTGCATCATCAAAATTCAACCGTCAAATCTTGAAATCCTACTTTGGTTGCTTTTGTGGAAAAAATGACTTGCTTGGATCGCAAAGGAGGATTTAAAATGTTTTGAGAAAATGTGTTTTTTTGGGGGGAGAAAAATAGTTTCATATAGTTTATATAAAACTTGTAGCATTTCTCCATATATAAGATATTTTAAATGTGGGGAAGTGGAAAGTGGGCAGCATGTGACCATTAAAATGTCTGTTGTACAAAAGGTTAGGTGTGCATGTGAGTGTGAATGTTTGTTTGTCTACGTGCTCCCTGCAATTGACTGACGACCAGGGTGTAATCTGCCTTTCACCCATGTCAGCTGGGAGAGGCTCTAACTCACCAGCGATCTCAATGAGGACAATTGAAATACAGACTTTGCTCTCAGTAAATGGAAATGCAATTTCAATCAGCTGGATGTGTTATGAATAGTGGTGTAAAGATTAATTCATTACATCGATGTATCAATTTATATTCCTACGATCCAAAAACATGGATCGGTGTTCGGCATGTTGGATTTCTGGAAGAAATATATCGAACTCAATTCTTTTTGAAAGGCAATCAATTGTTTACATTGATACTAGCAAATAACAAATTAGATTTAAGGACAGCAGACTTCATATGGAAGCGTTTGTGACTTCCCACAATGCTCATTGAAGCCTTTCAAGCGAGCTTAGCTGTGCTCGCTAGCGGCTAACGAAGAGATGTGTTTCGTTTTAACACATTACTAAGCAGAGATCAAGTGTGAGTGTAAAGTGTTGTGATTATTGTGTGAAAAAGTGTAATGTAGAAATGCTGAAGGGCTTTTGAAAGAACGATAGAAGGGTACGAGGAGGAACTTTGTCGAACAGAAGAGGATAACCAGTGACAGTCAACTACTGAAAGATTGTTTACAAGCCTCATGTTGTGTTACAAAGCAAAGCAAAGCAAATGTATTTATATAGCACATTTTATACACAAGAGCTGGATTTTTTGCTTGTTCACTAGCTCTCTATGTATTAACACTACTCCTAAAAGCTTTTCCTTGTGGAAACCTCATGGTGCTTTGTTTCTAGCCATTATTATTTGATTGTTTAGAACAGGGATTTTCAAACTTTTTTGGGTCCAGGGATCTCTTACAGTGAAGACACATTTTGCTAGGACCCCCTCATAATTCATTAATTCATTCAACTTCCGTTCGGCTTATCCTCGCTGGGGTCGCGGGCGTGCTGGAGCCTATCCCAGCTAACTTCAGGCGAGAGGCGGTGTACACCCTGAACTGGTCGGCAGCCACTCGCAGCCCCTCATAATTTAAAGACCAATTAACATAACTTTTCAGGGAAAAAACTGGCTGAACTATAAAATCACAGTTGAAATAAAAATAATAATAACAATACATTGCTGTTTCAAAACTTGATCATTAATTCCATTGCATATTGTTTGCCTCCTTCCTGCCTGAACTCTAAAAAGAAAGCTCCTTCCCAGACGATCATGTGTCTGACCTGCAGCCACAAGGTTATCTGGGTCATCTGCACACCTCAGGGCGGAGTGCAACTGTCCCCCCCTCCCCCCTCACAAATAACACTGTCTCATTTGTAAAAGGTAAAATAACACAAACTGTATTATTATGGAACAGGAGTCTTTTCTGTATTTAGATGCCAGGCATACCTGTGGGTGGTACACACTCAGTGGAAATGTTGTACTGCAACAAAGAAAAATGCGTTTATCCTCTCTCAGTTTTTTCTTAAAACTTAAATCTGCTGTTATAAAACCTCAAACATGTCACATTTTAATATGCGTGTCTTTTAGAAGTCATCCGAAGATGTCGAAGTAGCATTTTTTTTCTATGAATGTGCAACACTTCAGCAAGCAAAAAAGCAAGATGGGCAACATCTTGGGTACACTGTGAGCAAAAAAAAAGAAAGCATTAAAAAAAATAATTTTCAACCAAAACTAATGAATCATTGTCATTATTGTTTTAGCATTGCAGACCACTTGGCTAGTTTGCATCTATCAAAGTTACAGCACAAAAAAACATCTGGTGAGCTTATTTGAATTACCAGTACATAAAACTCAAAAGTCCAACCGGCTATGACGGAATTTGGTTTATGTGACTTCATAAATTACATCTATGTTGCAGTAAATTACTATATAATATTATAAAAGGGTAAAAACTAGGAATGAAAAGGAGAAGTTGGCACAAAATAAATAATGGGTGGCAAAAAGCAAATAGCTTTGACGAATTTGAATTGAATGTAACAATAATTTGACATCACATGACTATTTTATCATATTAAGCGTTTTAGGTAAGTGTTTCTCAACTTTTATTGAGCCAAGGCAAATAGTTTACATTAGAAAAAAATATATTAATTATGTATAATGAGGGATCCTACAAAAGAATAAAGTGCAGGAATAAAACTGTATTCATCTGAATTTCATGTTTTCACCTGTTTGACCCTGTGTTTTTTCCCCTCACGTGCAAATCATGGCTACGCATGCGTGTTTCATAGACCTTGACACATTACATTTTAAATAGGGTCAAACGCACATAGGCAATTATTTATTTATATCTGCACATAGTGTATTGTCCATACAGTTATGTCCACAGCAACTCAGAACTGGTTAGACACTTAAGACTCATTTAAGATGTGACAGTTTCACATTTATACGCTCACTGCACATACATTTAGGGCATAAACAACATTTGCAGAGACAAAGGAAATATTGCAGCAGCACTGAAGATTGTGTTTTCAAAAAAACCCATGCATCACCTCCTATTTGTGTATGCCACTTAGATATACACAATATGTATGCATATTGAATATACTGCATATTCAATATGCAGTATATTGGACTTTAGACCGCTTACATGCTAATCCTCCAGTGTGAAGACGAACACAAACGATATTATTTAGCTTGAAATACCCACAAAGAGACACAGGACAAAAGACCACTGAAACTGGAATGAATGTGAGTGTGAATGGTTATTTGTCTGTTTGCACCCTGCGATCGACTGAATAATATTTATATAATATGACTTGTTTGCTCGCAAACTCACCATAAAGCTTTAAAGTACAATGTAGTTTTACCGTACTGTGTTTAATATGGTATATTGGTGAGCATTAACTACAAAACGGGCTGTTGAGCAGCACCAAGGAACAATGTTAGACTTTGGATAGTCCATGGTACCTACTGTTGCTGATACTTGACAACTTGAGAAATTGACCATACGACCAAGCACACATTTGGAGCAGCATGTCATATTTGGGCTAGAACAATGGATAAAAGAGTCTGCAATATGGTGTTATTCCTATATAGATACATAATTCAATGACATGCATTCATGCACAAACAAACAGAGGCAGACAAGTTCTGCATTCATTATTGAGAGTTCAAGAGTTCTAGCATTAAATATATAAATTGTTCTGAACAGAAACTATAGAGCAATGTGACAAAGTTCAAATTCTCTCATGTGGGGTCATATACAAGTGGTGAAAAAAATACTATTCTGTATATTTTAATGAGTTAGATACTTTTTAAATATAGGTAATAGTTAATTTAAGGAAAGTCCAGTTGTTGTTGTGGTGATAAACCCAGCTTGGATATTTTGCATAAATTTGTCATTGTTAAGCTCAGTTTTCAAGTTGAAAAGATCGGCGTTGTCAATTCTTATTTAATTTTTTTCCCCCCCAAATCTCCTGCACACATTATCTTAGGATAAATCATTTATGCAAATACATCTGCAAAATGGCTCTCCGGGTTATTTGCTCCACACTGTAAGCAACACTTTTTTTCCATGGCACGGTTAAGACATTTAGATCAATGTTGACTTGTGGTCACATTACAAATGCATTTGTGGTTATTTATGATTAACATTCAAATTACAATCCATGCTTCTTCCATGCCCTGCGATTGGCCGGCGACCAGTTCAGGGCATACCCCGCCTCTCGCCCAGAGTTAGCTGGGATAGGCTCCAGCATGCCCGCGACCCGAGTGAGGATAAGCGGTATGGAAAATGGATGAATGGCTTCTTCCGTGCATTGGAGGCAATTTCAGGGTGTGATTGCTACAGTCACATGTGCTAAATGTATTGCTTGTTTTTACAATAACAAAAAAGAAAGATGTTGCTACATCTGCTTAGTAACAGTAAAAAACACACCATTTCAACCCTTCTAGCACTGTCCCATCAGTGCAGATATCAAGTAATTCATTTTAAGGAATGTTAGGGAGAACATTTGAGTTGTCTGATTATGCAGTCAAGTTAATTGTGCACAGCGAATCACTTTAAGTTTTAGAATCAAACCATCTGTCTGAGTAAAAGGGACATATTTTCCCTTCTCGCCTTTCTTCTCTTGTCCCATCAAATCTTATTCTCTCTTAGCACTTTGTCTGTTCTTCAAAACTTCCTCTCTTTATCTCCTTCTCATGAGCACTTTTAGTTTGGAACGTTAGTGATGGCAAGCTGAATAGTAGAGGTGGAGGAGGTAGAGGATAAGAAGCAGTTGGGGGGGTTGAATGGTGGTGGTGGGCTTGTGGGAAGACGTTAACAGTGCTATATATAGTGTTGAGCGTGGGTTGCGATCGTATTGACAGGAATGGCACATGATTTCACTCTGAATCAAAAGAGAAGGAAGGAGAGTGGATAATATGATAGGGAGAGAAATGAAAACAGAAAAGTGACAATTATGACTGTTTAAGTGTGCAAAAATGGCAATATATTAAAATAATTAATTGGACATGGCAGGCAATTACTATGGAAATATGATTGATTTTAAATTGTCATTTCATTTAAAAAGACTGTTTCTACAGTGTTTGCCTAGATATTGTGATGCATCAAGTATTTTGATTGTCGCATAATTGCTGTACTGTTACATTATTGTTATTGTTGGTAAAATACTGTGGTATCGTGAGTTACTCTGCAATTCCAACCCCTAATCAGTAGTAGGGATGTCATTTTGGATGTAACGTGATGTTTGGGGCTGGGGTTTTATATAATATATTGCACCATATTGTATTACCTTTTGGGCAAGTTACCGTTTGATGCACATTTAACAGCGTGTTTGCCGAAAGTAGAGTGAACAAAGATGTATAGGTAATAAAAAATGCAGCACCAGGTTTGTGGATGTGAGTGTATGTGTGGATGTTTTCCTCTGGCAGTACACCATTTGGTTTGTGTCCGGTGGGAAAAAGAAATGTTGAACCCATTTTAACTTCCTTGACATTAATTGTGTTCATACTGTATTAATTCTGGTTCCCTGCTTTCTGGAACTGAGCCAGTGAAAGTGGAAAAATAAAACATAAGTTCCAAATAATGTACTGATTGCTCTGTGAGGACTCATTTCTTAAACAGAGGTCAAGATGAAACATTTTTTTGAACAACCGCAATTCCAATGAAGTTGGGACGTTGTGTTAAACATAAATAAAAACAAAACAAAAGAAGATTTGCAAATCATGTTTGACCTATATTTAATTTAATACACTACAAAGACAAGATATTTAATGTTCAAACTGATAAACTTTATTGTTTTTAGCAAATAATCATTAATTTAGAATTTTATGGCTGCAACACATTCCAAAAAAGCTGGGACAGGGTCATGTTTACCACTGTGTTACATCACCTTTTCTTTTAACAACATTCAATAAATGTTTGGGAACTGACGACACTAATTGTTGAAGCTTTGTAGGTGGAATTCTTTCCAATTCTTGCTTGATGTACAGCTTCAGCTGTTCAACAGTACGGATTCTCTGCTGTCGTATTTTACGCTTCATAATGTGCCACACATTTTCAATGGGAGACAGGCCTGGACTGCAGGCAGGCCAGTCTAGTAGCCGCACTCTTTTACTATGAAGCCACGCCGTTGTAACACGTGCAGAATGTGGTATGGCATTGTCTTGCTGAAATAAGCAGGGCCATCCATGAAAAAGAAGTTGCTTGGATAGCAGCATATGTTTCTCCAAAACCTGTATGTACCTTTCAGCATTAATGGTGCCTTCACAGATGTATAAATTACTCATGCCATTGGCACTAACACAGTCCCATACCATCCAAGTTTTGCTTCTGGAAAATTATTTTGAAGCTATTTTGTATTGGCAACATTTTCTTGCATTGATCATCATATGCAATACTCCTCTACTGAATATCCAAATTGCTGATGTTCTCATATTACAGTTCTCTGTAACATTAATCCATGCCATCATGGACTTTTTAATTTACCCAAATTGAATCCATTAATTTTGCTTTCATTCCTCATCCCCAAGCTGCTCCAGGTGACAGTCTTTGGTCTTTTTTTCCCTCTTTCAATGTATGCACAATCAATATATCGCTCCCTTGAGTACAGTCATGGTTATTAAATAATCAATAACACTATTCTCATTAAAGTTACTTCAGAATCCATGCTGCATTCAGATTATATCTTTGAGTTGAACCAATACCTAGAATTTTCTAATGAACTTCGCTTACTACAGTAATTGGGAATAATCTTGACATACCATTGATCAATGAAGTGCTGGTGTACAGTATACATTAACTTACTTGATCAGTGTTACTTATTGGTGCTTTTGCTTTCACCCAAAGACCTTCCATTCACATGCACATACACAACATAACCTCTCCTACTGTAAGGAGGTTTATCTATTGTTGATTTTAATGTTATTCCATTTTGATTCAGTTATTTCATCCGCTATATGCGGAACGTCATGTGATCAATGCGAAACATGGGATAGCAGACTTCCTGCGAATGCAATGCTAACCAGCATAACTAGGAATGATGACAAGATATGATACATGTGAACATGAACGAAGCCTAAACACCATCTATTCTCATCTTTGGTGGCTCTGTGGTGACATATTGTGTTTAAAAAAAAGACGTAGCTGTTTGAAGTTCCTACGGGTGCTTTGAAACGGTTGCCTTCCTCATTCACCCGAGCGAGGAGGAAGTACTTTTACACGTTTTGCCAAATGCGGAAGTAGGTTGTGCATATACCGGATTAGTAGAAATTCACAGGACCATTGTCTTTCAGAACAACATGATTTGTCAGTCAAACACGGTTAAGCTTGAGGTAGAGGGCCATTGTAGTTAGAAACATTCACATTTTGTAATACCAGTATTCACAATGTCAAGGCTTTTATATACAATAGAAAACTATCTGCTTCAGGATGAAAAGCTGCGAGCATCAGGATATAGCAAAACTAAGTGCCTTTGAGCTTCACTTTATTACACACCTTAAACCGGAAGTCCCAAAGCTACTGCAGTAAAAACTAATTGCTGATTGTTAAGTCCCTCCTGGTACTTCCAAACACACATGCAGTGTTCTTTCACAACCAAGACCTATTGAGAAGCATACCTGTTCAGATTTAGCCACATCAAATTTAAAGACACACTTAGATGAACGGTAAATGTGTATTCTTAATACAAACAGACAATAATCCAAGTAGCACAATAAATCACCATCGTTATATCAGCAGAAATAATACTCTCATCTCCTCTTCAAAAGTACTGGAACGGAGAGGACATTTTATTTTATTTTTTTAAATATCAGAAAAGAAATGTGAGAAAACAGATAAATGTTTCACTTCCAGGTGATTAGAGCTAAATCTTATATCCAACTGAGAATAGTGTCATTCAATAAATGCATTATTATTATTATTATATTTGTTTCATTAGGGAAAAAAGCAACACCTTCAGTTGAACAAAAGTATTAGAATACATACTGACCAGTGATTCTCAACTGGTGGGTCGGTAGCCAAATGTGTGACTGACCCCTTTTGGGTGGGTTGAAGGCAGTCATCGAAAATTGTGTACAGTGTAGAGTGGTACCCTGATTTACAAGTTTAATTTGTTCTATGACCAATTTCCGTGTATCACTTTTCCCCATTAAAATGCAATGTCATTAAGCATTTTAGAATCAATATTTAAGTATCTAAAAACATACAGACAAAAAAACTATAATTAAATACATCATACTCAGCTGAGATGCTGATTATTCAATGTACAGTATTAATATGTGTGGATCACTATACACTACACGTATATATGAGACGTGTTTTCTTTGTGAAAACTGGAAGCAACAAGTTTTGCTCTTACCAATCAATAAGAGGACGGAACAATGCTGACGTCTTTGCTCACTGGTCCTCTGGGACAAATTTGAATCTGATTGATAAAAGAACCAGTCTCATTGCTGTTTCGCTTCGGCAGATTCAAAAAGCTAACATCCACATACATGGACTAGAAGCAGTGCAGCCAAGAGAAAGACTACAAAGACTCTTAAAAAGGGGGACCACCACCCCAGTCTGCCAATCCAGAGGCACTGTCCCCGATGTCCAAACGATGTTGCAGAGGCGTTTCAACCAGGACAGCCCCACAACATCCAGAGTCTTTAGGAACTCCAGGCGAATCTCATCCACCCCCGGGGCCTTGTCACCGAGGAGCTTTTTAATCACCTCAGTGACCTCAACCCCAGATATAGGAGAGCCCGTCTCAGAGAACTGCGACCTAGGGTGTGTCCTGGTGCCAAGTGCACATGTGGACACCCTTATGCTTGAACATGGTGTTCATTATGGACTATCCGTGATGAGCACAGAAGTCCAATAACAGAACACCGCTCGGGTTCTGATCGGGGGGGCCGTTCCTCCCAATCACGCCCTACCAGGTCTCACTGTCATTGCCCACGTGAGCATTGAAGTCTCCCAGCAGAACGATGGAGTCCCCAGCGGGAGCGCTCTCCAGCACATCCTCCAAGGACTCCAAAAAGGGTCGGAACTGTGAACTGCTGTTTGGTGCATAGCCACAAACAACAGTCAGGACCCATCCCCCCACCCGAAGGCGGAGGGAGGCTACCCTCTCGTCCACTTGGGTGAACCCCAACGTACAGGCGTCGAGCCGGGGGGCAAAATGTATACCCACACCTGCTCGGTGCCTCTCACCATGGGCAACTCCAGAGTGGAAGAGAATCCAACCCCTCTCAAGAGGACTGGTACCAGAGCCCAAGCTGTGTGTGGAGGCAAGTCCGACTATATCTAGTCGGAACTTGTCGACCACACACACCAGCTCGGGCTCCTTCCCTACCAGAGAGGTGACATTCAACGTACCTAGAGTCAGCTTCTGTAGCCGGGGATCAGATCGCCAAGGTCCCTGCCTTCAGCCACCGTCCAGCTCGCACTGCACCCGACCCCTATGGCCCCTCCCACAGGTGGCGGCCCATGGGAAGGGGGACCCACGTTACCCTTTCGGGCTGTGCCCGGCCGGGCCCCATGGGTGCAGGCAGAGGTCACCAACCTTTTTAAAACTGAGAACTACTGACAGTCTACAGACTTCTTACTTAGAGAATCTGATTGATATCTGGGGGGCTTTTCTAGAATAAGTCAGACCCCTATGGAGATCAGGCATTTTTCATCCCTGTAATTACAAGGGACAGAAAGTTGGTCAAAGAAATATGTCAAAAAAAAAGTAGAACTAAAAACTTAGTGAGAATAAAATGTGAATCTATCAAACTATTGTCTCCAGTTATCTCTGCAAGACTAGCTCTTTTCATTATCAGGTCAATGGGCAATAAATCAATGTTGATTAATGACATAATTACAACCTATGATCTAGACTTAAGGTTACTAAATGAAACGTGGTTAACAGAAAGTAGCTGTAATACCATTTTAAATGAAGCAACACCAGCAAAAAAAGTGTCGAATAGGGGAAAAAAAGGCCCTGGTACTGCTGTTATTTTTAAGTCATTATTTCAGAGTAAAGAAATTATACGGTGTCCTTTTAGCTCTTTTGAATATCTCTGTTTTTTAGTTAAAGGTGACACAAAGGTTATTGTTTTAATAATGTATAGGCCTCCAAGATACAATAGAAAATTTATGGAGAATTTTTCATTAGTAATGTCAGTTATTTGTACTGACTACAACTATTTTGACATAACGGGAGTCTTTAACATTCTTGTTATTTTAGTGAAAAAAATACAATCCAGGTTAAATATTAGCACAAATCAGCAAAATGATAAAATGATACTACTTCTGAAGCCACCAAGGAAAAAAACTCTATTACCATGTCAGAATTTGATAGTTGACCAAAAAACTGTAGCGAAAACGGTTCAGCAGCTGAAACCATCAACGAGCTGTCTTGACTCAATACCATCTGACTTTTTCAAAGCTATTGCGAAGTCTGTGCTTTCTGATTTACAGCAAATAATCAATTGCTCACTTCAGTCAGAAGAGTTTCCTAAAGCTCTTAAAGTACCTGCCATTAAGCCTCTGCTAAAACATAGAACGCTGGATGCTTCCAAGTTAGAAAGCTATAGACCCATCTCAAATCTCCGTTTCATAGCCAAGATTGTTTAGAAAGTTATTTTTAATCAACTCAGGAATTTCTTGAACTTAAATTGACATTTTGACAAATTTCAATCAGGTTTCCGAACTCATCACAGTACAGAATCTGGTCTTATCAAAGTGTTACATGATAGAAGGTTGAATACTGACTCGGGAAAGGTGTCAATTCTGGTCTTGTTGGATCTCAGTGCGGCTTTTGATAAGGTAGATCATGATTTACTGCTGAGCAGGTTGGAAATGTGGGTAGGACTAAATGGAACAGTCCGTAAATGGTTCAGGTCCTACCTGGAGGAAATGAGTTATTTTGTAACCATTGGAAGTGTTCAATCTCATCGAATGGAAATGACCTATGCAGTCTCTCAAGGGTCTGTTCTTTGACCACTCCTGTTCAGCCTGTATATGCTACCCTTGGGTCAAATTCTTCAGAACTTTAATTTTTACTATCATAGCTGTGCATATGACACACAGTTATATTTAGCAGTGTCTCCAGATGACTACAGTTCAATTGAGGTGTTGTGTCACTGTCTAAAACAGATAAATAACTGGATGAGCCAAAATGTTCTTCAATTAAACCACAACAAAACTGAGATAATTGTTTTTGCCAATAAAGAAAAGAGGGTTGCTGTTAGTAAATACCTGGAGTCACTCTCTTTAAAAACCAAAGACCAAGTCCGAAACCTTGGTGTTAGATAGATTCCGACCTGACTTTCAGCAGTCATATCAAATCAATTACTAAAACTGAAGGCTTGCATGTGTGAAACAGACCAGGAGAAGCTCATCCATGCTTTTATCTCAAGTAGACTTGACTATTGTAATGGTCTTCTGACCCCAAAAAGATCATTAAACAGCTGCAGCTCATTCAGAATGCTGCAGCTCAGGTTCTGACTAGAACAAAGAGGTCAGAGCATATTTTTCCAATTCCAAAGGCTTTACACTGACTTCCAGTCAGCTTTAGAATAGATTTTAAAGTTCTGCTACTGGTGTATAAATCACTAAACGGTTAAGGTCCTAAATACATGAAAGAAATGCTAAAGGAATATAAACCCAGTAGGGCTCTAAGATCGACAGACTCAGGTCAAACAGTGGAGCACAGAGTCCAAAGCAAACATGGTGAAGCAGCATTTAGCTATTATGCCCCAAGTGTGCATGTTTTTAAGTCCAGGTTAAAAACTCTTCTTTTTTCCCATGCTTTTTAATTGTATTTTTTTCTCTTTGTTTTAAATGCTTTTAATCATGTAAAGCACATTGAGTTACCTTGTGTATGAAATGCGCTATATGAATAAGTTTGCTTTGCTTCTACTTCTTGCACCTGTTGAACTCCTTTGTTGTTTTTGCCTCTCTTGTTTTGGGTGTTTTTTTTTCTTTGCCACATCAGTTTGGTTGCATCTTTTTTGAAAGATTCGGTGCCAAAATGTTTCAAGAGAATTGTCAGTTCAAAAGTGTTGAGAATTTTCATGAGTTGCTTGTAAAAAAAGAAAATCATAAGAGGGGTCTAAAAGTTGATCAATACAGTCACTTGGTAATTATGCTCATCACTCAATAAAACCTGTGTGACACACAGTGTAAGGAATTCTTAGTGCATTGATCACAGTTCAACACAATTGCATGAGATTGCAGCCATGATCAAAAGTTAGCAGTTGATGCAAATTATAGGTTCACGCCATGCTATTATGATGATTGATTTTGTTTCAGCCGCATGTTATAAGAATAGAATTGTAGATATTCTTCTTTTTTTAGTGCTGCCATAATTATTTCAGTCTGTCATGTAGGACAGTGGTGTCAGTCACTAAATACAACATAAGCGTTTTCGCATGACATGTGATATGGTAATAAACAATGCACTGCAAAATGAATCTATGTAAAATGAAAATGGATCGCTGTATTAAATTTCACTGAAATAGCATGTAAAAAAGCCAGTTTCTTTGTATGGTATCAAAAATTGCCCTTTAGGAAGTTACCAAAACAAAAGTTTGCATAATACACAATTTAAAATAAAAATATATATTATATATGACATTTTAAAGAACAGAGAGGTTAATGTTGAGTATTGTACTTGTACATAATGTGCGTAATTCTTTTCTCCTGAATTCATACAGACTTTCGTAAAGATGCAGATTATTTAGTGGGTTGTTCGATATGACAGAGACAACATGCAGAAAAAAGAGAGCCACAGAGAGATGGAAGATGAGCGCTGAAATCAAGGGACGAGAATAGATGTGAGACAACAGTCGTGAAGCATCTTGAGGGGAAGTCTCCAAACGGTGTTAAGACAAAACCAGCTAAATAGCTTGATTATATAAATAAGATCATAAATGTAAGCGCGCAATAGCAAGCAAGAGGGAGGAAATGAAAACCCAGAGGGAAGCCATGACTAAAGGAAACTACAACAAAGACTGGGTAAATTCATTCGGAAGTTGGAAATTAAAACATTAATGGTCCGATTATCTAAACAGTTTGAGTTGGAACTCTGATGGATGCAAATAAAGAAATGAAAATGAAGGTAGGAAGAGAGAGCAGGAAAAGAGACATTAAATTTAGAAACAACCAAATTATCGAATGTTCCGATAAAGGCTGTGAGAGTTGCATTACTAGTATATGCAAATGAAAGGGAAGGGATCAAAACAACACTTACAGTATCTAACTTCTAAGGGGTGTCAAAACATTTTGTGCGAGCCACTTTGTACAGTAGTTTCATTGTTTCCCTCGGAGGGCCATTATAACTGTGAACCCATATAAATGTATGATCACCTCATATTATTCCATTTACACAACAAATTGAGGGATAAGTAGTTTTGAAATCAGAAGCCGGTAAAACATTGTTTAACTTTAATTCAATTTGTTTTGGTAATAAAACATCCTTGCAGTATTTCAACGTTATTTAAAGTAAAGACAATCTGGAGTTTTGGGCTATTTTAGCAGGAATCATGAAGTCGATGCACATGATTTGCTTTTGCGGGCCACATTAAAAGTATGTGGCGGGGCAGACCTGGCTCCAGAACCTTGTTTGAGATACCTGTTTTCTACAATAAGCTAACAAGTGGGAGGAACACGCCAAAACCCATTCCCTTCAGATTGCGGCTTTAATTATAGACCTTCAAAATCATTGGCTGCGGCAAGTGATTTCCAACAGCTGGGCAGAACCACTTCATAGACTCCATTGCGCAAACACACACAAACTAATTTGAACGACATTATGTAATGTGAATTAGAATAATGACACAGACAATGACCTACAGTATGTAAACAACCTTATAATTGTCCACTAAAAATTGGCCCAAGTTTAACAAAATGAGAACCATGCAAACTAGTGAATGACACCCTCAACTAAATTAGGAAAGGGCAACAGCAACAAGTCTCTAAAGACTACCCAACTTCTCCAGAATGTTGATCCTTAAGTCATCACCAGAACTAGGAGCTATCATAACTCTACTAACTTCACCAGACTGGCTCACTAGAGTTTAAAATCCTCCTAACCAAATAAGCGCAGGCACTGTGCCTTTCGGACATAATGGAGCAATACATTTCTAGAGCTCACACTTTCTTGTGACTTCCACAGTCAGTAAAAGTAGAATGGGAGGTAGAGCCTTCAGCTGTCAGTCTCTTGTTCTGTGGAACCAGCTTCGTCCCGTATTAAAGGATTGACCTAAAACCTTTCTTTTTGATAATAATTACAGTCAGGTCTGATTCATTGATTATTTTTTAATAGTATGTATCAGTGGCAGCTGGTGAATAGGGTGGGGTGGCAAGGGTGCCACCCCACTGCTGCTGAGTCACCTTGAAAAAAAACGTAAAAAAAACCAAACAAAGTCAAATGAATATAAAATAACAATACAAATATCTCCCTTCATTCATCTTCCATTCCGCTTATCCTCATTAGGGTCGCAGGCGTGTTGGAGCCTATTCCAGCAATCTTCGGGCGAGAGGCGGGGTACACCCTGAACTCGTTGCCAGCCAATCGCAGGGCACATATAAACAAACAACCATTCGCGCACACATTCACACCTAAGGGCAATTTAGAGTCCTCAATCAACCTACCATGCATGATTTTGGGATGTGGGCGGAAACCAGAGTGCCCGGAGAAAACCCACGCAGGCACGGGGAGAACATGCAAACACCACACAGGCGGGGCCGGGATTTGAACCACGGTCCTCAGAACTGTGAGGCACATGTGCTAACCAGTCATTCACCGTGCCGCCAATACAAATATAAAAAATACAAATTACATGAATGAATGAATTGTGAAGCTCCTCAAAATAGGGGTCCTACATCATAATTGTCAAAATTTCAATAAATATGACCTCCTAATGCTGCAAATTCAATAAATGACTATTCAGTTCTTTAAAACCTGTCAAATGTCTTGAAACTCTGTTGTGTAATAATTTACCATGGTGTTTTTTCTTTTCTTTTTTTCAAAACAATACCGTCATGATTCAGATGTTTGTTAAAAAAAATTTAATTACTGTATTACAACGGTTGATGACTTGAAAATCATGCCGAGTGACATTTTCATAAACTATTTAGGAAAATCAGCGAAAAATATTACTTAATATTACTGTAATAATTTTGAATATTAGAGAGAGAGAGAGAGAGAGAGAGAGAGAGAGAGAGAGAGAGAGAGAGAGAGAGAGTGAAACCAGCCGCCATTGATGAGTCATAGACCCCTATTGCAAATAGTATCTCACTGCTATTGGTACGGCTATTTTTCTGTGCATTGACCCTGTTTAGCTGTGTGTGTCTTGTATGTTACTAGCGGGCTTCTCTTTCTCCACTGTAGTAGGTGCCTGCTTATTAATAATTATGAGGCAGATAGCTGTTGTAACCGAGGCTTGCTTCTGTATGATTGAAGGAAGTTTGTCCTTGGCTTAGTCGCCAAAGTGTACTTTTTTCAGATCTAGACTTGCTCCATATGGAGTTTCATGAAATAACTTTTGTTATAAACCGTCACTATTTAAAAACATTTTAAAGTACTTCAACATTAACCCAAGTTATTAAACAATTTAATGTGTGACAAACCTTTGGCCTCCCATATAACTTCTTGTTAAGGTTGTGAATGTGCTCACTGTTGGCATTGAGGCAGCTTGAACGTTAGATCACTTGAAAAGAAAGAGCTGCATCCTCTCTGCCAGTGTGGCCACTTATAATTTGATGAGAGTGAGAACATGTCTGTCTATCTTTGTGGTTTTACAAGTAGATGCCTCTCTTTCTTGATACCCATAAACACCTTTTGTGCATTAAACATGAGGTACAACGCCTTAATAGGTAATTCGCTGTGACAGCCTTATGAGACACTAACTTTTCAACTCCAAATAGTGCTGATGTGCTGGTGAATGGGCAAGTACCATGGGTACATATGATTTTTAACTTGTAAATCATATATGACAACTCAAAGTATTTCTCTCACTGAAGGACCATTTATTAAACTTTTACCTATAAAGTGAAAAGATTAAACAATGTGCAATAGAAGAACAGAAACAACACCAAATACCTTTGGTAGCCTTTTGAGAAAAAAACAAGTTATATACATCAATTTCAAATAACTGGAATGCATTCAGCAGTCATTTATCATTGACTAACTTTAAGTACGCCTACAGGTAATTTTCCACATTCAGTTCATTTTAGTATGTTTTTTATTTGACAGCTTAAAAAACATCTGAATAAAATATAAGTTGTTTGAATTTATGACATAAACCATTTTGATAGTTCTGACCGCAAATTAAGTTTGTACATCTCTCCTGATGGATGCTTTATTTGCAAAGTAGTCTCGTGTGTGTGTGTTTGTGTGTGTTTGTGTGTGCGTGTGTGTGTGTGTGTGTGTGTGTGCGTGCATTCATTGGCCTGCATGTGCTATAAATACATGTGTTTTATGGAACACTTTTGTCTTGTGTCACTCTCCTGGAAACAGCTCCAAGGTAGTGTTGAACAAGAGGGTGCTAATGGGTGAATGGATGAGACGAGGACAAAAAGTGAAAACTCGAGAGAACATAGCGGGAGGGTCGAGAATTATTTTGACAGATAACAGCGTTTTTTATGATTTTGCTTTTATACACAGCCAGTCTTACGGTGCACTCACACTGGGGCAATGGCACCATATTGTGCTTTCGCCGGTTTGCGCTCCCACCGCTGTGCCCCGCTGGTCCACGCGCACACTGAGCTACACTCATCTGTGCTACATCATATTTACTGTATGTATGCGATACATTACAGTGGGGCAAAAAAGTATTTAGTCATCCACCAATTGTCCAAGTTCTCCCTCACACTTAAAAAGATGAGAGAGGCCTGTAATTTGCATTATAGGTATACCTCACCTCTGTGAGACAAAATGAGAAGAAAAAAATCCAGACAATCACATTGTCTGATTTTTTTATATTTTATTAGCAAATTATGGTGGAAAATAAGTATTTGGTCAATTACAAAAGTTAATCTCAATACTTTGTTATATACCCTTTGTTGGCAATGACAGAGGTCAAACGTTTTCTGTAAGTCTTCACAAGATATTCACACACTGTTGCTGGTAACAACGCTGGGCAACGCAGAAATCCAAAGATTTTCTATGGGGTTGAGATCTGGAGACTGGCTAGGCCACTCAAGGACCTTGAAATGCTTCTTACGAAGCCACTTCTTTGTTGGGATTATTGTAATGCTGAAAGACCCAGCCACGTTTCATCTTCAATGCCCTTGCTGATGGAAGGAGGTTTTCACAAAAAATCTCACGATACATGGGCCCATTCATTCTTTCTTTTACACGGATCAGTCGTCCAGGTCCCTTTGCAGAAAAAGAGCCCCAAAGCATAATGTTTCCACCCCCATGCTTCACAGTAGGTATGGTGTTCTTTGGATGCAACCCAGCATTCTTTCTCCTCCAAACACAACAATCAGAATCAGAATCTTCTTTATTTGCCACGTATGTCAAAAACACACAAGGAATTTGTCCCCGGTAGTTGGAGCCGCTCGAGTACGACAACAGGCAGTCAATTGACAGAGATGATGTGAAAGTGTCACTTTCAAATCTGCAGTAGAGGCGTTCAAGTCATCGGCTAGTCTTTTATTTTTCTCAGCTTGGGGGGTTGGTCGCTTATAATGCATGCTAGCGCTAAACGTTTTTTCTAACTTTACTCCATAGTTTCTCTCCGCAATGTTAGTTTTTTTTTAGTCAGCTGGTTTCTTGCGCGATTATACAGGGCCCTGTCCCCACTTCGATATGCGTCCTTTTTAGCCTGGCGAAGTAACTTAAGTTTGGCAGTGAACCACGTCTTGTTGTTATTGAATGTGCAAAATGAACAAGTTGGTACACACACCTCTTTACAGAAACTGATATAGGATGTGACAGTGTCCGTATATTCATCCAGGCTGCCAGCTGAATTTTCAAAGACACTCTGTCTGTGCAGTCTAGAAGCTTTGTAGTTCTATCTTTGCTTCGTTGGTCCACTTTTTCACTGTTTTCAACGTAGGCTTCGCACATTTAAGTTCTTGCCTGTATGTGGTATTAAGTGAATTAAGCAGTGATCAGACGAGCCCAGAGCTGCACAAGGTATGGCATGGTATGCGTTATTTTGCGTAGTATAGCAGTGGTCTAAAATTTTATTTTCCCAGGGACAGTCGATGTGCTGCTTGCATTTAGGAAGTTTGTGGTTGAGCTGAGCTTTGTTCAAGTCCCCAAGAATAATGAGGGGTGAGTCTGGGTGTTTTTTTTTCAATTTCGTTTACTTTTTCAGCGAGCGTTAGCAGTGCAGCATTCGTGTTAGCTTGAGGAGGAATGTAAACACCAGCGAGAATGAAAGATGTAAACTCACGAGGCGAGTAGAATGGCTTACAGTTCAAAAACAGCAACTCTAAATCTGGGCTGCAGTGTGTGCTGAGCTCTGTGACGCCAGTACACCATTTTTTGTTGATATAGAAGCATAACCCGCCGCCATTTGTTTTCCCCGATAACTCCGTGACGCGGTCTGCTTGGTGAAGATGGAACCCCGGCAGGATTACGGCACTATCGGGGACACCCTCACAAAGCCATGTCTCCATAAAGCACAGGGCGGCGGAACGGCCGAAGTCTTTACTGGTCTTTGTCAAAGGATGAAGCTCGTCCATTTTGTTGAATCGACAGGAACGCCAATCTGTATCCTCCCTTGCGGAACTTAACTTGGATGCCGGCGCGGTTCCCCCTTCATCGCCTACGTCTCCCTGCGCCATAGACCACAGCCGCCCCCCTGGTGATTAAGTCTGGAAAGAACAGAGCGGATTTGCGAAAGTTGGTGAAAGAAAGTCCGGGGTAGACTCACTGATGTTTAGCTAGTCTTCCTTTGTGTAAGTGAGTTGCGTAATGTCTCCAAAGACGAACGAAAAACACAAAAACATAGACAATACTAGAGAGCACGTAACAGAGGCGTCCGCACGGGGAGGTGCCATCTTGCAGTTAAGTTTTTGGCAAAAAGTTCTATTTTGGTTTCATCTGACCATATGCCATTCTCCCAATCCTCTTCTGGCTCATCCAAATGCCCTCTAGCAAACTTCAGACGGGCCTGGACATGTACTGGCTTAAGCATGGGGACACGTCTGGCACTGCAGGATTTACCTATTGCAGAGGCAGTCTTCCTAGCCTGGTGCAGGTCTACAATTTTGTTTCTGGTGTCCTTTAACAGCTCTTTCATCATGGCCATAGTGGAGTTTGGAGTGTGACTGTTTGAGGATGAGGACAGGAGACAAATTCCTTGTGTGTTTTTTTGGACATACTTGACAAAATAAAGATGATTCTGATCCTAATAATGAGTTCAAACAGGTACCATTAATACTGGTAACGAGTGGAGGACAGAGGAGCCTCTTAAAGAAGAAGTTACAGGTCTGTGAGAGCCAGAAATCTTGATTGTTTGTAGGTGACCAAATACTTATTTTCCATTATAATTTGCTAATAAATTCTTTAAAAATCAAACAATGTGATTTTCTGGATTTTTTTTTCTCATTTGTGTCTCATAGGTGAGGTATAGCTATGATGAAAATTACAGGCCTCCCTCATTTTTTTAAGTTGGAGAACCTGCACAATTATTTGCACCAAAACTAAGGGAAACAATAATACACATTTTTCATACAGCTCTTGTATTGGTTCAGATTCGATTGTGGGGATGTCTTTAATGTTGATACTGCTATGTGCACGTTAACCCTTGCATTGAAACAAAAGAGAAAATGTCTTGTTTTTTCAACTTTGCACTGTTTTCAAAAATTTTAAGAAAATGTAAGTAATAATGCCTTTAGAAGTACCGAGTCAAAACAACACAGCAGTTTGACTGACCTTGCTCACCTCCACTCACGCTGAGGCAACTCCTCCATCAGACCAGACACAGAGTCTCAGAATTGGACAGAGTGCCGAATAGCTCCATAAAGACAGGGGAAAATGTATGTCGTGGACCTGTTTAAGTTTGTCTGTGTGTGTGTGTGAGTTTGATGTTATGGGATAGAGTTTATGGACCTATAAAGTCATTGACGATAAAAGTCTCACAATGCTGCATGGTAAAAGACAAAAAAGAAGACAAAAGCAAAAAATGCAATGGAGAAGAGTGAGTTATGGGATTAATTTGAAATCTACAGATGAGATAAAGCATCTGTCATTTTCTTCTGTTCTTTCAATGAAGATTAAAATCTCCTTTAAAAATCTAAACCTATTTGTAGCAGTACAGTGAAGCAATGGTTAGCACATCTGCCTGATGGATTTGAATGTTGGTGTAACCTTCTTCTGTCAGTTGCATATCCTCTTTGCGCCTGTTTGGGTTTGCCTCCCACACTTCAACATGTACGTTACGTTCACTGACTGTAAAGTGTAAATGGCTCTTCGTCTACATACGTGTCATTCATTACCTGACAGGACTGACCCATTGCCCAAAGTCAGCTGGGGTAGGATCTGGCTAACCCATCTATGAGTCTTCTTCAAGTCAGTTTTATGACAGGTGCTGGAACCGACCCTGTAGTCATCACCAGTCAATCATAGCTGTATAACAGTCAGCCAATTTAACCATTATGCAGCAGCTCATGATACGATTTGTAAGTAATATAATTATCTATATGTATGAATACCATAAGGCTGAAAGATTTAACTTGATGATATTAATGTAATACAAACAGTCTCTCAATGTACTAGATTATAACACAATGCAACAGTACTATAATATAAAATGAAATACATTTATGGTGGTTTCTTTTAATTATGCTTATTTAGATATTTATAATATTTTAATAACACCACAAAAAAGAGATTGATAGCCTAACCCCAAGCTTTGTCTTTGATGATACTTTGCATGTAAGACTCGTTTACTCTAAGGTCTCAACATCTAAACATATTGTGCCATTAAAGTCATTATAATAAAAAAAAAAAAAAAAAAAGGTGGCTTCATGTTTTTCAAAACAGAAATGTTATTATTGTTGATACAACTTGCATTATTTGCCAAATGCAAAACTGTACAAGCAATTAACATGATCGGCATTAAAACAAGGTCAGTATTTTCATTAATATTCAGGACACACCGTGAAGGGCAGAAAACAAAGGTTGTACCAGATGCACTCTCACGCACAACGAGTCACCCACTCCCCTTGAACCAATGAATTCTCTTTCTGTGTACTGTTTGTTTGAGCCTAGTGCCCTCTCTATTATTTTGATCGTGTACATGTGTGATGTCATGCTTGATGGCAGCCCGCAGAATGGATGAACACTGCAATGTCAGAGAGGACATGACACCAACGCAAATGTAAACATTCGGGGATTTTGTTGTTGTTCCCCATTGAAACACACCACACCATTTGTTGCTTACATGAAATACTGTGTATCAATTGCTGGAGTAATAACAGACTTTTTGTTTGTTGGTGACTTTTAACACTGAAG